>NC_068432.1:47682146-47757146 GCF_023373465.1 Oncorhynchus keta
TAAATTAGTTTGTTTACAGAAGTATTCAGACCATTTGCTATGGGACTCGAAATGTAGCTAAAATCTCTTTGCTTTGTCATTATGGGGTATTGTGTGTAGATTGATCAGGGGGGAACAATATTTTATCTAAACCATTCTAAACCATTTTAGAATAAGCCTGTAACATAACAACATGTAGAAAACGTTAATAGGGTTTGAATACCCTCCCGAATGCACTGTATGTGTCATGTCCTTTGCCTGAGCATCAAACTCTTTGAGTGTAGAGTAGATGCGTCTCAGGCGTAGAAACTGGCCAGTCGGGATACTGGTTTTGAGATGTGGCCGATGATTACTGTTGAAGTGGAGGACAGTAATTCCTCTCTTTTGGGTTCCGATTGATAGTAGTTTTGAATATTTTGAGATCTAGGAAGTTGATACTGTTGGAGTCACTTTCAACAGTGAATTGTTGTTCAGGTCACAGACAAAGTCATCAAGATTGTCTTTAGATGAACCCCAAAATAAAATGAGGTCATCAATGTAGCGCTTCCAAAACCAGGAGAGGCAGACAGAGCATGGGGCCCACCAAGGCGGTCACCAAGGACGTGCAAGTTCCTGTCCTGAACCTCTCCAAAATATCCCTGACACTGACGCAGGAGTCTATACTAAGTAAGGAACTATTTTTCTCTACCACTTAAAATGTTTTCAAATTGAAAGTGGATACCTACAAATTCATGCGACAACTTCACCTGAAATGTTTATTTTCCTCTCTAAATAGATCCAGCCCAAACTACATATTAATAATATATGCCATTTAGCAGACGCTTTTATCCAAAGCGACTTACAGTCATGTGTGCATACATTCTACGTATGGGTGGTCCCGGGAATCGAACCCACTACCCTGGCGTTACAAGCGCCATGCTCTACCAACTGAGCTACAGAAGGACCATATTGAAGACCCTACAAAGAAGGAGGAACACCAATCCAGCGTCCCCCTCCGCGGTCCCCCGCACTTTTTCCAAAACCCTCATTGTTCATCACCCCATACCTTTCAAGCCCAGTTGTCACCACGTTTGGCAGACTGGTTGAAAAGGAATTGGAAACTATATTTTTAAAAATGACCATGGACCCCAATATCACACTCTTCCTCCAGCCGAAAGACGAGCACTAAGGAGAATAAGGGCATCGTCATAAAACCTGCGGATAAAGGTAGGGCAATAGTTGTCATGGACATGAACGATTACAATTCTGATATTGAAAAACATCTTCTGTCACGATCGTCGTTGGAAGCATACTCGGACCAAAGCGTGATCTGGGTTTCACATATTTATTGAAGCGAAACTTTGAACAAGAGAAAATAAAGAAACAACGAAACGTGATGTCAATGAAGTGCTCAAAGGCAACAACACAAAAACAAGATCCCACAAAACACAGTGGGGAAATGGCTGCCTAAATATCATACCCAATCAGAGACAACGATAAACAACTGCCCCCTGATTGGGAACCATACCAGGCCAACATAGAAACAAACAACCTAGATAGGAACACCCCCCTAGTCATACCCCGACCTAACCAAAATAGAGAATAAAAAGGCTTTCTATGGTCAGGGTGTGTGACACTGAACCTGTACTGTCCCTATCGACTTTTGCAAAGTGACCAATTTGCCTATATAACTATATAAAATCAGAAATTGATAGCTTGTTACAACATGCCTCACGTCAGTCATTTTTTTCCCTTCCGAAAGTGCATAAGAACCCTACTCAGCCTCCACCCAGACCTATTATCGGTGGCATATGATCAGTCATAGAGCCCCTTTAGAAATTAATAGATTTTTTGTGAAAGATTTCCTTTTTTAAGTCACCGTCCATTTTAAAAGACACAAAAGATTTACTCAACTGCTTAAATGACTGCTCATTACACTAGATGTGGCCAATCTGCATGGGGCGGCACAGTAGCCTAGTGGTTAGAGTGTGGAACTAGTAACCGGAAGGGTGCAAGTTCAAATCCCCGAGCTGACAAGGTACAAATCTGTCGTTCTGCCCCTGAACAGGCAGTTAACCCACTGTTCCCAGGCCGTCATTGAAAATAAGAATTTGGTTAAATAAAGGTTGAACAAAAAAAAGAATTCCCCATGCTGAAGGTCTACAATCGATTTCCAAAGTCATGTGGTGAATCTGCCTAATGACTTTCTGTTGGAGCAGTTGAACTTGGTACTTACAAATTACAATTTCAAGTTTGATGAGAAATTCTACCGACACAGCAGTAGGCTCAAATTACGCAAACCTTGCCGTGAGAGATTGGGAGACAGTTTATGTTCATTAAGGTGTTCCGAATGTTTTGTGTACGTTAACATTGCCAAAATAATAAAAATAAAATATTAAGATGGGCAAAAGAACACAAACACTGGACAGAGGAACTCTGCCTAGAAGGTCAACATCCCGGAGGCACCTCTTCACTTTAGACGTTGAGACATTGAGACACTACATAAAGAGAGACCTAAGACAACAACATAGCCTGGCAGCAACACATGAAAACACAGCATGGTAGCAAAACAACATACAAAACAACATGGCAGCAGCACAACAAGGTAGCAGCACAACAAGGTAGCAGCACAACATGGCAGCAGCACAAAACATGGTACAAACATTATTGGGCACAGACAACAGCACAATGAGGAAGAAGGTAGAGACCATAATACATCATGCGAAGCAGCCACAACTGTCAGTAAGAGTGTCCATGATTGAGTCTTTGAATGAAGAGATTGAGATAAAACGGCCCAGTTTGAGTGGGGTTTTTTTTCAGCTCGTTTCAGGCACTAGCTGCAGCGAACTGAAAAGAGGAGCGACCCAGGGATGTGCGTGCTTTGGGGACTTTTAACAGAATGTGACTGGCAGAATGGGTGTTGAATGTGGAGGATGAGGGCTGCAGTAGGTGTCTCAGATAGGGGGGAGCGAGGCCTAAGAGGGTTTTATAAATAAGCATCAAGTGTGTTTTTTTACTGAGAGTTGACAGATGGCACTTGTCTGGAAGGATGTGGGTGGAGAGTGTGGATAGATGGGTGTAGATGGGTTTGGTTGAAGAAATTCCCTCTTCCCCTACCCCTTCCCCCTAAAATGTAATGTAATTGCCACATTTTACCCTGTCATCCAAAATCAAATAAAATTGAATATTTTATAAGTGAGAAGCTAAGTCAAAATAAGATTGCATGATATTAATTTGTCTTTAAACATCTTTTCACTACTGCCCAAACGTAGTCATCGTCCACTTAAGCCAGCATTCCCTGTTTTTAGTTTTAAGATTTTAAGGTAAAGCACTTTGGATGAAGTGTCATAAATGTGACACAGGATGTATTATTGTGTTTATTTATGTGTTTGTACTATAAGTACATAAGGTATCCAATATTCTTAAATCTGATATGGGTTGAAGTTACTATTATTAATCCTGAGTCAAGTCTTCGAGCTCCCGAGTGGCACAGAGGTCTAAGGCACTGCATCTCAGTTCTAAAGGCGTCACTACAGACTCTGGTTTGATTCCCAGCTGTGTCACAACCAGCTGTGATTGGGAGTCCCATAGGGCAGCGCACAATTGGCCCAGCGTCGTTCCCATTTGTTCTCTCTGGTATAAAATAAAGATGAATTTTACTCATAAAATAAAGATCGTCCACAGACATATGTTAAATACTCAGGCCCTGGCTCATTGGAAGAGAGGGCAGGAGTCAGAGAATTAAGGCCTGAGGCTACAGCCCACTAGTCAGATCTTCAACCTAAACCTAACATTAGATAAAGGGAACCCGAGTGAACAAATAACACAATTACATACTTATTTAAAACTCTCTAGGTAGGTATTGTGGACTACAGTTTATCATGCAATTCTCTACCTCAGGCGAGCAATAGCTTAAGACTTCCTTAGATATCGTGCACCAGCTGTTATTTACAAAAATACATAGTCCGCCGCCCCTTGTCTTACCAGACGCCGCTGTTCTATCCTGCTGGTACAGAGTATAACCAGCCAGCTGTATGTTGATAGTGTCGTCGTTCAGCGACGTCTCCGTGAAGCATAAGATATTACAGTTTTGAATGTCCCGTTGGTAGTTTTTATCTTCTGCGTAGGTCATCAATTTTATTCTCCAAAGATTGCAAGTTTGCTAGCAGAATGGAAGAAAGTGGGGGTTTATTCAATAACCTACGAATTCTCAGAAGGCATCCCAACCTCCGTCCCTTTTTTCTCCTCCTCCTCTTCACGCAAATCACAGGGATCTGGGCCTGTTCCCAAGAAAGCAGTATGTCGTTCGCTTCGGCCTCGTCAGACTCGTTAAATAAAAAAAGTATTCTGCCAGTCCGTGGTGAGTAATCGCAGTCCTGATGTCCAGAAGTTATTTTCGGTCATAAGAGATGGTAACGGCAACATTATGCACAAGTAAAAAAACAAGTTACAAACAACGCAAATAAACAAACAAAGAAACACAATCAGTTGGGGGCACAAAAAAGCAGATTGTGGGACTAACTTATGTCCACTAGCTACTACTAGCTAGCATGATTATAGCCAGTAACAAGGTAGAGCTAGCTAACGAGCCTGCTAGTTAGTCAGTAGCCAGCCAGTTAGTTATAATTTAGCCAGCTAGTGCAAGCTAACTTTGTTCAGTTGTTGAGTTTGTTCTATTGGCATGTTAACTACATAATAAGTTATGCATCTTAGCATGAGTACTTTTATCTTCCAGTCACATTCACAGTCTAATCCTTTCTTTGTGCTGCCACCCTAAATTGTAAACACCCCTCCCCCCTAATCTCGTGAATATTATATAAGGGGAATAGTACATCCGGGTATGAACAAAAGGAAAAACACAAATCGAACAAATTATAAATGTTGTTGTTTAGTTATTTTTCCGTTATACCATGTCCAATTTGGACACAATAAATGGAAAAACAAGACTGCAGATTTCAGAAATGAAAAAAAGAGCAGTTTTCTGTTTTTCCACTCTCTGTTTTGCCTCGGGAATTCAAAATATCATAAGATATACAGACCATGGGCCTACCTGGATTTCCTTTTTGTTTTGGCCTTGCAGTACCACTGACATGTATTTCACCTTTATTAAACCAGGTAGGCTAGTTGAGAACACCTTTATTTAACCAGGTAGGCTAGTTGAGAACAAGTTCTCATTTACAACTGCGACCTGGCCAAGATAAAGTAAAGCAGTTTGACACATTCAACAACACAGAGTTACACATGGAATAAACAAACATACAGTCAATAATACAGTAGAAAAAGTCTATATACAGTGTGTGCAAATTAGGTAAGATAATGGAGGTAAGCCATGGTGGCGAAATAATTACAAAATACCAATTAAACACTGGAATGATAGATGTGCAGAAGATGAATGTGCAAGTTGAGATACTGGGGTGCAAAGGAGCAAGATAAATAAATAAATACAGTATGGGGATGAGGATGAGGTAGTTAGATGGGCTATTTACAGATGGGCTATGTACAGCTGCAGTGATCTGTGAGCTGCTCTGACAGCTGGTGCTTAAAGCTAGTGAGGGAGATATGAGTCTCCAGCTTCAGTGATTTTTACAGTTCGTACCAGTCATTGGCGGCAGAGAACTGTAAGGAAAGGTGGCCAAAGGAGGAATTGGCTTTGGAGATGACCAGTGAGATATACTGTACCTGCTGGAGTGTGTGCTATGGGTGGGTGCTGCTATGGTGACCAGTGAGCTGAGATAAGGCGGGGCTATACCTAGCAGAGACTTGTAGATGACCTGGAGCCAGTGGGTTTGGCGACAAGTATGAAGCGAGGGCCAGCCAACGAGAGCATACAGGTCGCAGTGGTGGGTAGTATATGGGGCTTTGGTGACAAAACGAATGGCACTGTGAAAGACTGCATCCAATTTGTTGAGTAGAGTGTTGGAGGCTATTTTGTAAATGACATCGCTGAAGTCGAGGATCGGTAGGATGGTCAGTTTTACGAGGGTATGTTTGGCAGCATGAGTGATGGATGCTTTGTTGTGATTCTAGACTTAATTTTGGTTTGGAGATGCTTAATGTGAGTCTGGAAGGAGAGTTTACAGTCTAGCCAGAAACCTAGGTATTTGTAGTTGTCCACATATTCTAAGTCAGAACCGTCCAGAGTAGTGATGCTGGATGGGCGGGCAGGTGCGGGCAGCGATCGGTTGAAGAGCATGCATTTAGTTTTACTTGCATTTAAGAGCAGTTGGAGGCCACGGAAGGAGAGCTGTATGTCATTGAAGCTCGTCAGGAGGTTAGTTAACACAGTGTCCAAAGAATGGCCAGAAGTATACAGAATGGTGTCGTCTGCGTAGAGGTGGATCAGAGAATCACCAGCAGCAAGAGCGACATCATTGATGTATACATCTGGAAATGATCTGGTACATGGCGATAGGCAGGCAAACAACCACTGATACTGTTGTTAATGACGATGAATATGATCAAAGATTTTCTATTTTATGGACAAAATGTGTGAGTTTTATACAGGTAACCAGTTCAAACAGGTGCAGTTAATACAGGTAATGAGTGGAGAACAGGAGGGATTCTTAAAGAAAAACTAACAGGTCTGTGAGAGACGGAATTCTTACTGGTTGGTAGGTGATCAAATACTTATATCATGCAATAAAATGCTAATTAATTACTTAAAAATCATACAATGTGATTTTCTGGATTTTTGTTTTAGATTCTGTCTCTCACAGTTGAAGTGTACCTATGATTAAAAAAAGTACATACCTCTACATGCTTTGTTATAAGTAGGAAAACTTGCAAAATCGGTAGTGTATCAAATACTTGTTCTCCCCACTACAGTGCCTTGCGAAAGTATTCGGCCCCCTTGAACTTTGCGACCTTTTGCCACATTTCAGGTTTCAAACATAAAGATATAAAACTGTATTTTTTGTGAAGAATCAACAACAAGTGGGACACAATCATGAAGTGGAACGACATTTATTGGTTATTTCAAACTTTTTTAACAAATCAAAAACTGAAAAATTGGGCGTGCAAAATTATTCAGCCCCTTTACTTTCAGTGCAGCAAACTCTCTCCAGAAGTTCAGTGAGGATCTCTGAATGATCTAATGTTGACCTAAATGACTAATGATGATAAATACAATCCACCTGTGTGTAATCAAGTCTCCGTATAAATGCACCTGCACTGTGATAGTCTCAGAGGTCCGTTAAAAGCGCAGAGAGCATCATGAAGAACAAGGAACACACCAGGCAGGTCCGAGATACTGTTGTGAAGAAGTTTAAAGCCGGATTTGGATACAAAAAGATTTCCCAAGCTTTAAACATCCCAAGGAGCACTGTGCAAGCGATAATATTGAAATGGAAGGAGTATCAGACCACTGCAAATCTACCAAGACCTGGCCGTCCCTCTAAACTTTCAGCTCATACAAGGAGAAGACTGATCAGAGATGCAGCCAAGAGGCCCATGATCACTCTGGATGAACTGCAGAGATCTACAGCTGAGGTGGGAAACTCTGTCCATAGGACAACAATCAGTCGTATATTGCACAAATCTGGCCTTTATGGAAGAGTGGCAAGAAAGCCATTTCTTAAAGATATCCATAAAAAGTGTCATTTAAAGTTTGCCACAAGCCACCTGGGAGACACACCAAACATGTGGAAGAAGGTGCTCTGGTCACATGAAACCAAAATTGAACTTTTTGGCAACAATGCAAAACGTTATGTTTGGCGTAAAAGCAACACAGCTCATCACCCTGAACACAACATCCCCACTGTCAAACATGGTGGTGGCAGCATCATGGTTTGGGCCTGCTTTTCTTCAGCAGGGACAGGGAAGATGGTTAAAATTGATGGGAAGAGGGATGGAGCCAAATACAGGACCATTCTGGAAGAAAACCTGATGGAGTCTGCAAAAGACCTGAGACTGGGACGGAGATTTGTCTGAATAATTTTGCACGCCCAATTTTTCAGTTTTTGATTTGTTAAAAAAGTTTGATTTGTTAAAAAGTTTGAAATATCCAATAAATGTCGTTCCACTTCATGATTGTGTCCCACTGGTTGTTGATTCTTCACAACAAAATACAGTTTTATATCTTTATGTTTGAAGCCTGAAATGTGGCAAAAGGTCGCAAAGTTCAAGGGGGCCGAATACTTTTGCAAGGCACTGTATATATCAGTGCATTTTCAACAACCCAACCGCAACTATGGACAGAACAGCTGGCAAGCATATTCACTGTCATCTTAAACCTCTCCTTGTCCCAGTCTGTAATCCCACGTCTAAAACTGATCACCATCATTCCTTCGCAAGAACTCTTAAGGCTTCATGCCACAATGACTAGCGCCCCAACAGATCCATAGACGATGCAATCTCAATTGCACTCCACACTGCCCTGATCCACCTATAGAATACCTACAGTAGCTAGATTTCCATCCAATTGGAGACAGATTTTCATGCAAATATTCTAAAATCTGCATATAAATAATATGCACATTTTACCACCAGAGATGTGTTTGCATCAAATTGACTTGTTGCAGATAAAAGGAAGTGCGTGATGATGTAGTGCACATAAAAATACATTGAGGTAAAATTAGCATGTAGCGAATAAAATATATTTTTTAAAGTTAAATGGGTTTCCATCGCATTTTACACTCTACTGATGGTTCTCACAACTCAATATTGTGTTATTTAACAAGTGTGCCCACTCTGGTATTTGCAAGTGCGCTCTTGCCAACAGCACTATCTGCGCTCTGTTGGCTAACGCACGTATAGCCTATGTAACCTGTGTGAAATGGCTAGCTAGTTAGCGGGTGCGAGCTAATAGCATTTCAATCAGTGACGTCACTCGCTCTGAGGCCTTGAAGTAGTCATTTTCCTTGTTCTCCAAGGGCCTCGGTTTTTGTGGAGCGATAGGTAAGGTGCTTCAAGGGTGTCAGTAGTTGATGTGTGCAGAGGGTCCCTGGTTTGAGCCAATGTAGTTGGAGGAGAGGGATGGAAGCAAAACTGTTACACTTACATCAGTGATTCCCGGCTCGTGGGAAGTGACAAAGACCTCGTACTTTACCAGGGCACAAATAATAATAATCAATAATTTAACCATCTTATATTTAATACCTTATTTTTTCATTGAAATATGTGAATAACTCACCACAGGTTAAGGGTGTGCTTGAAAGCATGCACATAACTCTGCAGTGTCGGGTTGTCTTAAATCATTTCCCACACACAGTCTGTGCTTGTATTTAGTTTTCATGTTAGTGGGGGCCGAGAATCCACTCTCACTTAGGTACGTGGTTGCAAAGGGCATCAGTGTCTTACAGCGATAACGCATAATGAAAGGAAACGTTATTAATATCACACCTTTTTCTGAAGTGAATGGTTTTCCCAACTACACCGCCCGCGAACAGCGGTGTTCTTTGATATATATACATTATGTGCAGCGCGAGTGAGGTTGATAGAAACTATACATTTTCACTTCGTCAGACATATTAAAAATGAATTACAATAATGAGACGTTTCCACCAATCGAAAGAAAGGATAGGCGGGAGTTTAACAGCCCACCGTGCCGCTTTGTGGACAACGACTCGCATTGTTAGGGCGGAGAGATATGTGTATTGTCACCATATCTATGTCTTTGGCGGAGTAAACCCTCTACCTTTGTCTCTTCCTCTGATGATAGAATATAGCTATCACTGCTTGGTGCTATCAGAGTTCTGCTGAAGTCGTACGTTCCATAATTTTCGTTACAATGTTGCAGGACGCAGCTGCAAAGTGTATGAAAACATAGCGAAAAAACTATCACAATTAATTTGATGAAACGTAAATATATTGTTGTGAATGGTGTAATTGAGGCACTTGATTTGCCTAGTGTGGACATTTTCCCCTCATTGGACGTGCACATACTTAGTTATTGTCATGTGATCCTTTTTATCCAATCAGTGGCTTGGTATAAGGCTTTTTTTTTTTCCTCCCGTAGGTTTGAATCGGTTAGCCAGACGTGTTGCAACGAAGCTAGCAGTGGGGACGTTCGTGGAATACTTTCTAACAAAGTGCAGTGGAATTGCATGTGTATACTGTCAAAGTTGTTTATTGACAATATGTCACACAAACAAATCTACTACTCAGACAAATATAACGACGAACACTATGAATACAGGTATGTTCGCTTCCTGATCCTGTTATTAGCTTGGCTCGCTAGCTAACGTTAGCTGGTAGCTACTATTAGCGTGTGTGGTTTAACTAACTAGCCAGGATCTGTAAGGACCAAAGTAGTGGGATAGGGTTATATATCTACAGTTAGATGGTGATGCAATTTCTCACCCCCATTAAAAAATAAATAAAATAGTGGACAAAATGTAGCTAATTCACTTTCCGAACTGTGAAAAGCAGCAATACGCAAACCACACGAATAACTATCTAGCCAACTTTATATTCTCTGCCGAAAATGGCGTAGCTACCAACGACTGTCGGTCGTCCTTTTTTATATTTAAAATTACTCCAGTGAACTGTTAATATCTAGCTAGGTAGTTAACTACTTCCATCTTTGCTGCTACTAGTAATACTACCATATATAGTAGTATATAGTATTAATCATAGTGGGCAGAGGCAAGTACGAGCTAGCAAGAGCCTATTGGCCCGTTCTAATATTTATTAGCATATTTCCGTTAGGTAACGCCTACTCTGAAGTGCGCGTGTGCAACATCTCAATTTTCTCTTGCACTCCCTCTAAACGCTTTTTGTCCCCTTATTTTCCCCTTTGGCAAAGGGTAAAGTCTACAAAACTTTGATCACTCTGTAACATATTCTAGTTTTAGAAACAGAACTGTTGAGAGTAAATGTTTTATTGATGAGAGAATTAGCAGAATATCGGCCAAAATCCATCTTCTCCCACTGCTGGCCAAAGAGCTTCCTCTCACCACCATATTTGGTGAGTGGAAACCCCAACCGGATGCTTCACACTTATACATCCGGTGAAATATCTGTCTCATTGTTCTGTGCTACTACTTTGTTAGCTCTGGTCCAGGACGTTGATCAGATGCATACTCACTATTCTCCCATTGAGGGAAATGTGTTTAATGACTAACTTCAATATACTTTTGTTAAGATGTCGCTAGAGTGGAGACAAACATTTATCTATATTTCTGCTGTCAATTCTTCAAAATACAAAATGAGATGTATGAGCAATTTGCTTACCGCCATATCCATGCGCATGCGTCAGATCTCCACGACAAGCATGTGGGTGGATTGGCGCGGTGCAGAATGACGCCCTGCACCAGAGCTACGGCTTCTATGATATAGCGGTAGCAACAATCGTTTAAGTGCATTCCGCCACCTACTGTGCTGGACTGTACGACCACTCATGCATGATCTGTCCAATTCTGTACTACCACGAAAATACAATTTAAAAAACAAAACAAATAAATCCCTACTAACTTCTAACACACCCCCCTACCCTATTAAACTTAATCTATATCATGCTGAAACACTCCACCCTTATGATTGTTCAGCATGTCAACAACTATTTCAACAGTTACATCTGTTACCCCAATATCTCTTTTGCCATCTCCACCATAACCTTACCAATAACAGCTATTAGTTCAACTTTATTCATTATGAAAGTGTCATTTGACACTGCACATTCATGAGCGCAAGATTTCTGAATATTCCTTGAAACCATGCCAGAATCAGCAGAAACACCAGCCCCGACATTAGGTAGTGCAGGAGTAGCCATGGAAGAGCCATCATTCCACACTGTAGTTCCACCAAAGCCCCTGCATATGATATAACATGACTGATCCTATATCTCTGAGCCTCTCTCTGTACTTGGCATCTACCAAATTGCTGCACTATGTCCCCCCCCCCCACACACACACACAATTACAACAAATAACCTTCACATTGCTCCCACATTCACCATAATCATGTTCCCTTCCACACTTGGCACATCTTTCCTTTATTTACATTGAACAGCCAAACGTCCCATTCTTTGGCATTTAAAACACCACAGTGGGGATGGGAGGAGTCCTATGTGTACTTTTCCAGGCCAAACCTTCTCAACCCTCAGCAACACGGATTGGCTTCCACTTATTTGACCCTTTTTCCTACTGATCAACAACCTTTTGGCCTCAATCACTCTGCCTTCCTTCACATTCTCTTTAATATCATTTTTGGACCTAGATATTGGGACTCTAGTGATAGAGCTTACCCGTGGTGTAAATTAGGGGTAAATGACTGCCCCCTCTCGTTGAAGTCACAAAGTTCAAGGCCGACTGCGGTCATGCGGGCATTGCAGAAAACGGGATCCCCCATTCTACTGAAGGGAAATCTTTGTGGTCAGTCTTGGGTGTAAATAACAATTAAGAAGACAATCACAAAACCAATAATTGCTTCTATTACACCAGATGTATGTCCTGATTATTTTAAAATCACAGAAAAAAAGTGAAGGATAATTTAGTAGCTAACGGCAGCACCCCAGTCAGCCTTTAACTTGAGACACTCGATGAGAGGGGGCAGCACTGAGCTGCAACATTTCATGGAGTATTTAACCCTTTAACTAGGCAAGTCAGTTAAGAACACATTCTTATTTACAATGATGGCGTACGCCGGCCAAATCCAGGCGGAGCTGGGCCAATTGTGCATCGCCCTATGGGAATCCCAATCACGGCCGGTTGTGATACCGCCTGGATTCGAACCAGGGTGTCTCGTGATGCAGCGGTCTAAAGCACTGCATCGCTTAGACCGCTGCGCTATTCGAGTAGCTCAAACGAATAATTTTATGTCTACATAAATCTCCCACCTGAGATGCTTAAAATGAGTTATTGAGTCTTCACATAATGAAAGAATGGTGTCACGTGATCGATGGCCTTGTCAATTCATACAGTCTTTGATGAAAGTTGAAGTTTCAGCTTTCAATTGATAATTCCATTGATAACCAGTTCATAATGATTGGAATTGGTGGTCTAGCTAGCTGCTTTAACTGTTACCGATATGTAACGTCGGATCTTAGCCTCTTTTATTGTTCCGTTCAGTTGGATAGGCCTAGCTAGCGACAGTGTAAAGATGAACTCGCACTGGTTTTCGGTTATAAAGTACATAACCACTAACCAGTACTTTTAGAAAATATTCAACCTATATGGACTTTGAATACATTATTTACTACAGTAAAAATGTGTTTATTGTTGCTCTACTTGCTCTTCCAACAGACATGTTGTTTTGCCGCGGGAGATGGTGAAACAAGTCCCCAAATCCCACCTGATGTCTGAGGATGAGTGGAGGCGAATGGGAGTGCAGCAGTCTCTTGGATGGGTGCACTATATGATCCATGAACCTGGTTTGTACCCTATATTCTTTGTCTACACCACATCAATCATGTCTCAAGGCAAATAGACTGGTCCCAGGGTTTGTGTTTTTTGTTGTTGCCAATTTTCTGTTGTCATACTTGGCATGACAGTGAGTGACCCAAATGAGTTGGCAAGACGGCACAAACAGATCTGGGACCAGGCTAAGTGTAGACTATATGTGAAGGGTTTGTAATTTGTAAGTCGATTCTTCTTTTTTATATGTATATATACACTGCTCAAAAAAAATAAAGGGAACACTTAAACAACACAATGTAACTCCAAGTCAATCACACTTCTGTGAAATCAAACTGTCCACTTAGGAAGCAACACTGACAATAAATTGCACATGCTGTTGTGCAAATGGAATAGACAACGTGTGGAAATTATAGGCATTTAGCAAGACACCCCCAATAAAGGAGTGGTTCTGCAGGTGGTGACCAAAGACCACTTCTCAGTTCCTATGTTTCCTGGCTCATGTTTTGGTCACTTTTGAATGCTGGCGGTGCTTTCACTCTAGTGGTAGCATAAGACGGAGTCTACAACCCACACAAGTGGCTCAGGTAGTGCAGCTCATCCATTGATGTGCCATCCTGCGAGATGTGGCACGAAGGTTTGCTGTGTCTGTCAGCGTAGTGTCCAGAGCATAGAGGCGCTACCAGGAGACAGGCCAGTACATCAGGAGATATGGAGGAGGCCGTAGGAGGGCAACAACCCAGCAGCAGGACCGCTATCTCTGCCTTTGTGCAAGGAGGAGCACTGCCAGAGCCCTGCAAAATGACCTCCAGCAGGCCACAAATTTGCATGTGTCTGCTCAAACGGTCAGAAACAGACTCCATCAGGGTGGTATGAGGGCCCGACGTCCACAGATGGGGGTTGTGCTTACAGCCCAACACCGTGCAGGACGTTTGGCATTTGACAGAGAACACCAAGATTGGCAAATTCGCCACTGGCGCCCTGTGCTCTTCACAGATGAAAGCAGGTTCACACTGAGCACATGTGACAGTCTGGAGACGCCGTGGAGAACGTTCTGCTGCCTGCAACATCCTCCAGCATGACCGGTTTGGCGCTGGGTCAGTCATGGTGTGGGGTGGCATTTCTTTGGGGGGGCCGCACAGCCCTCCATGTGCTCGCCAGAGGTAGCCTGACTGCCATTAGGTACCGAGATGAGATCCTCAGACCCCTTGTGAGACAATATGCTGGTGCGGTTGGCCCTGGGTTCCTCCTAATGCAAGACAATGCTAGACCTCATGTGGCTGGAATGTGTCAGCAGTTCCTGCAAGAGGAAGGCGTTGATGCTATGGACTGGCCCGCCCGTTCCCCAGACCTGAATCCAATTGAGCACATCTGGGACATCATGTCTCGCTCCATCCACCAACGCCACGTTGCACCACAGACTGTCCAGGAGTTGGCGGATGCATTAGTCCAGGTCTGGGAGGAGATCCCTCAGGAGACCATCCGCCACCTCATCAGGTGCATGCCCAGGCGTTGTAGGGAGGTCATACAGGCACGTGGAGGCCACACACACTACTGAGCCTCATTTTGACTTGTTTTAAGGACATTACATCAAAGTTGGATCAGCCTGTAGTGTGGTTTTCCACTTTAATTTTGAGTGTGACTCCAAATCCAGACCTCCATGGGTTGATAAATTTCATTTCCATTGATCATTTTTGTGATTTTGTTGTCAGCACATTCCACTATGTAAAGAAAAAAGTATTTAATTCAGATCTAGGATGTTATTTTAGTGTTCCCTTTATTTTTTTGAGCAGTGTTTATTATATATATTATATTTATTATATATATTTATTTATTTGGGTATTTTCTTTCAGAGCCTCACATTCTCCTGTTTAGACGACCATTACCGAAGAACTGATCTGGAACGTTCCTTCCTGTCAACATTCCGTGGTATTCATAGAATACTCGCTCCCCTACAAGTTATATTGTCTGCTGTGCATGAAGCTGTATTTGTCTCAGCAACCAAGCTCAGTCGGATTGTACGGAGGATGTGAATGTTCTGTCACTGTGGCATTTAATGAATATCATACCAATATGTTGCTACTAGTACTACACTAATACCAAAGTGCCTACGATGAATATCCACCCTTTGATCAAGTGTTGAAATAAAGTATTGAGTAACATGTTATTGACTAACATGTTGTTTTTCCTATCGCTTTAATATAATTGTTGTATAACCTTCCCAAAACGGCTGCATGTGCTCACTTTTCTATGACTAATGATATGTACTGTGTTTTCTATTTTCTAATTGAATGGATTTATAAGTAGGTGCACCAGATGGTATTGACTAGCTTTTTGTACATAAAAGTCAACTCTTGATTGAAAGCTCAGTAAAGATGGTGTTTGCTTGTATACTTTACTTGTTCCCGGTTCTCCAAAGTACCTGTTTTCTATCTACTGTCCACTGACATGCAGGCAGCACGTGTGGCATGACAAGTAGCCAGCCAGGCTACTTTTGGTGGCCAGTCAAACATGTTTATTTTTCAGCTCATGTATTTGTGATCATAACTGTTGATAGAGCCGTACAGCCTCTAATCTGCACCGCTACTGAACCACTGAGGATATCATCAGTCTGTAATACAAACGTATCATTTGTGATTGTCTACACCACATACACAATGGTATGAAAGAAGTTTTGTCACTCTTGAGCCTAAATCAATCTATGGTTGTTTGGCTGTTGGCTCTTTTTTTTAAATGTCATTACTTTTGATGAGAATAAATATATTTTTGAAATGGGCTACTTGGGTCCTTCAGAAATGGTGTTGTAAGCTTTTGGCCATGAGATGGTGCTATAGGACATGTTAAAATAGGGCATCGGCCAAGATGGAAATGTATTGGTACAAACCTGTCCCATATTGAGGTGTAGGCTTACATAAAAAGAAACAAACTGAGTGTTGGTGGGGGGGTAATTGAAATACAGTCTAAAAAGTAATCGATGAAGCAAACTGCTTTCACTTGCCTTACCAAAATAATGTATGTAGGCAATGCTTTGTGGTTTGAGGTCAACTGCTGATTGCGCAATACCCTTATGTGCCTGAGTAGGTCAAATATTGACTGGATTGATCATTTACTCTCTACCAAGGCCATTTTGGTTGTCTTGCTTTTTCTGAACGTTGTGACTGTTGTTCTGTGGGTGCAGTGCTCGCGTTATTGAGAGCGATGGCATGCCGTGGCTGCAGGCAACATAGATTTAGCATGGTGTCTAGTTCATATCTGGAATACCCCAGATGGCTGTGGCAGAATAACTATTTATATTAAATATATAATATGATCCGTCTTTTAAACAGTGGAAAATATTTTAAAGAACATTTCAAGTTTTTCAGAGGGACCCTGTCATTACAGTATGAATAATCATATCGTTCTCGCACACAAGCACTGCACACACACACACACACTACATTTAACCTCATTTTCTGCACCAGACAATTTTGAGGTTGAATTCCATTAATAGAGCACGTCATCCCACAGTGACCTCTTGGTCTGCCCTAAGGTGCCCCTAACATAGTCAACACTTCCACAAACATCTACATGCCCTGATACAAACGCCTTTCTGACATTCTTTGTCTTTCACACCACTTGACTTGAACGTTGTCTCTCTAAAAAGTGGAAGCACAATAAAAACACTGAAGGACAGTAACGTGTGTCTGTCGTCAGCACATGATGATGCAGACACATTTTGTTTCCTGCATAACAACTTCTTCCAGTAGGGTTTATTACAGTGGTGTATCTGTCTGCTCTGCAGCATGGACACACCAACCAGATTATATATTGCCTAGTTCACTGGCATATCTGAAGAGTGTGGCTCTGGCGTGGAGATCACACCCCCACCCACACTTGCTATCGGAGTAATTCCAAAGGTTAACAGAGCAAATGAAGGGTGACATTACTTTATCACTCATACACAGTACATTCAGAAAGTATTCACTAAATTATTTTTTTCCCACATTTTTTTATATTAAGGCCTTATTCTAAAATGTATTCAATTGTTTATTTTCCTCATCAATCTACACACAATACCCCATTATGACAAAGAAAAAACAGGTTTTTAGAAATGTTAGCCAATTTAAAAAACTTAAACTAAATATTACATAAGTATTCAGGCCCTTTACTCAGTACTTTGTTGAAGCATCTTTGGCAACGATTACAGCCTCGAGTCTTCTTGGGTGTGACGCTACAAGCTTGTCAGACCTGTATTTGGGGAGTTTCTCCCATTCTTCTCTGCAGATCCTCTCAAGCTCTGTCAGGTTGGATGGGGAGCGTCTATGCACAGCTATTTTCAGGTCTCTCCAAAGATGTTCGATCGGGTTCAAGTCCAGGCTCTGGCTGGGCCACTCCAGAACATTCAGAGACTGGTCCCGAAGACACTCTTGGCTGTGTGCTTAGGGTTGTTGTCCTGTTGGAAGGTGAACCTTCGCCCCACTCTGAGGTCCTGAGCGCTCTGTATTCTGCCCCGTTCATCTTTGCCTCGATCCTGACGAGTCTCCCAGTCCCTGGTGCTGAAAAACATCCCCACAGCATGATGCTGCCACCATCATGCTTCACCATAGGGATGGTGCCAGGTTTCCTCCAGACGTGATGCTTGGCATTCAGGCCAAATAGTTCAATCTTGGTTTCATCAAGCCAGAGAATCTTATTTCTCATTGTCTGAGAGTCTTTCGTTGCCTTTTGGCAAACTCCAAGCGGGCTGTCATGTGCCTTTGACTGAGGAGTGGCTTCCGTCTGGCCACTCTACTATAAAGGCCTGATTGGTGGAGTGCTGCAGAGATGGTTATCCTTCTTGTAGCTTCTCCCATCGCCACAGAGGAACTCTAGAGATCTGTTAAAGTGACCATCACGTTCTTGGTCAATTTCGAGTCTCATAGTAAAGGGTCTGAATACTTTTTTCTTTTTTATACATACATTTTTAAAATCTTAAAACCTGTTTTCACTTTGTCATTATGGGTGTTGTGTGTAGATAGCTGAGGAAAAACATGTAATTAATTTAAGAATAAGGCTGTAACTTAACAAAATGTGGAAAAATTCAAGGGGTCTGAATACATTCCGAAGGCACTGTATGTATCAATGCACCCAGTCACTACAAAGATAGAGGCGTCCTTCCTAACTCAGTTGCCTATGAGGAAGGAAACCGCTCAGGGATTTCACCATGAGGCCAATGGTGACTTAAAAGAGTTACAGACTTTAAATTAATGGCTGTGATAGGAGAAAACTGAGGATGGATCAACAACATTGTAGTTAATCCACAATACTAACCTAATTGACAGAGAGAGAAAAAAGAAAGCCTGTTCAGAAAGAAAATTATTCCCATAAAAGCATCCTATCCAAGCAGATGATACATCTCCTTTAATTATTGAAATGTGATGTGCTTTCTGGCCACGTGACTGCCATATCTTCACCCGTGGGTGCTTCATTTTGGTAGTAGTGAAGGACCAGCGAGCTGGCTACACCTACTAGGGAGTCCATGAACTGCAGTGGCTGAGCTCAAACTTAATGAAAGTCCTAATATGGAGAAGCCACACAGATGGCAAGGACACCTTGATGACACGTGCTGCCTGCCATTCTGGACTTGCTCCAGACACCACCTTGATGACACCGTGCTGCCTGCCTTCCCCTGGACTTGCTCCAGAAACCATCTTTTCTTGCTCTCCCATTTGATCCCCTCCCTCCGATGATTACTCAAAGCCGTGGACTTTCCAACCATTTTTTTGTTGTTTTAAAGCTCTTTGAGGTTCTTTATGTAATGAATAACGTTATGAAAGTTGAATAAATTATTATTATTATATGTGGAGGATAGATCTAGAATCTACAGGGAGAGATCTAGAATGCACAGGGGGGAATCTAGAAGGCAATTGGAGGGATCTAGAATGCACAAGGAGGAATCTAGAATGCACAGGGAGAGATCTAGAATGCACAGGGAGGGATCTAGAATGCAATGGGAGGGATCTAGATTCTAGAATGCACATCTGTACAAATCAGCAGACTGACTCCTAATTGCGTTTGGGGACTGGTTCCAACAAACATTCCATAGTCACCTGTTTTCTCTTAACCAACACATGTCACATAGTGAATGAAGATTACCACAGCTGCTTTTTATATTCATTTTGGGCAGCACTTACGGTACCACTAACACAGGGAGTCATTTAAAGTAAGTGCAAGATCAGAGGAGGCTGGTGAGAGGAGCTATAGGAGGATGGGCTCATTGTAATGGCTGAAATGGGATACATGGAATGGAGTCAAACTTGGTTCATGTGTTTGATGTGTTTGATACCTATCCATTTATTCCATTCCAGCCATTACAATGATCCCATCCTATAGCTCCTCCCACCAGCTTCCTCTGCTCAAGATACTACAGGGGCTGATAGGACTGTGATTGAACTAGGTTCTATGACTTACTGTATATCTCAATGATAGTGTGTAACAGAAGGGTATCTTACCAACAACATACTACAATTATCTTCTCAAAACAAGTCTGAAAGATAAAGGTGAAGAAAGATAATGTGACATTTACGTTTAGATGTATGTCGTGAAGATATAGCTGAAAATTCAATGTAGAAGGAAAACATGTACTGTATATTCTGACCATTAAACTAAAAGATATGTAGGAATACTATGCCATTATACAGATGGAGTGCATGGAATTTAAGTTAGACTAAGTGATGAGGCAAAAATCATCATTCATTTCATTCATATATTCATTCATATATTTCAACAGTACTTTGTTCACACTTCACAACCACATTTCATCAAGATGAGAGAAGCTCCACGGCTGAAAGATGTGATTGTGTTTATCCCGAGCCACCACTTGAAGGAGTCTGGGGTTGGAACCCCCGGCACTCTGCCCTTTCCACCCCCTTCATTGGACCATAAGACAAGGGATGGTTTGTCTGGTTTTACTGTGTTTTTGATTCACTGCTCAATTTGAGGAAATGTTGCATAACCTTTGACCCATAACAATGACCTTTCCAACTCCTTCAGTAGAATGTCTGTGAGTAGCTGTCCAAGCCCCCCCCTCCCACACACACACAAAGTTTTGGTCAAAAGTAAAGTCTAGACATTAGTGAGTCCATTTGGAGGTTTGAGTCTGTTCTATTCTATTATAAATTGAGTGTGCTAAAACATTTAAATTCCTCTGTCTGTCCTCAATGATATTTTTATAAAGGTGTTAAATAAACCGCATTATCTGCTAGGCCTATGTATCATAATAACTTTCAAATATAATATTAATTGTAACAACCATATAGACTGTATAAAATGGGTAACAACAGCGGGCTTTGTGCCACTCTCTCACACAAGCGCCATCAGTGCCCTCTGGAGACCTACCTTGCTTGTTTGCATATTGCTTTTCTCTGTCCCACCCCCCTCTCTATCTCGACTGATATCACTGCTGAGAAAGGATTTTTGAATTCGCAGCAGCACACACAGGTCACACCCGCCATGCTGTGAGTCACAGCGACAAACTTGACAAGCTCCGGCAACCACGGTCAACTATTTTAACGACCCAGACAAAGAGGATATTTTTTTTACCAAGTAAGTCAAAGATTGATTTTATGTTTAGGTCAATGCACCGTTTAATTCGTGATACGGATATGTTTTGTTGAACATTTGTTGAGAAACTTATCTGCTGTGGGTTGTTGCATGGCTGTCTATCTGGTATCTGAGCTTGCCTTGCGGTCATGCATGCTGCTCACTCAGTGAGTAGGGTTGGATAAAGGTCTATATTTGAGGGGTTGGAGCTTTTTAGTTCGCATTACATTTGTTACAACAGGTTGTTTATTTTGTAAGGAATTTACTACAGCTTTACTATGTTTATTTTGAAGTTTGCGATCTAGTTACGTTAATACATGTTTCTGAAAGATCGATTTTCCTGTAAAATAAAAGTGCACTTTTTGTTGACTTTTTATCAGACTAAAATTGTGTGTAGGTTGTCATCACCACCTAAATAATTTCAAATGAAGGCTTGTACATTTTATTTCGTGCTTTTTTTGTATATAAAAAAACTTTTGCAAATACACGTTTGTTACTGTAGCCATAGCAGCGTCTCATCTCATAAATTACAACGTTGGCGTAAAACAGTTTCAGTTAGAGAATTATTATTATTATTTAGTCAAGAGACTTTTAAAGATTAAAATATCTCCATGTTTAATGAGTTCTCAGGGTCATACCGGGGTTGCTAGCGATGCACGTATAAATGAAGGGCGCTCATTAATTTGAACAACACAATATTTGTATTGAAATGGGAGAAAATGAAAGCCTATCCACGTAACAGTTTGAGATTACAGTGGTTGAATATAATGATTTTATATAAATAGATACACTAGATGACTGGGGGGGGGGGCTGTGTTGAAGCTACCGTGCCTCCATCTTGGCACCCATCACCATTGTAAAACATCTTGGAAGTTACAGAAGTGCATTTATTAATGCCTACATTCGTTTTTGCCACATTTATGCTATTAAGGACTCATTAATGCATACTTTTGAATTATATGTGAAAAACACATACGTTAAAATGTTCATTTTAAAGTATACAAAAAAATTAAAATTTTGTCATTGAGACATTTAATTGAAATGGTGTAAAATTACATTAATTCCTATGGAGGACAGCTCCTGTGGAGGGCCAATATGGCCAACCGGTGGCTTCAAAGCCTCACAATGGCCAATACATAGCATCAGCAATCCAGGGTTTATGTACATAATTGGTTGAACTAGCCTGGAGACCCGGCGTTGAATTGTATTGGATTCAATGCCTGGCATATATTAGCGGTTGGATCAGGAACGTTTCCTCTCACGACCTCTACAAGCCAGAATGTTGAAGACAATAATATTTTAACTTACTTTACAGCAGGTATTGAGTTCAGATTTATATCACTTGAAGCATGCGCAGAACGAATTTAAACACGTGCACGAACTCTACAAGTATTCATGAGTCTCATGTAGGTATTTTCATGTTGGCTTCAGGCGACAGCGATCTGAACGCACTACCTGTAAAAGAGAGCGGTGCTCCAGGGACTCACTGGCAGGAATAAGGCAACTCCCAGAGGATCTATGAGATGGATGTGTATCTTTACAGAGAAATTGTGTGAATTAATATACTGTCCATAATAAACAGCATGAGACTTAATGAGTACTAGCACAAGAGCAATAATAATGTTGACTGTATAAGGAGATGGTGGCCTAATTTAAAGGACTGTATAACACATAGCATCAACTACTACTCTCTTGTCCACTTGGAGAAAGACTGAGGAGACTCTGACCTGAGCAGGCAGAAGGACTGCCAGGTGTCCTGCCCCTTGACGTAATTATACCTTCCTGTTGTCTTACATTCTTACCTGCAAAAGGACCAACCACATTGACAACCAGTAAAGTTCCAATTTAATTTTATTGAACATTCTGGTTTGTAGAGGTTGTGATCCAAATACTTATTAATGCCTGGTGTAGAATTCATTGAATGTCATTGTCAGGCTAGGGTCAAACCAAAGAGCATACGCGTTGGAATACTCTCAACAGAGAACACTGCGTTACCTGTATATCGTGTTGCTGTGACACACACACACATCAATCATAGTTCTCTTATTACTGGGAAGGCTTGATCTTGTAACTCATTCAGCAGATCTCCTGGGTGATATGGAGTGAAGTAGTACAAAGAGAGAAACTTATCCAGTTCAGGCATATCAATGCAAAGCCATTAAATGTCATGTCCTCTATAGCAGTAGTTCCCAACCTCTTTTACTTACTGTACCACCAACTGAATTTTGCTCTGCCCGTAGTACCCCCCCGGTGCATTCCAAGTACCCCCTATGGTTAGATCAAGCACCCCTGGTTGCTTGTCCAGGAGCCTGCCAGAAAATTTAGGAAAATGTGTTAGTTAAATGATTGTATTTTAGCAGATACTCTTATCCAGAGTAACTTACAAGAGCAATTAGGGTTAAGTGTCTTGCTCAAGGGAACATCTACAGTTTTTTTTTTCTCTCTCTCTCTCTCACTCTCTCTCACCTAGCCAGCCTGGGAATTGAAACCAGCAACCCTTCGGTGACTGGCACAACGCTGTTAACCACTAGGCTACATGCCACCCAGTTGACTGTGTTGCTCTTAGCTTCTAGTCAAATGTGAAGCCTGTGGAGATATTGATAGTAGATAACATTGGACACTCTCTACCAATGACAAATAGTCATACAGAATGTTAGGCCTATATGACATCCAGAAGGTAACCTACCTTGTGGATGAGCTATCAAGTGTGAGAAATGCATCCTTGCATTGAGGACAGATAGGCAGCTAAATGCTTTCGTTGTATGAACACATCTGTTATGTACCTAATTAATTTCATGTTTCACTTAAATTATTATTTTATACATCAAAGGTTCATTACTCTGAACATTGATTTATAATGCTTGAAGACCCACTGACGGAATGCTATGCTCTGCCTGTCTGTTTGGAAGTCCTCCCCTGAGGCCTCAATATAGTAATTATTCTGCCTCATCAAATTAGATCCCAGTCCTGTGTTGGGTCATGTGAGGCATGGCAGCCACCCGGGCCTTGTCACTATAATGGTGGACTCGCACTTCACTCTGGTTGTCCCTCTGGCCCTGTGCCTCTGGCTCTTTGTTAGAGCAGGACCGGAAATTGCTGTGAGCATTTACCAGCCAGCAGACAATCATAAAACAGTGTCTGAGGTGGTAGTATTAATGTTCAGTAAAGCTGTGTGTGTGTGTATAGCTGTTCATAAACAGTGGAGGTACAGTACCAGTCAAAAGTTTGGACACACCTAGTCATTCAAGGGTTTTTCTCTTATTTTTACTATTTTCTACATTTTAGAATAATAGTGAAGACATTCAAACTATGAAATAAAACATATGGAATCATGTAGTAACCGAAAGTGTTTAAACAAATCAAAATATATTGTATATTTGAGATTCTTCAAAGTAGCCACCCTTTGCCTTGATTACATCTTTGCCACCTGGAATGCATTGAAATTAACAGGTGTGCCTTGTTAATTTGTGGAATTTCTTTCCTTAATGCGTTTGAGCCAATCAGTTATGTTGTGACAAGGTAGTGGTGGTATACAGAAGATGGCCCTATTTGGTAACAGACAAAGCCCATATTTTGGCAAGAACGGCTCAAATAAGCAAATCAAAATGACAGTCCGTTTACTTTATGACATGAAGGTCGGTCAATGCGGCAAATTTCAAGGACTTTTAAAAAGTTTAAGTGCAGTCGCAAAAACCGCCAAGCGCTATGATGAAACTGGCTCTCATGAGGACCGCCACAGGAAGAGGAGACTCAGAATTACCTCTGCTGCAGAGGACAAGCTCATGAGTTACGAGCCTCAAAAATCGCAGCCCAAATAAATGCTTCAGTGTTCAAGTAAGACACATCTCAACATCAACTGTTCAGAGGAGACTGCATGAAGCAGGCCTTCATGGTCGAACTGCTGTAGAGAATCCACTACTGAAGGACACCAATAAGAAGAGACTTGTTTGGGCCAAGAAACGCGAGCAATGGATATTAGACCGGTGGAAATCGGTCTTTTGGTCTGATGAGTACAAATTAGAGCTTTTTGGTTCCAACAGTCGTGTCTTTGTGAGACGCAGAGTAGGTGAACGGATCTCCGGCATGTGTGGTTCCCACCGTGAAGCATGGAGGAGGAGGTGTGATGTTGTGAACGGATCTCCGGCATGTGTGGTTCCCACCGTGAAGCATGGAGGAGGAGGTGTGATGTTGTGAACGGATCTCCGGCATGTGTGGTTCCCACCGTGAAGCATGGAGGAGGAGGTGTGATGTTGTGAACGGATCTCCGGCATGTGTGGTTCCCACCGTGAAGCATGGAGGAGGAGGTGTGATGTTGTGAACGGATCTCCGGCATGTGTGGTTCCCACCGTGAAGCATGGAGGAGGAGGTGTGATGTTGTGAAAGGATCTCCGGATGTGTGGTTCCCACCGAAGCATGGAGGAGGAGGTGTGATGTTGTGAACGGTTCCCACCGTGAAGCATGGAGGAGGAGGTGTGATGTTGTGAACGGATCTCCGGCATGTGTGGTTCCCACCGTGAAGCATGGAGGAGGAGGTGTGATGTTGTGAACGGATCTCCGGCATGTGTGGTTCCCACTGTGAAGTGTGATGGTTTTGGGATGCTTTGCTGTTGACATTGACAGTGATCTTATTTAGAGTTCAAGGCACACTTAGCCCTACCTTGCTGGCTGTCTTCTGTATATCACCCTTATTTGGTAAAAGGCTAAGAACATATGTCAAGAACTGCTCAAATAAGCAAAGAGAAATGAGTCCATCATTGACTAACCTTCATGTTTTTTTTAATTGTACCTTTATTTAACTAGGCAAGTCTGTTAAGAACAAATTCTTATTTTCAATGACTGCCTAGTGGGTAAACTGCCCTGTTCAGGGGCAGACCGACAGATTTGTACCTTGCCAGCTCGGGGATTCAAACTTGCTACCTTTCGGTTACTAGCCCAACACTCTAACCACTAGGCTGCCGCCCCATGTCTTAACATCTTATGGGCAGGTGGGACAGCAGCGTACCACCTGGCCCAACATCCGGTGAAATTGCAGAGCGCGGCATTCAAAAATACCAAATATTTAACCTTCTTGAAAATATGTTATACATTAAAATAATGCTTATCTTCTTGTTAATCCAGCCGCTGTCAGATTTCAAAAAGGCTTTATGGCGAAAGCAAACCATGCGACTATCTGAGGACAGCGCCCCACATACAAACACATGAAAATCATATTTCAACCAAGCAGGTGCGCCACAAAAGTCATAAATAGCAATATAATTAATGCCTTACCTTTGATCTTCTTCTGTTGGCACTCCAAAAGGTCCCAGATGCATCACAAATGGTCCTTTTGTTCGATAATGTCCTTTATGTCCCAAAAATGTCAATTTATTTGACACATTTGATTCAGAAATACACCGGTTTCAACTCGCCCAACATGCCTACAAAGTATCTAATAAGTTACCTGTAAACTTGGTCCAAACACTTCAAACAACGTTCCTAATCCAACCTCTGGTACCCTAAAACATAAATAATTGATGAAATTTAAGACTGAATGAACTGTTTCTAATACCTGATTAAAAACACCGTTCCAGTTCACGTGCATCAAAACAGCAGAGTCCACCTGGAGTGACACTTACAATGAATAGGACTACTTCATTTCTCAAAAGAAAAACATTGAACAATTTCTAAAGAATGTGGACATCTAGTGGAATCCATAGGAACTGCAACCAGGTTCCTAATAATAAGGGTATCCCATAGAAAACAATTGGAAAATCCTATGACCTCAATTTTTATCTTCCTTGGATGATTTTTCCTTGGTTTTGCCTGCCATATCAGTTCTGTTATACTCGCATACATTATTTTAAATTTTAGAAACTCTATAGTGTTTTCTATCCAACTCTACCAATTATATGTATATACTAGCTTCTGGGCCTGAGTAACAGGCAGTTTACTTTGGGCACGCTTTTCATCCGGAGGTGAAAATACTAACCCCTACCCAAGAGAGAGGTTAAAGTAATCTGGAAAATGTCAAGGACGTTTCTTTTAAGTGCAGTCGCTAAAACCATCAAGCTCTATGATGAAACTGGCTCTCATGAGGACCGCCACAGGAAAGGAAGACAGAGTTACCTCTGCAGACAATACGTTCATTAGTCACTTTACTTTACAAATTACCTTGACTAACCTGTAGTCCCGCACATTGACTCGGTACCGGTAGCCTCTGTATATAGCCTTGCTATGTAATTTTCTTGTTACTTTTCTAAAGACTGACATCTAGTGGTAATAAAATGTTTCTTCTCACTTTAATTTATTTAGTAAATATTTTCTTACTTCTATTTCTTGAATTTCATTGTTGGTTAAGGGCTTGTAAGTAAGCGTTTCACGCTAAGGTCTACTCCTGTTGTATTCGGCGTATGTGACATAAAATGTTATTTAACTGCACCTCAGATTGCAGTCCCAATAAATGCTTCACATAGTTCAAGTAACCGACACATGTCAACATCAACTGTTCAGAGGAGACTGCATGAATCAGGCTTTCATGGTTGAATTGCTGCAAAGAAACCACTACTAAAGGACACCAATAAGAAGAATAGATTGGCTTTGGCCAAGAAACACGAGCAATGGACATTAGTCTGGTGGAAATCTGTCCTTTGGTCTGATGAATCCAAATTGAAGATTGTTGGTTCTAACCTCTGTCTGTGAGATGCAGAGTAGGTCTCCGCTTGTGTGGTTCCCACCGTGAAGCATGGAGGAGGAGGAGGTGTGGTGGTGCATTGCTGGTGACACTGCCAGTGATTTAAAACTCAAGGCACACTTAACCAGCATGGCTACCAAAGCATTCTGCAGCGATACGCAGTCCCACTGAGAGTAAACCAGATGGGATGATCATTTGTTTTTCAACAGGACAATAACCTAACACACCTCCAGGCTGTGTAAGGGCTATTTGATCAAAAAGAAGAGTGATGGAGTGCTGCATCAGATGGCCTGGCCTCCACAATAACCTGACCTCAACCAAATTAACCTCAGATTAAAGGAAAAGCAGCCAACAAGTGCTCAGCATATGTGGGAACTGGAAAGACTGTTGGAAAAGTATTCCTCTTGAAGCAGGTTGAGAGTGCCAGGAGTTAAGCTGTCATCAAGGCAAAGGGTAGCTACTTTGAAGAATCTCAAATATAAAAAAATATTTAGATTTTAAATTTTTAACGCTTAAAAAAAAGACTACATGAGTCCATATGTGTTATTTCAGAGTTGTGATGTCTTCACTATTCTACAATATAGAAAATAGTAACAATAAACTATTGAATGAGTAGGTGTCTACTTTTGACTGGTACTGTACACGAAACCGACGAGCCAAGTCTAAGGCATTGGAAAACAGTCTAATCAGCTGGTTATGGACAGTATATGATAGCTTTTGGTAACTTTGGTTTGAATGGGGAACTGTCTACTCAAACATCTTGAATATCGATGATGACTTCTCAGCACACCCGGTGAACCCAACTTGACAATGTACGACCCTGTCTGTCAACAGACAAACTAGTGACATAAGAGCTGTGTTGACTCCTGCCAACTTGTGTGTGCCAAGTTCTTTCAGAGCTCATCAATAGTGTCAGGTACTCCAGGGAAGAGAAGTCGTTTATTGGACTCTGCCTCCATCAGAATACAGTGCTGCCATTTTAAAGGAGAAGTTCTCCTGATTTGAATCAAATCAATTTTTTTTCTCCACTTGGGTTTGGGAAATTTATCCCACCAACAGTATACTTCCTCATTGCTTGTTCTGCAGTATAGCGGCCACAGATGATCAAAGACTCCAAGAACAGACGTCATTTTAGAAACATCTAATCTCTCCATATAGTGGTTCAGGTTTTTTAGATGTTGTACACACGATATTGTGTAATTCCGAACTGTATCCGCAACATATATTTGTGTGAACTTCTACTTTAATCCTCCCAGCAGGAGAAGAGGCTGATGCCGCTTTAACATTGAAATGCATGCTGGTAAATTATCTAGACTCGAGAGGCTACTCCAAAACAACACGCACGTAGTCATCATGACTCTTAAATGATGGATCAATAAATGGATTTAGGATATGTCATTGGTAATTCACTGTAGTGAAGAACATTGATGCATAAATAAGTTGCTTTGGTATTTTGTTTCACTTCTTGAATTCCAATATCAAGTTGCTTTCCTAAGGTCTTGTTATTTCAGAGTAAAGGTCAGGAGAGGTTATTCTGGGTCTTCATTGCAGTAGGTTGTTTTGGTTTATTCAGTGACTCCTTAATTCAAACATGCTAATGATGTTTTGAACGCTTGCAATCCTTTCATTGACTAAACATCTGTGTGTCTACTGCGTGTTGTGGAGGTCGGCTGATTTGAATCGGAATGGCCGATTTTAATTGGGGCCGATTTTCAAGTTTTCATAACAATCGGAAATCGGTATTTTGGGGCGCCAATTTGCAGATTATTATTCTTTATTTAATTCAATTAAAATTTTAAAAATATATTTTATATACCTTTTATTTGACTAGGCAAGTCAGTTAAGAACACATTATTATTTTCAATGACTGCCTAGGAACGGTGGGTTTACTGTCTTGTTCAGGGGCAGAAGGACAGATTTTCACCTTGTCAGCTCGGGGGATCCAATCTTGCAACCTTGCAGTTAACTAGGCCAACGACCTGCCTCTCTCTCGTTGCACTCCACAAGGAGACTGACTGCCTGTTACGCGAATGCAGATAGCCACGGTAAGTTGCTAGCTAGCATTAAACTTATCTTATAAAAAACAAGCAATCATAATCACTAGTTAACTACACATGGTTGATATTACTAGATATTATCTAGTGTGTCCTGCGGTGCATATAATCTGACAAGTATTTAAGTATCTGACTGAGCGGTGGTAGGCAGAAGCAGGCGCGTAAACATTCATTCAAACAGCACTTTCGTACGTTTTCCCAGCAGCTCTTCGTTGTGCGTCAAGCATTGCGCTGTTTTATGACATCAAGCCCATCAACTCCCAAGATGAGACTGGTGTAACGCAGTGATATGGCTAGCTAGTTAGCGCGCACTAATAGCGTTTCAAACGTCACTCGCTCTGAGCCTTTGAGTAGTTGTTCCCATTGCTCTGCATGGGTAACGCTGCTTCGATGGTGGCTGTTGTCGTTGTGTTGCTGGTTCGAGCCCAGGGAGGAGCGAGGAGAGGGACGGAAGCTATACTGTTACACTGGCAATACTAAAGTGCCTATAAGAACATCCAATAGTCAAAGGTTAATGAAATACAAATGGTATAGAGGGAAATAGTCCTATAATTCCTATAATAACTACAACCTAAAATGTCTTACCTGGGAATATTGAAGAATCGTGTTAAAAGGAACCACCAGCTTTCATATGTTCTGAGCAAGGAACTGAAACGTTAGCTTTCTTACATAGCACATATTTCACTTTTACTTTATTTTCCAACACTTTGTTTTTGCATTATTTAAACCAAATTGAACGTTTCATTATTTACTTGAGGCTACATTGATTTTAGTGATGTATTATATTAAGTTAAAATAAGTGTTCATTCAGTATTGTTATTGTTATTATTACAAATATATATATTTTTTTAAACGGCCGATTTTAATCGGTATCGGCTTTTTTGGTCCTCCAATTATCGGTATCGGCGTTGAAAAATCAAAATCGGTCGACCTCTAGTGTGTTGTCTTTGAGGTTAACGTTGTTAACAACATCATTGGAAGCACAGGACTTACAAACGAGTTGATCGAATTACGTAGGTTCTGTCACAAGCAAAAGTATTCTACTTAAGCACGTAACCCAGACTTTAGGGACTTTTCACCGGTAATTGATTTACGGCTAGTTGGAAGAAGACTGAAATGGAATGCTCTATATCACTCAAAAGCATTCTAGTTCCAACTAGACAAATGTGGAGAAAAAAAAATGGCGTTTGTTTTTGCTTGTTAGGAGTTCCTTGTATTTGTGTATGTATTCCTTGTCTGTGAGACCAGACTATTTGTCAGAACTTATGAGTGTTCAAATTGCCTCTGACAGAGGGCTTGTGCAGGGTTGCATGGAAATGCCGTTAGCACACAAGGGTTTTCTATGTCACTGCTGCCAGTGAGGCAAACCCCAATAATGTAATTACCCCAAAAGCAGAGGACAAGGTCATGTTTATTAGGGTACACAACTGAAATCACTTTTAAACATTTTGCAATGGAAAACAGAAACAAGGGTCTTATTGGACAAGTTCAGGTTTAAGTATTTTCTTCCGCTTGGTACTTAACACGGCCAAGTTGGATCACAGGTTTGTTTCGTAAGCTTTCCTGCTGCAGTAAGTCGACCTGCATCAGGTCATTTAATGGACTGGGTCTGCTGGGTTTGGGGGACCAAAATATGCAGTTTCATATCAGTTTGAATTCCAGGCTAGACTGGCAATAGCCAGAGCAGTTGTGAGCTGCCCTCAACCCCCAGCTGTGGAGGCCACTGTAAACGGTGCTATGAAGTCATCATACACACCTATTTGCATATGCATTACCTCTGTTCCCTTGGCACTCAAGGACCTGAGCAACATGAACACTTACTGTAGCTGTTTCTCTGTAATATGTTGCATTCCAACAAGATTGTGATGGTAGTTCTGCTTCTTCTGGAAGAAGCAGAACTACCCCCACCACACCCACACCCCAACATCCCCAGGCTTGAATAATTTCCTATTGGCACAAACATGAGGAGCATCTGCTCCTTGCAACAGACACAATTACATTGTTGTCGGAGCCTTCGGGTTAGAGTGTGTTGCATTGCATTCCAGAATCCTTCAATATTCCGTTTTAATGTTTGTCTTGCTATTTAGCAGAAATATGATTTCATATTTCATATCAAATGATAAGAAGCTACATATTGAAGATTGATCTCGGTTTCCTGCACAGCCAAAAAAACATTGGCTTGGAGCTCTCATATTGACACAGTGTGTTGTATGTACGACTACTTTTATTTGAGAAGTTGCTCTGTTCATTTGCTACTATAAGAACTGGCATCTTACATGGAGTTGTGGCAGATCTCATTTCAGCACTGCGACTCCCTATTTGTTTATATATTTCTCATCTAGGCTCAAATTCACTTGTCAAATTGATATGTCTTGGCAACCTTTTTAGAAAATCAGAAATATTGCTCTGAAATCACCTCAGTGACTTCCATGCATGTGACATGAATTGTCCAGGATGGATGAAGCATCAACAACATTATGGTGGTTTAGGCGTTATGCTCATCAGGTTGATTGAAGCGGAGGGGGCAGCAAGAGGTTATTAGTCTACATTTAACATTTTTTTTAACCTTTATTTAACTAGGCAAGTCAGTTAAGAACAAATTCTTATTTTCAATGACGGCCTAGGAACAGTGGGTTAACTGCCTGTTCAGGGGCAGAACGACAGATTTGTACCTTGTCGGCTCGGGGATTCGAACTTGCAACCTTTCAGTTACTACTCCAACGCTCTAACCACTAGGCTACCCTACCGCCCCATTGAGCCTATAGGTATAAGGTTATTAGTCTACATTGAGCCTATAGGTATGAGGTTATTAGTCTACATTGAGCCTATAGGTATGAGGTTATTAGTCTACTAAAAATAATCTTGAGCCTATAGGTATAAGCCATGTTAGGGGATCAAACTGAAATGCTGTGAATACCGTTGAGTTAACGTAAGGTAGCCTATATCCAGTGTAAAACCGCTTGATGCAAATGTGCGAAAGAAACCCAACTGTCATGTGTTATACTTTATGGCCATTATCGCAACATTCAGTCTTACAAATGCCTTCAGTCAGTGTAACAATGGTTTCCATTTCCAAGAGTATTTATGGTTGTCCTGGCAACTCCTGGCCCCCTTCCCGAAGGAAAACAACAGAACTCCAAAAAATTTAAAAGTCTCCGAGATCCAACAGCTGAAGCCAAGAGGATGGATATCACGGAGGGTAGGGGAGAGAGTCCAAGCTCAGTGAAGCACAGTGCTGTTGACAGTGTTTTGAACAGGTTCCAGTGTGGCTGAAAGAAGTGGAGTTTTGTACGTACAGTACATTCCGTCACTGGCATGTCCACCGCCCTTTGCAGCTGAAGTCCACACCGTTGTCAATCAACTTGTCAATCTTTAACCTATAACAAGTGCTCTACTCATGTGGGTGGACACTAACCTCTGTTAAATTATGCTCTGATATAACCCCCCCCTCCTGTTTCCCTCACTGTGGCAGCACCAGAGCACCTTGGGTTACAATAGGATTTACTGCTGAAAGAGGGCAGCTGGAATACTGATCCCTATTCACCCTGCCTGCTAAGGATCGCAGAACGACCCTTTTCAACAATAGACACTCACTCAGAGAACCCCCCCCCCTCCTCCTCCTGAAATTGTGTGCATTCCAGAGGCGAGAGAGATTTCAGCGCTATCGCTCCACGACGTGCACCGCTTGACTGCCTTGACAGAGGGAAGGCAGGCAAGTCCACTAGATATTCCTATTGTTAAGGTAGGGCTGCCAAAGAGGCAAGGCTGCTCTGCTCTCTGTGTGTTGGATGAGTGGGGTTTTCCCTCCTATTCTTATTTCTGTCGCATTTTTTGGACAGACTGGGTTGAATAATTTATTGTTGCTGGTGAGGAAGGAAGGAGCGGTATGGCTGGAAAGAGGAGGTGACTACCGTCTCTAGAAAGAGGTGGCTACTGCCTTTTGGATGCTTGTATTTGTTTTTTCTCTTTGTCATTGTCAGCAGTGTTGTCACTGGTCATGCTAACATCTTGGTAGGGGATCGTGAAGAGTGGAGCCACCTCCCAACTGCTACTCTCCCCAGCTGGAGGAGCTTCTGACTGGGCTACAGAGCTTGGTAAGAGTCCCTTATCATAAATACTACCAGGACTTGCATGGGACAACAGACCCTGGACAGAAGCAGCATTATGTGACCAATAACTCTTTGTTGAGAACATGTCACGATCAGTGTGTCTTTGGAAGTTGACTACTACGCTCCACATTCGAAGTAAGCTTATGCATATGGTTTTAGTATTTTTTTACGTATTTTCTCTGTCTGGATGTTGAATTATTCAGTGTTTTTGTTTCTAATGAAATCTGATGCCTGCATGTGATTTAAAAAAAACAACAACTGTTTAGCACTACTGTACTATCGGAGGTATTCCACTCGATTCTTATACTCTTTAGTTACAATAATATTTATTCCTTTTTTTAAATGAGCTTATTGACTGTTGATTTACCGGTAGTTAGATCTGCAAGGGGTACATTTGTGCAGGCTCTAAAAGGAAACAGCCGTTCTGTCTTTCCTCTACCAGGCTATACAGATGGGATTTATTTTCTAAAGTGACCTATTCCTATTTGAGGTTTTGTTACGGCAGGACATGGAAAAAGTTGTGAAGCTACTTGCTGTGTGTTATTATTTTACCCTGACAAGGAAGCTGGTATTTTTTTGGTCTCTCCCTGTAGAGATGCTTGTTTTCCACCTCATTATTGGGTATGGGGAATACTCTTTTCGTTGGCAGCAGCCAGCCCAGTCAGTGTTGCCTTGCTTAACAAGATCAAAGCCAGTTAACGTCTTTTCAAGTGCTATCGCTGCACTTCAAAGACTCTGGGCTCGTGCCTCGGAGCTCTCAATTCTCCAAAATAGCAGTGGTAGCACAGAACAGATAGCCATGCAGCCTTTTGTCATTCATGTGCCATCTTTAAACATCACAAGGATCAAGTGATGTGTGATTTGACACCACATCATTCCTTTCCATTTAATCCTACATGTACAGAGTGGAAAATGGCAAGAATTTGGATTTGCATCTTTTTTTTTGTGTGGATGTCTGTGTTTATCAGATTTTGGTTGGGTCCCCCCTTTTGTTTAATTAATTATTTTATATATATCTTTTGAATTCCTGCTGTGGTAGTGAAATTCACATTTCTTGATGAGCCTCCATGAATTCTATTGGACAGATCTTTATAAAATAGAACATTATCAATCACCTAGATGATGGTTGAACTAATAAGGTAAAGGAAAACAACTGAATTGACTTCAACGTCTGCAGAGTTTCCTTGGAAGCTCTTTGATACCTGAAACGAATTTACACATTCATTCTATGCAGATTTCAAGATCTATTGTTAAAATTCCACAGGCCTACCCTTTTAAGTTGCTTTTTCCCCTTGGGCATACTTTAATGGAGTTTCCTCTCCGCAAGGCAAACTGCAGCGCTTGCCTTTTTTCATTGGTGTCTGCAGCACTGAGCACTTTGACAATTGGTTCATGAACAACTGCATTGTGGGAAAACCTTCTGCTATCTCTGCATATTTCAAACTTTTCTATGATGGACAGTAGGAAATTGACTGGAGAAAATAGTGGTTGCCGCACATTTCATCGCCCCACACGTTCTGGGGTAGTCTAATCTGCCTGCCCAAGAGACCCATACAAATGTTTGCAGGCACAGGACAATGTTTCTTTTCTTACATTTTTTTTTTTTTTACAGAATAATTGAATGTTAATCTGTGTTAATCTGCAAAATTGTATTATTCGCCTACCTCCTCATGCCTTTTGCACACATTGTATATAGACTGCCCATTTTTTTCTACTGTGTTATTGACTTGCTAATTGTTTACTCCATGTGTAACTCTGTGTTGTCTGTTCACACTGCTATGCTTTATCTTGGCCAGGTCGCAGTTGCAAATGAGAACTTGTTCTCAACTAGCCTACCTGGTTAAATAAAGGTGAAATAAAAATAAAAATAAATAAAAAAATGCTTAATTGCTTATGGGGAGGGGCTGGGGTGGACAAAAAAGAAAAAAAGGAGGCCTGTATATTGCAGAGGAGATTTGAGCTTTACTGAGTTATAGAGGTAGGACCAGGAGCATAGACCTAGTTGAAGAATGTCAGCCATTCTGCTGCCTTATGTTATTGTAAAGAGAGGGCCTGTCTTGACGGGGAGGAGCACCGAGGGGACTGGAGGCAGACCACTTGCCCTAAGACATGGCTGTTAATTTGGAACGCCATAGGAATCTAATCTCAAGCCATGTCCCAGGGCAGGCAGACTGCATCAGACATCCTAAACTCACTAACGAGGTGGACGGAGGCAGACAGGAACTCTAGATGACAGCCAGCAGCCAGGATGGTTCTCCCCCCTGAGAACCAGTCATTAGCTCCAGGTTCCACAGCTAGAGGCTGTCTGGGTCTGTATTTATCAAGCCTCTGAGTAGGATCTGTTTTGCTTTTTATACTGGGCATACACAACCTCTACAATCGTAACAACTTGGACTTGCCCACATATTTCCCTAATAAATGTTTTCTTGTCCCAGATCTTTCATTCCGTTCATCCTCAACCCCAGGATGTGGGTACTCACATTTACATCATGATTACCTAGTTGATCCTGCCCTGTTTCTCAGAGGCACAACATATGGTGTGGACGATATGGATTTACAGCGCCTTGACTTCTTCCACATTTTGTTACCTTACAGCCTTATTGTAAAATGGATTAAATAGTCCCCCCCCCCCAATCTACACAAACTACCCCATAATGACAAAGCAAAAATGGTGTTTTAGACATTTTTGCATCTTTTGGCAGCAACTACAGCCTCAAGTCTTATTGGGTGTGACGCTACAAGCTTGGCAAACCTGTATTTGGAGAGTTTCTCCCATTCTTCTCTGCAGAGCCTCTCGAGCTCTTTGAGGTTGGATGGGGAGTGTCTCTGCACAGATATTTTTCAGGTCTCTCCTGATATGTCCATCGGGTTCGGGCTCTGGCTGGTCCTCCTGGACTTTCAGAGACTTCCTCCATTGCTCAGTTTGGCTGGATCTAGGAAGAATCTTGGTGGTTCCAAACATCTTCCATTTAAGAATGATGGAGGCCACTGTTCTTGGGGACCTTCCATGCTGCAGAAATTGTTTGGTACCCTTCCCCAGATCTGTGCCTCGACACAATCCTGTTTTGCAGCTCTTTTTAGACCTTGTGGTTTAGTTTTTGCACTGCCAACTGTGGGACCTTATACAGACAGGTGTGTGCCTTTCAAAATAATGTCCAATCAATTGAATGTACCACATGTGGACTCCAAGTTGTAGAAACATCTCAAGGATGATCAATGAAACTAAATTTCAAGTCACATAGCAACGGGTCTGAATACTTAAGTAAATTAGTTATTTCTGTGTTTTTAGAAAAACTGCTTTCACTTGATCAGTATGGTGTATTGTGTGTAGATGTTTGTATTTAAAAAAATAAATTAAATAGAATCAGGCTTTAACGTAACAAAGTGGAAAAAGTCCAGGTCTGAGAACTTTCTGAATGCACTGTATTGTTCTGGGGACTTGGAGGTGAGAACTTTCTGAATGCACTGTATTGTTCTCCAGTGGGACTTGGAGGTGAGAACTTTTAATATTGAGAAGGAACTCCCCCCAGCACAATCAATCTCATTAATTATGGCTAAACCTGCCTATTTCTACATTTTATTTTTCTTAAAATCAGATTTTAAAACTTATCTTAACCACACTGCTAACCTTATGCCTAACCTTTAATCTTAAATGAAGATGTCAAAAAATGAATGTTTACGATATATAATGTTGGCACAGGTTGTCACTAGTTACCACAGCCACTATGTGTTGTTGATTTCCTCTTGGTCATCATTGTTTTGATCTCACACGCTGAGCGCTAATTGGCTACTGGCAGCAGGCCTTGTCCAATTTAAGTTGTAGCACTGCTCCTACTACAAGATGCAAAACCAAAAATGTTAGAAAATGCTCAGGACATCTGACAGGGGTCTGTAGAAGGGGAACAGCCATCATCGGTGTGTCCTTAACCCACTAAACATTTTTTTATTTTATTTTACCTTTATTTAACCAGGCAAGTCAGTTAAGAACACATTCTTATTTTCAATGACTGCCTGGGAACAGTGGGTTAACTGCCTGTTCAGGGGCAGAACGACAGATTTGTACCTTGTCAGCTCGGGGTTTGAACTCGCAACCTTCCGGTTACTAGTCCAACGCTCTAACCACTAGGCTACCCTGCCGTCACCCCCTAATGAAAAAAAGACCCCAGTCCAGACATACTGATCCTAGCCCAAGTTCATAGGATTTCACCCCGATTGTGAAAATTTAGTGACGGCAAAAACAGTGACGCATTTTTGTGGTGAAATCATGTACTGTATGCCCGGCATTAAGTCATAATGAATCAGATTTGTTATGGACCTGATCCTAGATCAGCTCCAACAGTACACGTTATCCCTTGGAGCATCTCTGTTATGGTATCCACACCAGCAGTCCTAAACCATAATAGCTTTTTAACATTTCTTTTGATTAGGTGGTGAAGTACATCTTGACCTACATGTGGTGGGTGATCACGGAGTAATGTCAGAAGACCAGTGTAATTGTCAAAAGGCCTATTGTAAGTTTACTTGCTGACAATGGCAGTAGCCAGGCCCTGTTTTGTTGGCTAAAAGAGCGAAAACCCATCTAGCTGATTTTTATCTACCTATCCCTCTTCAGGATAAGTGTTGGAGACTTCTTTGCGTATGTGTTGACATGCGGATGGGCCTAATCTATTTAGCTAATGTGTTACTATTGTAATTTTTTAATGGAAAGATAAGCTGATAGACTAATGGCTGATTCTGCTGATGCATTACTGTACAGCGAGAACACCGTTTAGAGATCTAAGAATAAGCACGTGGCAAATAAAGAGTTCCAAATTAAAATGTTGTCACCAACATCCTAATGAAAATCCAATATTGAGCAGGTTTTTCATGTATTTTTTAATATCAGAGCTCTATTGCAGGATAAAGTCTATAGGATTAGATTTATGATACAACTGCAGTAGTAAAGAACACATTTTACATCACTATACTATAGGTGTCTTTTATTTAGAAAAACACTTCAACAATGGCGTCATTGGCATACATAATGAATGCTTTGTGTACTGTCGTCAAGTGCCTTCCTAACCCTTGTGTACATATTGCACCACGTGATGACTGTTAACATTGATGCAACCATAGCAACCGCATGTACACTGGATGGTGTAATGCATTTTCATCAGGTAATGACATTTTGTTGTGGTGAAATTTGATTTAACGAAACGTTTCGGCAATTTATGCCCCAAAGTATATCCTAGACCACTCTTTCCAGCCGTCTGGTTGCCTGGTGGATTTCTCTGTGCTAGAAACACAATTTATGCTTGGCAGCTTCAGCTGCGCTGGTAGCCATGGCAACTGTATCCCCCACAAGTTGAAGACCAATCCTTGCCTTTGCTAATTGTGAGCAAGTCAGGCTTGTCTGCAAGTTATCCCCAGCCTGTTCAAATGTCTTTTGTGCTGAAACACAGGGTGTTGTAATATGTGCTCCAGAGAAGCTTGGTGTCCATATTACAAGCAAGAAAAATACCTCCTGGGCCATTTTAAAAAGGGCATTTTAGGTTTTCTAGTTAAGTATATGCATGTTTTTTTTTTCTTCATGCGAAGAAAGGGTGTTGTGAGTTCCATGTCAGCAAGTAGAATTTTATAAATGACAAATGTAAAGCCGTTGATGTTTAATTGTTTCATATGAACTCACTGTTCCTCTCCCTGTCCTCCTCTTCTCTCCCTTCACAGATCTGTGATGTAAACCATCTCATCCTTCACTCCCCTGTTTCAAGCTACTGTGCAGGACAGAAAAGGCCGTTTCATGAATCAATATTCGCTAGTTGAAGCCATGACAGACAAGTAAGTTCTTGTTCCCATTGTCTGCATGATGGTTACAAGAAAGCGTCCACTGTCGTCTCTCGTGCCTGTTTTGTGGGATGAAGTAAGAGGATCTCACCATCATGTTAGTGTGCCTTTCTATTACACTTTCCCCACCCAGGCAATGCTTTGCATGCCAAGAGGCAGAAAGAGGAAGAGGGAGCTAGTGTAAGGTTAGTGCTACATCACATGGGGTAGAGGTTAGACCAGGTATGGAGGAAGTTGGCACTAACCCAGCCTGGTCTAACCTCCACCCAATGTGATGTAGCACTAACCCAGCCTGGTCTAACCTCCACCCAATGTGATGTAGCACTAACCCAGCCTGGTCTAACCTCCACCCAATGTGATGTAGCACTAACCCAGCCTGGTCTAACCTCCACCCAATGTGATGTAGCACTAACCCAGCCTGGTATAACCTCCACCCCATGTGATGTAGCACTAACCCAGCCTGGTATAACCTCCACCCCAATGTGATGTAGCACTAACCCAGCCTGGTCTAACCTTCACCCAATGTGATGTAGCACTAACCCAGCCTGGTCTAACCTCCACCCCATGTGATGTAGCACTAACCCAGCCTGGTATAACCTCCACCCCATGTGTATAACCTCCACCCCATGTGATGTAGCACTAACCCAGCCTGGTATAACCTCCACCCAATGTGATGTAGCACTAACCCAGCCTGGTCTAACCTCCACCCAATGTGATGTAGCACTAACCCAGCCTGGTCTAACCTCCACCCAATGTGATGTAGCACTAACCCAGCCTGGTCTAACCTCCACCCCAATGTGATGTAGCACTAACCCAGCCTGGTCTAACCTCCACCCAATGTGATGTAGCACTAACCCAGCCTGGTCTCCAACCTCCACCCAATGTGATGTAGCACTAACCCAGCCTGGTCTAACCTCCACCCCAATGTGATGTAGCACTAACCCAGCCTGGTCTAACCTCCACCCCAATGTGATGTAGCACTAACCCAGCCTGGTCTAACCTCCACCCCCACCTCCACCCCTAATGTGATGTAGCACTAACCCAGCCTGGTCTAACCTCCACCCAATGTGATGTAGCACTAACCCAGCCTGGTCTAACCTCCACCCATGTGATGTAGCACTAACCCAGCCTGGTCTAACCTCCACCCCATGTGATGTAGCACTAACCCAGCCTGGTCTAACCTCCACCCCATGTGATGTAGCACTAACCCAGCCTGGTCTAACCTCCACCCAATGTGATGTAGCACTAACCCAGCCTGGTATAGCCTCCACCCCATGTGATGTAGCACTAACCCAGCCTGGTATAGCCTCCACCCCATGTGATGTAGCACTAACCCAGCCTGGTATAGCCTCCACCCCATGTGATGTAGCACTAACCCAGCCTGGTCTAACCTCCACCCAATGTGATGTAGCACTAACCCAGCCAGCCTGGTAACCCAGCCTAACCTCCACCCCATGTGATGTAGCACTAACCCAGCCTGGTATAACCTCCACCCAATGTGATGTAGCACTAACCCAGCCTGGTATAACCTCCACCCCATGTGATGTAGCACAAACCCAGTCTAACCTCCACCCCTGGTAGCATAACCCAGCCTCCACCCCATGTGATGTAGCACTAACCCAGCCTGGTATAACCTCCACCCAATGTGATGTAGCACTAACCCAGCCTGGTATAGCCTCCACCCCATGTGATGTAGCACTAACCCAGCCTGGTATAGCCTCCACCCCATGTGATGTAGCACTAACCCAGCCTGGTATAACCTCCACCCCATGTGATGTAGCACTAACCCAGCCTGGTATAACCTCCACCCCATGTGATGTAGCACTAACCCAGCCTGGTATAACCTCCACCCCATGTGATGTAGCACTAACCCAGCCTGGTATAACCTCCACCCAATGTGATGTAGCACTAACCCAGCCTGGTATAACCTCCACCCCATGTGATGTAGCACTAACCCAGCCTGGTATAACCTCCACCCCATGTGATGTAGCACTAACCCAGCCTGGTATAACCTCCACCCAATGTGATGTAGCACTAACCCAGCCTGGTCCACCCCATGTGAACCTCCACCCCATGTGATGTAGCACTAACCCAGCCTGGTATAGCCTCCACCCCATGTGATGTAGCACTAACCCAGCCTGGTCTAACCTCCACCCAATGTGATGTAGCACTAACCCAGCCTGGTCTAACCTCCACCCAATGTGATGTAGCACTAACAGCCACCTCCACCCCTGATGTCTAACCCAGCCTTCACCCCATGTGATGTAGCACTAACCCAGCCTGGTATAGCCTCCACCCAATGTGATGTAGCACTAACCCAGCCTGGTATAACCTCCACCCCATGTGATGTAGCACTAACCCAGCCTGGTATAGCCTCCACCCCATGTGATGTAGCACTAACCCAGCCTGGTATAGCCTCCACCCCATGTGATGTAGCACTAACCCAGCCTGGTCTAACCTCCACCCCAATGTGATGTAGCACTAACCCAGCCTGGTCTAACCTCCACCCCAATGTGATGTAGCACTAACCCAGCCTGGTCTAACCTCCACCCCATGTGATGTAGCACTAACCCAGCCTGGTATAGCCTCCACCCCATGTGATGTAGCACTAACCCAGCCTGGTATAGCCTCCACCCCATGTGATGTAGCACAAACCCAGCCTGGTATAGCCTCCACCCCATGTGATGTAGCACTAACCCAGCCTGGTATAGCCTCCACCCCATGTGATGTAGCACTAACCCAGCCTGGTATAGCCTCCACCCCATGTGATGTAGCACAAACCTTTCTGTTTTCTCCCAGAAGACACATGTGATTCTCATGGGGCCTCATTTGCATCCTCTTCATTTGTTATGTTCACTGTTGCTGGCTGGCTCGCTTGTTATTTTCCATTGGAATGCTGGAGTCTCTCTGTAGCCTATATAATACTCTTATGTTGAAATGGAGGCAATAAAATGCTAGTTTGTCACAAGTTTCTGGCATCTAATTGTCACGTCACTCTAACACATTGTTCCCTCGAGTTTTAACCAACTACCCCGTTGCAATCATCTGCCTCATACCTAATCATACTGTAGCTATGTTGCACAATTTTGATACCATGTCATCTTAGTCTAACACCTGAGACATCTCTATTCTTAGGGATATACTGTATGTATCCCTGAAGTATGTGGGGGTGACAGGAGAGCTGGGCTATATGGACGAATGAAAGTTAATTGGTCGAGTACACAGTTTTGCAGATGTTTTGTTAACTTGATATCCAATTGTGCTCTGTCTCCTGGTTGCGGCCGGCTGCGAGACAGCCCGGGATTGAACCGAGTCTGTAGTGAAGCCTCTAAGCACTGCGATGCAGTGCCTTAGACTGCTGCGTCACTCGGGGGGCCCAGTTTTGCAGATGAAGCTCCAAAAGGGCAACAATATCTAGCAATGCAATAACAACACACATCATCCAACGGTCTTAATTATTTTATTAACTTATCAGAACGAGCAGTGTCATAGTCTGGAATATAAATATATACAGTACCAGTCAAAAGTTTGGACACCTACTCATTCAAGTGTTTTTACTATTTTCTACATTGAGGACATCAAAACTGTGAAATAACACATGGAATCATGCAGTAACCAAAAAAAAAGTGTTAAACAAATTTAAAAAATATATTTGATATTCTTCAAAGTAGCCACCATTTGCCGTGATGACAGCTTTGCACACCCTTGGCATTCTCTCAACAAGCTTCACATGGAATGCTTTTTTAACAGTCTTGAGGGAGTTCCCACATGTGCTGAGAACTTGTTGGCTGCTTTTCCTTCACTCTGCGGTCCAACTCATCCCAAACCATCAATTAGGTTGAGGTCAGGTGATTGTGGAGGCCAGGTCATCTGATGCAGCACTCAATCACTCTCCTTCTTGGTCAAATAGCCCTTACACAGCCTGGAGATGTGTTGGGTCATTGTCCTGTTGAAAAACAAATGATAGTCCCACTAAGCGCAAACCAGATGGGATGGCGTATCGCTGCAGAAGGCTGTGGTAGCCATGCTGGTTAATTGTGCCTTGAATTCTAAATAAATCGCTGTCACCAGAAAAGCACCCCCAAACCATCCCACCATCTTCTCCACACTTCACGTTGGGAACCACACATGCGGAGATCATCCGTTCGCCTACTGTGCGTCTCACAAAGACACGACGGTTGGAACCAAAAAATCTCAAATTTGTACTCATCAGACCAAGAGACCAATTTCCACCAGTCTAATGTCCATTGCTCGGGTTTCTTGGCCCAAACAAGTCTCTTCTTATTGGTGTCCTTCAGTAGTGGTATCTCTACAGCAGTTCGACCATGAAGGCCTGCTTCATGCAGTCTCCTCTGAACAGTTGATGTTGAGATGTGTCTTACTTGAACACTGAAGCATTTATTTGGGCTGCAATTTCTGAGGCTCGTAACTCTAATGAACTTGTCCTCTGCAGCAGAGGTAATTCTGAGTCTCCTTTTCCTGTGGCGGTCCTCATGAGAGCCAGTTTCATCATAGTGCTTGATGGTTTTTGTTACTGCACTTGAAGAAACTTAAAAAATTCTTTACATTTTCCGCATTGACTGACCATGTCTCAAAGTAACAATGGGCTGTAATTTCTCTTTGCTTATTTGAGCTGTTCTTGCCATAATATGGACTTAGTCTTTTACCAAGTAGGGCTATCTTCTGTATACCACCCCTACCTTGTCACAACACAACTGATTGGCTCAAATGCATTAAGTAAAGTAATTCCACAAATTAACAAGGCACACCTGTTGATTGATATGCATTCCAGGTGACTACCTCATGAAGCTGGTTAAGAGAATGCCAAGAGTGTGCAAAGCTGTCAAGGCAAAGGGTAGCTACTTTGAAGAATCTCAAATATAACATATTTTGATTGGTTTAACACTTTTGGTTATTACACAATTCCATGTGTGTTAGGTCATAGTTTTGTCTTCACTATTATTCTACAATGTAGAAAATAGTAAAAATAAAGAAGAACCCTTGAATGAGTCGGTGTCAACTTTTGACTAGTACTGTGTGTGTGGACAGTATATGAATAGAAAAGGTGTGTACAGCAGTAGTTTTATATAGGATGAGCCATGACTCAAATACAGTATATACATATAAAGTGGGTAAAATGTTATGAAAACATTAAAGTGCCCAGTTTTCAATGACTCTGTAAATTAGGGCAGCGGTCTCTATAGTGCAGGGTAAGGTACCGGGTGGTAACTGGCTAGTGACCGTTTTTTTTAAGGTCGTGGGAAGAGTAGCTGAGGTCCTTGACGATCTTCTTTGCCTTCCTGTGACATCGGGTGCTGTAGATGTACTGGAGGGCTAGCAGTGTGCCCCTGATGATGAGTTGAGTTGAGCTGACCGCACCACCCTCTGGAGAGCCCTACAGTTGCCGTACCAGGCGGTGACAGTCTGTCAGTGTGAAGGACCGTTTTCAGGTCGCTTTGAACTTGATGCTTTTTAACCCTCTCCACTGCGGCCCCGTTGATGTGGATGGGCTTGTGCTTTCTCTGCGGTCTCCTGTAGTCCACGATCAGGACCTTCATTTTGTTGATGTTGAAGGAGTGGTGATTTACCTGGCAACACTCCACCAGGGCCCTCACCTCCTCCCTGTAGGCTGTCTCAGCGTTGTTGGTAATCGGGCCTACCACTGTTGTGTCGTCAGCAAACTTGAAACGGGGACTTCACCCATGACTACTTCAAAATGACAGAAGTGAGTGCTATGGGGCGATTTAGTAATTTAGTTCAGTTACCTATTCTTTCTTAGGTACAGGAACAACGGTGGACATCTTGAAGCAAGTGGGAACTGGGATAGGGAGAGAATGAATATGCGACCTGTTTTCAAGAAGCTAGGCATCTGTCGCACGTCACTACTTCACACGAGAGGCATTTCAACGTATTTTTTTTGTGTTGTGGGGCAGAAATGCCTTTTGCCTTAATAACAAATGTGTATGCTGTCTGTAAATGCAAATAAAATGTAAAGTGACTGGTTGGTTTAGGTACAGAAAATGTCAGGAACCTTCCTGCTCTAGGCATGATTAGCTGAGATAATGGATGGGCTTGTTATGCTGAGAGATGAGTTTTGGCTTGGTCTGCCATGTAATATAATAATAATATAATAATAATAATAGGCTAGTGTGACCCGGAGTGACTTGACACAACTGGTCAAACAAGCTGGAGCTGCACTACATGACCAAAGAATACGGACACCTGCTCGTCGACCATCTAATTCCAGAGTCATGGGTGTCAATATGGCGTGTCCCCCCCAAATCACCCATTCTTCTAGGATGGCTTTCCCACTAGATGTTGGAACATTGCTGTGGGAAGTTGCTTCCGTTCAGCCACAAGCGCATTAGTGAGATCTAAGCACTGATGTCGAGCGACTAGGCCTGGCTCACAGTCAGCGTTCCAATTCACCCCAAAGGTGTTTGAGGGCAGGCCAGTTAAATTCTTCCACACCGATCTTGGACCTCGCTATGTGCTCGGGGGAATTGTCATGCTGAAACAGGAAAGGGCCTTCCCCAAACTGTTACCACAAAATTGGAAGCACAGAATCGTCAATGTTATTGAATGCTGTAGTGTTAAGATTTCCCTTCACTGGAGCTAAGGGGCCTAGCCCGAACATGGAAAAACAGCCCCAGACCATTATTCTTCCTCAACCAAACATTACAGTTGGCACTATGCATTGGGGCAGGTTGTGTTCTCCTGGCATCTGCCGACCCCAGAGACGTCCGTCGGAATGCCCATATGGTGAAATGTGATTCGGAATCCACTTATTTGAAGAGATGTCCACATACACAAAAGTATCTATAGTGTAGCTACAAACCAAACGGAAAATACGCTGCTGTGACGCGTTCATCCATGTGTAAGAATCTATCTACTTATTCAGATATTTTTATTTGTTTTGTAATTTTCATTGCAAGTTACAATGTACTGTTAACTAGCTAGCGAACATTTGCTTGCTGGCTCGCTAGCTAACATTACGTGTATGAAATGTGTAGTAGTAATATTATTAGTATCTCACAAAGCCATTTGCATTGCTAGTTATAACTTTGTTGGTTGACTTTAGCAACCTGCGGATACATACGGCAGATTTTCATTCATGGCGGCTAGCTATGACAATCAGTTTGTACTGTTATGGGTTGGGATTTTGGTTCATTGTTTTGCTGATAACTTGATGGGTCATAAAAATCAGGTGTGTCTGGGGTGTGTTTACGGCCACCTGGCAGGGTCATGTAATCATCTGGCGACGTGGTCTTTTGTTTAGACATAGCTAGCTAGCTAGCTGGAGGTAGCTATTGTTTTTTTTGTTTTTTTTCATGTCTGATTTCTTTTGATTTCCCATGATGTCAAGCAACGGGGCACTGAGTGTGAAGGTAGGCCTTGAAATACATCCACAGGTACACCCCCAACTGACTCAAATTATGTAAATTAGAAGCTTCTAAAGCCATGACATAATTTTCTGGAATTTTCCAAGCTGTTTAAAGGCACAGTCAATTTAGTGTATGTAAACTTCTGACCCATTGGAATTGTGATCCAGTGAAATAATCTGTCTAAACAATTGTTGGAAGAATTACTTGTCATGCACAAAGTAGATGTCCTAACCGACTTGCCAAAACTATAGTTTGTTAACAAGAAATTTGTGGATTGGTTGAAACACTTGGGTTGGAGTCATTAAAACAACTAGTTTAAGTAAACTTCCGACTTCAACTGTATGTCCGTGAACAGCCAGCTAGCCTGCACATGCTCTGTGGACGCCGTCTGGGCTGGCAGCCTTGCAAGGGTTTACTCACGTCAGTGTCCGACATGGCTGGCTCTCCCTTTTATAATCCGTGATTGTCTGTAGTCCACATACGTGTCGTCCCTGAGCTAATTAATTGCGACTCCACATTGTCTTTGTACTATTGTTTTCCCTCTTTGATTGACTTACGGAGGTCATAGCTGTTCTGTTTGTACACTTCAATGTTCCCAGTCATTTAGCCATGGTTAAATGCGGCGGTTTACGCTTTCAGTTTTACGTGAATGCAACCATCTACCCACGGGTTTTGAAAAGTTGTAATTGATTCTGATTAGTCAGAACAACATTGAACTGTTTTTTACCATGGGCGCTTCCTGCTTAGTTTCTACCTATATGTAACAGTATAGCTTCTGTCTCTCTCTCTCCTCGCCCCTACCTGGGCTCGAACCAGGGACCCTCTGCACACATCTACAACTGCCTCCCACGAAGCGTTGTTACCCAGCGCTCCACAAGGGGAACAACTACTTCAAGGTCTCAGAGCGAGTGACGTCACCGATTTGAAACGCTATTAGCGCGCACCACCGCTAAATAGCTAGCCATTTCACATCGGTTACATATAGGCGGGTATGCGCAGGATGGAGGCATGATCTGATTGGCTGAAGGGAGGATGGGGGAAGGTCTTGTAGCCTACCCAGAAGGAAGAGTAACAATGGTCAAGCAGGATCCAGGCCAGAAGTCGAGTGTCTGGTGGGTGACCGCCAATTTAGTGTCCACGTTATTTTTGCAAAAAAAAAGCTAAGTACTGCAAAGTTGGCTTGGAGCAACAGCTCGACCGGGTCTGTCGGCACCACTGTCAAAAATCCAGATTGAGATAAATTGCTTGCATTGATGCGATACAGGTAAATAGTGCGGTACGTTTTTTTACTTTACTGGAGCCATGCAGTGTGCACAGAGTCAGCGATGCCGTTCTCAATGGTTACAGCTGTGATCAGCACACACACACACACACACACACACACACACACACACACACACACACACACACACACACACTCATGCAGCACCCTGACAGAAATAAGTTAACCCCTTCAAGGCTAGGGTATGTAGAGTTGAACTGGTTTCATCCACAGGCCCTAGATTGATAACATTCCTCTGTATCAGTGGTAGGATTACAGCACAGTTTAATTTAGAAAGTTTGAATGCATGTAGAATCATAGAAAATATTGCTGAAAACCAACGGATCATTTTGGTACTGAGGCAGATACTTTTTTTTTTTTTAACTACCTAAGCTTTTACCAGCCTGTTTTTGTATAACAATTGAACTCTGCCTGCATTTCTACATGTGTGCAGAATGAAAACTTTGGTTTTGAATTCAGTAAGTAAGTGATGAGCTTGTTGACAAGCTGTCCGGCAGATCAAAGGTTTCTTAGCAACAAGCGTTAGGGGTGACGGAGGCCCCAGATTTAGTAGTTCATTGTTCTGCCTGTGCTGGTCAGTGTTGTAGCACAATTGTTCGTTTGGAAGAATGATAAATGTTCCTGCCAAAAGGAAGGGAAAAGAAAAGTGGGAGAGTGTCCCCCGTCAGTGGTCTGGGAACAAAGACCCCCTCAGCATGGGACTACTTAAGATTCATGCAGCTCTGATCAGCGCTGTTGCTGCTGAACCCCCCCCCATCACAACACATCCCATCATCCCATCACATTTTTATCTGGCATGCTTTCCAGCAGCAAACAATGACATCAGCTGACATCCCAGTAAATATGTGCAATTTGATGGACGGCAACTCCCCAACTATTAACAGCCCAGTAGCTAGAGGCCTCTGTAGGAAGATGGAACGTCTTGATTAGTTTGTCTTGAGGAAACTAAATTCTATTATTTCCAGCATGACAGTCATTTTTTTTGTTCTAATAAAATGTGGATCTTGTATAAATATATGACTCTACCACAGCATTAGAATAACCTTGAGTTCCAAGTAAACAACCTACCCCATTTGGAAAAATTCCATGTGCACATTGTTAGTCGAGTGATTAGTCATATCTTAAACTGGCTGTGGAAGCTGTTTTTTTAAAAAACGATCTGCTTCAAGTATTCCCAGATTGTAAATAATGCCTTGCTGTTATGCACCATTCCCTCTGTTATGGTGTTTCTAAAGCCAGATTTGGGTTTTAATACTTGTAGACAGGGATTATTTCTGTTGAAACCCAAACCTTTGTAATCCACCCCAGTGCACAGTGCAGATCAGAAACCAATAGTCCTCTGGGTACACCTCTTTGCTGATTGTGAGCAGTTGGATTTCACCCAGTAATTTTGTTTTGTTCTGTATAAAGAAGTAGTTTTACGCAAGTGTTGGTTGGCTGCATTGCACCGATGGGGACAGAATCGAGGACAGAAACGCTTACGTAGATTACTCCAAATGTAGTTTACACAGCAAGGACTAGCTAGTTGCATGCGAGTACACATATTTAAAACCTGATGGACCAGTCCTCTACCCGGCAAGGCCTAATCACCAAACAGTCAGATAAAAACATCTGCTGATCCAAAGTTGAACTCCTAAACTAGTCTGTATTAGATTGGGACAAAGCCTTTTCAATCTCTGTGAGCACGGTTATCCAGCTCTTCGAAGCTGCCAAGAGCAGAGGCATCTGATGGGAGAAGAATGGGAAGTCAGTCGGTATACTCTTTAAAGTCTCAGACACACCAAGAATTTTGACTGCCGTGGTTTGCGCTTTCAGTTTCACGCGAATGCTGCCATCAATCAACGGTTTCTGGTTTGGGAATGTTTTAATCGTTGCTATGGAAACGACATCATCAATGCACTTTCTAATGAACTCGCTCACCGAATCAGCGTATTCGTCAATGTTGTTGGACGCAATGCAGAACATATCCCAGTCCACGTGATCGAAGCAGTCCACGCTTCAAGACTGCTTCCATCACGTGGATTGGGATATGTTCCGCATTGCGTTCAACAACAGTTCGTACATTTTGAAGTCGGAAGTTTACATACAAGGATGAACCAGACTTACTGACTTTATTGTCCCCATGGGGAAAATTTGTTAAAGTGTCATGTACACATTTTAAAGTGGCGTTGAAATACAAAACAAGATTGACAATACAACTTTCATAACAGTTACGCACCAATGAAAATAGTAAGAAATAAGAAATAAAACTTTTTTTTCAGAAAAAAAGACTAGCCTGCTGGCCTTACGGGGTCAATGGGAACATTCGCCTGAGCTATTTAGGAGGGATATCACACCTGGCACAAATTATTGTCTCTGTCTCTTTCTGTTTTTCCTGATGAGGGGTTCCCTATACCTGCGCCCAGATGGGATTCATTCAAAGTCCAGGTACAGGGGGTGGCTTGGGTCTAAAATGATTTTGTGAGCCTTACGGAGGGCCCTGACCTTAAAGATCTCATCCAGGGCCTGTCTGTTTGACTCCAAGTACCTTGCTTGCTGTGGTAATAATCCTTCTCAGCATGTTTCTCTGGCTGACAGTGGCATTGCCAAACCAATACTCTCAATAAAGGATTTGTAAAACATTCAGTATAGTACAGTCTATATTAAAAGAACCCAACTTTTTTAGAAAGTACAGTCTCTGTTGGCTCTTTGTAGATCAGGTCTGTACATTTGCTCCACTGAAGCTTATTGTTCAAAAGGACACCCAGATATTTGTATTCCTCTACAATTTCTATATTCTGGCCTCTGATAGATGTTGCAGTGGTAGGTGTTGTACACTTCCTGAAGTCTATGCACATTTCTTTGGTCTTGTTGGTATTGAGGACCAAGTGTAATTCCTCACACTACTCTACAGAGTCATCTAGGACCGGGCCATGGTGTTCCTCGTCATCAGGCTGATCAAGGCAGTGTCATCAGCGAACTTAACGAGGTGTCTGTCAGTATGGGAACTAGTACAACTATTAGTGTACAAGATGTACAGAAGTGGGGACAAAACACATCCCTGAGGAGAGCCTGTGTTATTGCGTATATCCGACACATGGGGACCTATTTTTGACTCGCTGTGAGCGTTGGCTCAGGGAGTCCAACAGCCACAAAACCAGCCTCCTGTCTAAGAAGTGGGTGCTGGTTTTGTGGCTGTTGGACTTCCTGAGCCAACGCTCACAGCGAGTCAAAATAGGCTTGTGGAGGGCTACAATTTATTTTGAGGTCTTGGCAGATTTCTTTAGATTTTTCCCATGATGTCAAGCGAAGGGGCACTGAATTTGAAGGTAGGCCTTGAAATACTTCCACAGGTACACCACCAATTGACTCAAATGATGTCAATTAGCCTATCAGAAGCTTCTAAAGCCATGACATAATTTTCTGTAATTTCCCAAGCTGTTTAAAGGCACAGTCAACTTAGTGTATGCACATTTCTGACCCACTGGCATTGTGGTAGTGAATTACAAGTGAAATCATCTGTCTGTAAACAATTGTTGGAAAAATTACGTGTCACCCACAAAGTAGATGTCCTAACCGATTTGCCAAAACTATATTTTAACACAAAATTTGTGCAGTTTGAAAAATGAGTTTTAATGACTTGCACTTAGGTTTATGTAAACTTCCGACTTCAACTGTACATATTACAACTTTTGTTTGTTTTGGTGTTTGGAAAGGGTGTTTTCAGCTATAGCTGAAGTCTGTGCCCCATTTTGTTGGTTGAGAATATGAACAGGTTTCTTCAATTAAGTGTTTGCTGTCATTCAACGAGAGGAGAGCAGCTAGGTCCTACTGTCTGCAGTGCAGCTAGGGCCTACTGTCTGCAGTTGTATTTTTTTTTATTTTACCTTAATTTAATTAGGGAAGTCAGTTAAGAACAAATGCTTATTTTCAATGACGGCCTAGGAACAGTGGGTTAACTGCCTGTTCAGGGGCAGAACGACAGCTCGGGGGTTTGAAATTGCAACCTTCCGGTTACTAGTCCCACGCTCTAACCATTAGGCTACCCTGTTGCCCCAATGCATTAGTATTAGCGTTGGTTTATGCACTTTTTTCACTTTAAGTACTGCACCAAACATCTTAGCTACAGTGTGCAGCTAAGACCTCTGCAAAAATGGCAATGAATAACAGATTTCTTGATTTACCTTAGATAAATTCAGACTATTTTGAGGAAGTGTTACTGGCTATGTTGCTATAGTGGCTCTAAGGACAAACAGTAATATTGTTGTTTTTTTACTCGTTTTTCAGCCGAAGTCTTTTAGGAAGAATGACGTTTGCTTCGCCTAGCCGAGTTCTGCTCTAGGAGCAAACCTATGAGGACGCCAACACACCCACAGCCTCTCTCTCTCTCCCCATCCCCCCCTCCCTTTCCTCTTCTGTCAACCCCCATTCTCTCTCCGTGGCTTGTACCCGCCCCGCTTTTCTCTTTCTCCCCTCCCCCACTCTTCAGCATGTTGACAGGACTGTCAGGGGAGTGTGGATGTTGGTAGGTTGTGTCCCAAATGGCCCTGGTCAAAAGTAGTAGGGAATAGGGTGCCATTTGGGACTGAACCTTAAGTATGAGAGCACAGATGAGAATGTGGAGCAGGCCGGGGTGGGGGGGTATTGGTGATATCTTTACTGGAAAGGCCACATGGCCAGGGTATGTGTGGCGTTCCCCAGTCGGTCTCAGCTAGTCCACCATGCGTGTGAAGTGTATTCATATCAGTGTCAGGGGAAAGTCAGATATAGAGAAAAGCCAAGGCTCAGGAGTTGGGCACCAGCCTGCTGCTGTCTGAGATGCTTCGTGGTTTGTCTGTGTGACGAGTAGTTAATATGCCCATGTGTTCCACCTGCTTCCTTTCTCTCTCTTATAGGGCAGGCTCAGAGATTCATCAAGGCATAGACTGACTATATCTGCGGACTATATCCATCAGACTACCTACAGAAGATCTGAACTTTACTTCCCTATTTATTTAACCTTTTATTTAACTAGGCAAGTCAGTTAATAGGGCTGCAATCCCATTAACGGGATGATATGACAACAGCCAGTGAAAGTGCAGGGGAAATCTCATAATTTAAAATTCCTCAAACACACATGTACCCTATACCGTTTTAAAGGTAATCTTGTTAATCTCACCACAGTGTCCGATTTCAAATAGCCTTTACAGCGAAAGCACCACAAGCGATTGTGTATGGCCACCACCAACTCACAGAAATTCAGCAATTTTTCCAGCCAAAGAGAGGAGTCACAAAAAGCACACAGAGATAAAATGAATCACTAACCTTTGATGATCTTCATCAGATGACACTCATAGGACTTCATGTTACTCAATACATTTTTTGTTTGATAAAGTTCATATTTATATACATTGCCGTGTTACGTTCACTAGATCCAAAAACATCTGGTGATATTGCAGAGCCACATCATTTTACAGAAATACTCATTATAAATGTCAAATACAATTGTTAGACATGGAAATATGAATATACCCCTCCTTAATGCAACCGCTGTGTCAGATTTCAAAACATTTACGGAAAAAGCATACCATGCAATAATCTGAGACATCGCCCAGAAAATAAATAAAATTATCCGCCATGTTGGAGTCAACAGATCACATTATAAATATTCCCTTACCTTTGACGATCTTAAACAGAATGCACTCCCAGGAATCCTAGTTCCACAATAAATGCTTGATTTGTTCGATAATGTCCATTTTATTTATGTCCAAGTAGCTACTTTTGTTAGCGCGTTTAGTACACAAATCCAAACGCTCGTGCAGGTCCATCTGAACGTCGGACGAAAACTTCAAAAAGTTATATTACAGGTTGAAGAAATTTGGCAAACTAAGTATAGAATCGATCTTTAGGATGTTATCATAAATCTTCAATGAAGTTCCACCTGGAGAATTCCTATGTCTGTAGAGAAGCCATGGAACGCAGGTCGCTATCATGTGAAATGCGCTTGACCAGGACCTGGATCTCTGCCAGAACACTGACTCAAAGAGCTCCCATCCGGCTCCACAACACAGTAGAAGCCTCATTCAAGTTTCTAAAGACGGTTGACATCTAGTGGAAGCTCTAGGAAGTGCAACTTCATCCATATCCCACTGTGTATTCAATAGGGGCTGGGTTGAAAATCGACCAACCTCAGATTTCCCACCTCCTGTATGGATTTCTTCTCTGGTTTTTTGCCTGCCATATGAGTTCTGTTATACTCAGACATCATTCAAACAGTTTTAGAAACTTCAGTGTTTTCTATCCAATACTAATAATATGCATATATTAGCAACTGGGACTGAGGAGCAGGCCGTTGACTCTGGGCACCTTTCATCCAAGCTACTCAATACTGCCCCTGCAGCCATAAGAAGTTAAGACATTTTTATTTACAATGACGGCCTACCAAAAGGCCTCCTGCAGGGACGGAGGCTGGGATTAAACATAAAAAATCATCTAAAAATATAGGACAGAACACATCACGACACCAACACTACATAAAGAGAGACCTAAGACAGCATGGCAGCATATCACAACATGGTAGCAACACAACATGACGACAACATGGTAGCAATAAAACATGGTAGAAGCACAAAACATGGTACAAAGATTATTGGGCACATACAACAGCACAAAGGCCAAGAAGGTAGAGACAACAATACATCACACAAAGCAGCCACAACTGTCAGTGTCCATGATTTGAGTCTTTGAATGAAGAGATGGAGATAAAACTGTCCAGTTCGAGTGTTTTCTTGCAGCTCGTTTCAGTCGCTAGCTGCAGCAAACTGAAAAGACGAGCGACCCGGAGATGTGGCTGTGCTTAGAGTACCTTTAACATAATGTGACTGGCAGAATGGGTGTTGTATGTGGAGGGTGAGGGCTGCAGTAGATATCTCAGATGGGGAGTGAGGCCTAAGAGATTTTTATAAATACGCATCAACCAGTGGGTCTTGCGACGGGTATACAGAGATGACCAGTTTACAGAGGAGTATAGAGTGCAGTGATGTGTCCTATAAAGAGCGTTCGACTTGAAATCAGGTGTCGCGGCCCAGTGATTTCTATCAGTCTGTTTGCCATACGTTTGTTGTGAAGTAGGCCATTTGTTAAAAGTGAAATGGCGCCTCTTATTCAGCATCACTCATCAATTAGAGATGTGGACCCTGTGACACCCTGACTTCCTCCGTGACACCAGGGCGGGGCAGGGGTCTATGGGTCCGTGGCACTGGTCAGTCAACGCTCAATTGAGATGTCTGGAGCCGGTGCCACGTTTTGCGGGAGTCAAGTGAAGCTTGTTTCCTCAGTATGTAGAGGGGGATGTGACCCCTAACCTATAGCTCATCAATTTGGTGCCATGTCATCTCCTCACAAACGATCTCATGGGGTTGAGGGACACAGTACAGGGCGATACCTTATTTGCGGCGTTGCTGTCTTTGTTGTGACGGTTTGCTAAGGTCACCGGCTCGGCACGAAGGAAGGATGGATGGATATTCAAGGTATTGGTGTAAATAGCCCAAATAAGTCACAGCGCTCTTGAAACCAAGATAATGTGTAAGTGATGACTGTTTTAACTGAGACATGAGTTTATATTGACAATGTTTTTATCAAAGTTCAGTGGCGCATGCATACTCTACGCGAATTTGAATATACACTGACAGAACTTTGAATCGCAAAGGAATTCCCCAGTAGCCTCTCTGCAATGCATTGTGTGCCATATAGGCTATTTGAAATGGACAGGACAAAGAACATGCAACTCAATTTTTAAAGCCATAAAAATTGTATTTTTTTATTATACATTTTATTCTATTGTTTTTATGTGCCCAATTCTCTGCATGACTTGATACATTGTCATTTTTGTTTTGCACAGTAACTCATCCAACAAATGCTAATTAATTCAATGTTTGGGTTCAATTCTGTGACCTGATTTCAATTGTCTGGAAGATTGTATCTTATCATGGGATAATGATCTCTGTTGCATTGCCAGGGGCTGAGGGTCATGCAGTACAATGGAAACCCCTCTTCTTTGAGTTTCCACTCTTCATATTTCTTTTCATTTAGCCTTTTATTTAACCAGTATAGAATATTGAGGTTAAGACATATATCTATTTCAAGAGACCTTTTAAATGTTTTTTTACATTTTATTTTAATTTTACCTTTATTTAACTAGGCAAGTCAGTTAAAGAACAAATTCTTATTTTCAATGACGGCCTACTGGGTTAACTGCCAGTTCAGGGGCAGAATGACAGTACCTTGTCAGCTCGGGGGTTTGAACTTGCTACTAGTCCAACGCTCTAACAACTAGGCTACCTTGCCGCCCGAAGTTTCCTTGGCATTTTTTATATATATTTTTTATTCATGAGATTAACATCCACTTGCCAAAATATGTGTTCAGAGTGTGAGGCCCAAAGAGGGTAATCTAATGTTGCTGTGTCTCGCTTCATGTCTAGCTTCATGTTTACACCTGAGCATTTTGTGCTTTCGAATCTAAACCATCAATAGGCAAGCTCATATTTTTATTTTTTAGTGAGCCAGGTTTTAATGATATTTTGAGTTGAGTGCAGCGAGGCAGGGCTTAGCTCCTGTTCTCTTGAAGGGGGGGGGGGGATGCATTCACTCTTTTGAAGTGCTTTAATTTTGCGTATAGGGGATTGGGATGCATACACAGGGAAAGTTTTGTGAGTGGAGGTTTCACCATCTGTCTGCAGAAATGACTTCTACCTTCTTTCGTCTCTTTATTAATTCTGCTTTAATTGCAGCCAGAAAGAAACATTTTAAGATGTTGTGTGAATTGTTTGTTTGTAACTATTTCAGAGAATACATTTTTATTCAACAAACTATTGTAGAACTTTCTGTGAAGCACATTCAGAATATTCTTTGTTTTCAAAATGGTAATGCAATTGACATTGTTGTGCCATGGGAAAATAAATATTTACATCACGTCTGTGATTTAACAGCTGAAAAACAAATGGCTTTGATATGTTAAAGCATCAAACTTTCCCAGGAGATGTATATTTTTAATTGTTTGTTATTTTAGTACTGTTTGATATTCAAGCGTTATAATATGTTCTCCTACATAACCAATTCGGTAGCCATAAGAGACTATACCATTAAAGATGCTGTCATGGGGTTAGAGGGATCTCGGTATATTCTCAGGCTCTGAATAGAGCTTCCCCTGGCTGCTAATCACACAAAGCCTACAGCTGGTGGGAGTTGTAGGAAGAGATGCACACTGACATTTTCCCCTCGGACTTTTGTAAGGGTGGATAATGTTATTACTCTAATGTAAAGATTCAGAACTGACAGGCCAAGGCTGTCCTTTCTAGTCTGTAGTGTTCTGTTCGTCCTATCCTATACAAAGATAATTATTATTTTGTATGGTTATTAGCTTGGTTCCAGATCTGTTTTGTGCGGTCTTTCCAATGCCTATAGTCTGTCATGCCAAACACAAACTGATCTGGGACCAGGCTATATGATTTATATCTTTAATAGTCACTGAAACTACATACACAGCAGGCAACCAACATGTCATTTCACAGAAGTATTCTGTTTCCCTGAATCCTCTCAATGTCGTACAGTCTTACTGTGTTTTGAGTTAATGATCAAACTACTCTGCAGTGTTATGGATGATGTTTTTTTCCATATGCTGTCTGTTATTGTGTGTATGGTATATTTATTACTCTACATGTTCTGGGGTGACAGTGGATGTATTGTACAGTCTTCCCATCCCTTCTATCCTGCCTGACAGGCTTCTTCACATCACATAGAGATATCTACAGTACCGCATCATCATAACTGTCTTCTCTCTCTCCTATAGCTTGAGAATTGTGTAATTCTCTCAAAGAAGGAGCCTCTCGTCTAGTAGAGCCGACTCGTTGAGGAGCCACAGGTCAGGACAAAAACCTTGTGTGGGCTTGCATGCTGCAACACAAATGCTGCATGCTTCTCAAGCCTCCAAATGCTGCACAGCTTCTCTCTTATGGTCCGCATGATCTGAAAAACACCTGGGTGATTTTTATAGCTCCTCCCCTTTTACTTTGGAATTGCTTATTTTTGTTCTATTTTATCTATCCTCATAATCAAGTTATTGTTTCATTATCTTTTGTCCCAATGAGTTAATTAAGGTGTATTTCCTCCCAAACCGCCTCTAAAGCTTTGTCCCCCTCTCCCTTGGGAGCTTCCATGGGCCCCCCCCCTCCTTAATGTTGCTTGAAATGGGCTTGATGTGTCTGTCCGCTCTCCTGTGGTGTAACTTGTGTTTATCACCTGTTGATTTCTGACTTGTTTTCTCTTGATTTCGATTATTTTCACGTGACGTTTCTGCGATGGTGTTTTTCATTTAATTTTTTCTGTGTTTGTAAAGTATTTGGCTCATTTGGAACCTGACCTCGTAAGCAGGACTACGCCGCCTACCTAGAAAGTGGCTGATGTAACAGGAGACTCAGAGACCTACAGATGTTTGCTTTGCTTAGCAGTAGCCCTTTCCACTTGAAAATGGCAGATTGTCTCATTGATAAGCAAACAATGAATAGTTTGGCCATCCTGGAGCCTGATCTTCCTGCACCTTTGTCACTGGGGGTGCCTGTGTCTGGCAGCGGTGCCTACTACTACGATTTCGACCTCGGCAACCTTCCTGTTCTGGATCAATCGGGGCTTCTCCATCTGTCGGGAGCAACACGCTCAAGTTATCCTGCCTCTTGCCTGTCAAAAGAGGGTTCTCCGAAGCGTGGGAATAGGCAGATTTCCTCATCCTTCCCGCTAGCTGAGATTTTGGGCGGCTCCATGGTAAGAAATGTGACCATTCTTGGTGCAAAAATGTCCTGTCCCGGAGCTCGAGTAAATGACGTTACTAAGCTGTTCCCGAATGCACTACGCCAGGACATGGACATCAATGCTATCGTAGTCCATGTGGGTTTTAATGACATTATAAAGGGCAGCTCTGAACAGTTGAAACTTGATTTTTAAAGAGCTGATTGACTCTCTGCTAGACACTAATAAGACCCATCATATTTGGCCCTGTGCTCTTCTCTGAATCGTGTCATTGAACACTTTAGTAGGATTTTTTTTCTCTTCACAACTGGCTACGTGAATTTTGCAGCTCAATGGGTGTAACTTTTTTTTCCCGATACCTTATTGAAACAAAACACGTTTTATCAGGAGGATGGGATCCACCCACTTGGTTTCCTGGATCCTTTCACTGCATTATAAGCCTGTGTTGAGAAAATGACTTATCAATGACCCAAGCCCAGCTCAGCTCAGTTAATCCCTACCATTGTGACACGGAGTTGTCATAATGCTTCAGAAAATGTACATTACCCCAGGGGTGTTGGTAGACACAATGTAAGTAACCCAATTTGTGTCCCTCTATCTGCCCTGAATGCCTCTGCTGATCCTACAGCTATTGTATGCATTAGTCATGTGCCAATGAAGCAAATGTACACTGTTAGCACTGATGCGGTGTGCCCTGGTAGGAAGTCCACTGTGTGCAGCTCACCCTTCACTAACATAAATAACATGAGCATATCTACTTCTGCGAAGCTTCCCAGTAAAGCAATGAAATCAAGTAAACATCCCAGAAGAAAAGTGCCCAAAATAGCCCATGTTAACCTCATAGTCTACCAATACCGGATCCGGGTTCGTGACTACGGCTCAAGCTCATTAGCATAACGCACAATGCGAAAAAATATTCCTAAAAATATTTAACCTCCACACATTAACAAGTAAAATAGCTCAAATGAAAGAAACAAGTTGTTTATCTACCCAGCAAGTCAGATTTCTAAAATGTTTTACGGCGAAAACATAGCACATATTTATGTCAAACCACCACCACAGACATAGCTCATTTGCATAGCCAAGTAGGAAAAAATATGCAATCAACAAGCGCAGGATTAAAAGAAAAATCATTTCACTAACCTTTTGAAATCTTCATCAGATGACAGTAATATAACATGTTACACAGTACATTCTTTTTTTTTTCAATAATCTGCAATATATATCCATAAATCTCTGTTTACAATGATGCATCGTTCAAAAAATGCTACTAAAATGTCAGGAGAAATGCCGATAGCTCCGGAAGATAACGTCAGCTAACAAGGAATACACATCATAAACTTTGACTAAATATGCATGTTTTACATAAGTATAGGAAGATACACTTCTTCTAAATGCAATCGCTGTGTTACATTTATTTTTAACGTTACAGGTTGCGTTCACTAGGCTATACTAGGAGTCGGCGCTCCAAAATTAGCATTATCGCTCCTCTATCTTGGAGAAACCCAAATTTACCACATAAATATTCCCTTACCTTTGCTGTTCTTCCATCAAAAGACCTGGAAGGGATTATACTTACCAAACCAGCGTTTAGTTTTCAAGTCTGCGTCTTTCGGTTCTCAAAATAGCCACATTTCTGTCAATGTAGGCAAAATTCAAGTGGATGCGCACCAAAACGTCAATTACATATATGTCGAGTAAACTTGTCAAACTATGTTCATAATTAAGCTTTAACATGTTATAAAGGTGCACAGAAATCTTGAGGACGAACAGAAACACACACGTCGTTTAATCGATCCTGAAGAAAATACATCACCCGGCCAGAGCGCGCATAAGTCACCTTTTTTTTCTCGCTTGGCCGAGAGGTTTTGGCTCGTGCGATTCTCACAATGAGAAGCCCCATTGAAAGCAGGCTTCGCGCTGAACACGTACGGACTGTTCCCAGAGCGGTAGCTGTTTTGGGAAGTGCGTGTGAGATGACGTCAAAGTTGGGCCAACTTTTTCCATGACGAGAGCATTTGGGAGAATGCATGCCCTGAGGGTTCTGCTTTACATAGACAAAATTTAAACTGTTTTAGAAGCTTTAGAGTTTTCTATTCTATAATGTTTTTTATATGTATATATTAGCAATTTTGGGGAAAGATATTTTCAGTTTACTATGGGCACGCACTTTCTCCAACAGGGGCAGTATAGAGCAAGAGTTCTAAGAGGTTAACATATGTTACTGAAGAAACAAAGTTCATGAAATCTAGTAACAAAGGACATTCATATCCTGACTATCTCTGAAACTCACTTAGATAATACCTTTTGATACAGTGGCATCAATGCAAGTTTTTATAACATTTACAGAAAATATTGAAATGCTAATGGTGGTGTTGCTGTTTTATATTCAGAACCACCGATCTCATGTTAAATACTGTTGAAGTAATATGGCTACAAGTTCATCTGCCTCACTTAAAAACCCATTCTGGTGGGAAGCTGCTATAGACCAGCACAACCGATTGGCAAACATATTGCAAATTGAGAAATATGCCTAAACTGAATAAAAATGAGAAACTACAATATGAAACAAACCTGAATGATAGTAAAAAGGCTTTGGAGCACCTTAAATTAAATTTTTTTGGGAAAAGAAAAGGCAAACTCCATTGAATCAGATGGCTCATTCATCACGAAACCAACTGATATTACCAGCTACTTCATTGGGAAGATTAGCAAACTAAAGCATTACATGCCAGCAACAAACACTGTGACACATCACATCCATGTATATCTGACTTAATTATGAAAGATGCGCATTGTAATTTTAAATTCTGTAAAGTGAGTGTGGAAGAGGTGAAAAAATTGTCTATCAGCAATGACAAGCCACCGGGGTCTGACAACTTGGATGTAAAAATTACTGAGGATAGTAGGGGATGACATTGCCACTCCCTATTTGCCATATTTTCAATGTAATACTTCTAGAAGGTTTTCCCCCCGGATTGGAGAGACTCAAAAGTCATTCTGTTACCTAAGAATAGTAAAGCCCCCTTTACTGGCTCAAATGGCTGACGAATCAGCCAGTTAACAATCCTTAGTAAACTTTTGGGAAAAATGGTGTTTGACCAGATACAATGCTATTTCACAGTAAAAACGTTCAGCTTGCTTAAAGGGAAGGACATTCAACAAGCACAGCACTTACACAATACTGTTAAAGTACTCTTCACTGACGAGTCGCGGTTTTGTCTCGCATGGGGTGATGGTCGGATTCACGTTTATCATTGAAGGAATTGGCTTTAGACAGAGGCCTGTACTCTGGAGCGGGATCGATTTGGAGGTGGAGGGTCTGTCATGGTCTGGGGCGGTGTGTTACAGCATCATCGGACTGAGCTTGTTGTCATTGCCTGCAATCTCAACGCTGTGCTTTACAGGGAAGACATCCTCCTCCCTCATGTAGTACCCACGCACAGAACGAGCAGTATAACTGATTTCCTGCAAGACAGGAATGTCGGTGTTCTGCCATGGTCAGCGAAGAGCCCTGAGCTCAATCCCATTGAGCATGTCTGGGACCTGTTGGATCGGAGGGTGAGGGCCAGGGCCGGTGGTGCGCGCTAATAGTGTTTCAATCGGTGACGTCACTCGCTTTGAGACCTTGAAGTAGTGGTTCCCCTTGCTCTGCAAGGGCCGCGGCTTTTGTGGAGCGACGGGTAACGCCGCTTCGAGGGTGACTTGTCGTGTGCAGAGCGTCCCTGGTTCGCGCCCAGGTCGGGGACGGACGTAAAGTCTATACTGTTACACTAGCAGCCTACCCAGCACGCTACAGTTGTAGTATAGCTAGCACGCTACAGTTGTAGTATAGCTAGCACGCTACAGTTGTAGTATAGCTAGCATGCTACAGTTGTAGTATAGCTAGCATGCTACAGTTGCAGTATAGCTAGCAGCACGCTACAGTTGCAGTATAGCTAGCAGCACGCTACAGTTGCAGTATAGCTAGCAGCACGCTACAGTTGCAGTATAGCTAACAGCACGCTACAGTTGCAGTATAGCTAACAGCACGCTACAGTTGCAGTATAGCTAGCAGCACGCTACAGTTGCAGTATAGCTAGCAGCACGCTACAGTTGCAGTATAGCTAACAGCACGCTACAGTTGCAGTATAGCTAACAGCACGCTACAGTTGCAGTATAGCTAACAGCACGCTACAGTTGCAGTATAGCTAACAGCACGCTACAGTTGCAGTATAGCTAACAGCACGCTACAGTTGCAGTATAGCTAACAGCACGCTACAGTTGCAGTATAGCTAACAGCACGCTACAGTTGCAGTATAGCTACACGGCACGCTACAGTTGCAGTATAGCTACACGGCACGCTACAGTTGCAGTATAGCTACACGGCACGCTACAGTTGCAGTATAGCTACACGGCACGCTACAGTTGCAGTATAGCTACACGGCACGCTACAGTTGCAGTATAGCTACACGGCACGCTACAGTTGCAGTATAGCTACACGGCACGCTACAGTTGCAGTATAGCTACACGGCACGCTACAGTTGCAGTATAGCTACACGGCACGCTACAGTTGCAGTATAGCTACACGGCACGCTACAGTTGCAGTATAGCTACACGGCACGCTACAGTTGCAGTATAGCTACACGGCACGCTACAGTTGCAGTATAGCTACACGGCACGCTACAGTTGCAGTATAGCTACACGGCACGCTACAGTTGCAGTATAGCTACACGGCACGCTACAGTTGCAGTATAGCTACACGGCACGCTACAGTTGCAGTATAGCTACACGGCACGCTGCAGTTGCAGTATAGCTACACGGCACGCTGCAGTTGCAGTATAGCTACACGGCACGCTGCAGTATAGCTACACGGCACGCTGCAGTATAGCTACACGGCACGCTGCAGTATAGCTACACGGCACGCTGCAGTATAGCTACACGGCACGCTGCAGTATAGCTACACGGCACGCTGCAGTATAGCTACACGGCACGCTGCAGTATAGCTACACGGCACGCTGCAGTATAGCTACACGGCACGCTGCAGTATAGCTACACGGCACGCTGCAGTATAGCTACACGGCACGTTGCAGTATAGCTACACGGCACGCTGCAGTATAGCTAGCAGCCTAGCCAGCACGCTACAGTTACAGTATTCTTTGAGCGTTCCTCAGTACACCATAGATTGCCAAGTTAGATTGGCAGTGAGTCGGAGGAATGTTTTTGTTTTATTTGTCTTCCTTGAAAGTGGGGAAATGAGTATTTTCCCCCCCATGTGAGCCAAGTTCAGGAGGACAGGCTGGAAGTGTTCTGAGAGCAGTGGGTGCTGGTAGTTTCACAGCAGAGGACTCCTAAGGAGGTTTTGTCTCTGGGAAACTAAATCAGACCATGAAATCAGTTGCTAAAGATGAGGAAAAGAGGGTGTTAAAGAGCCTGGACCCAGTGGTGCAGCTCAGTGAGGGGGACACTAGGCCTTAAGGGTTTTCACCAGGGCCATTTTTAGTGACATTACATGTTAAATATGGTGACACAGGTGAAGATGCTATAGAAAGCCTCCTTTTTATTGAAATTGGTTTTTAACTAGGCAAGTTGGTTAAGAACAAATTATTGTTTTCAATGACTGCCTAGTGGGTTAACTGCCTTGTTCAGGGGCAGAACGACAGATTTTAAACTTGTCTGCGTGGGGATTCGATCTTGCAACCTTTTCGGTTACTAGTCCAACGATCTAACCACTAGGATACCTGCCACTCCTTGGGCATCCACAGGTAAACAGTGAGTAATTTAAAAGGTAGAAAAATCTGTAGTTAGCTGAAACCTACAGTGCAAGGCAATATCATTTTCACAACGGGCATCAAGAATTTAACAGCCAATATTGTTCTAATTCTGATATGATCTATTTTTGTATATTAGCCAACAGTACTTGGGCATTTCTGCATTCTGGTTTATCTATGACCCAGACTGGGGAGATCTGATGAAGACAGTCTCCAAGACACACAGTACACGCGGCGAGCAGTGGGAGTGAGGACGGTGCCTGGTTCTGCCTGGGATCTGAAAGCAATGTTGTCCAACAAGGTTACCGCAGATCCCCTCTCTCCCGAGTGACGCAGCGGTCTAAAGCACTGTATCACAACCGGCCGTGTTTGGGAGTCCCATAGGGCGGCGCACATTTGGCCCAGCGTCACCCGGGTTAGGGTTATGCCGTGGTAGGCCGTCATTGTAAATAGGAATTTGTTCTTAACTGACTTGCACAGTTAAATAACTCTCCCTGCCTCTCCCCTGCTTCCTTCCTTTACCCTCTTTTCCTCTCCCCACCCTCTCTCCCTGGCCCTCTCTCCCTGGCCCTCCTTCCTCTCGCCCTCCTTCCTCTCGCCCTCCTTCCTCTCGCCCTCCTTCCTCTCGCCCTCCTTCCTCTCGCCCTCCTTCCTCTCGCCCTCCTTCCTCTCGCCCTCCTTCCTCTCGCCCTGCCTCTCCCCTGCTCCCTTCCTTTACCCTCTCCCTCCTTCCTCTCGCCCTGGCCCTCCTTCCTCTCGCCCTGGCCCTCCTTCCTCTCGCCCTGGCCCTCCTTCCTCTCGCCCTGGCCCTCCTTCCTCTCGCCCTGGCCCTCCTTCCTCTCTCCCTCCTTCCCCCCCTTCCTCTCGCCCTCCTTCCTCTCGCCCTCCTTCCTCTCGCCCTCCTTCCCTGGCCTCGGCCCACACACTCTGGACACCTGCCCTTAGCTATCACAACCAGGAGCAGCACAAGGTCTCAGGGCTGCCTCTGCTCTTTCACAGCTCCTAAAATAGTCCCTGGTCCCGGACAGAGTATGCCCTGAGCTCTGTTACAGATTACATTAGTCTCTAAGAAAATACACCTTGGACTAGCCAATGGGGTATTCTATGAATGCTAGCTAGTGACCTATTGATAATTACTCAAGCACCAGCTAATACTGTTTTTGCCTTTTTTTTAAAGGATTTCTCCTCTCTGAATCGCACTCCGGTCTCAGTTCAATAAGAGACTATGCATTAGTGGTACTATTAAGGGGCTTTTCTGAGGTACCATTTTAAAGCCCATTTTAGATTTTCGCTGTGGTGAAGTGCCAGGCGGTACTGCACAGGAAGTAAGAACTTTAGCTGAGTGGAACACTGAGTCAAACTGCAGGCCATGATCTAACGCTCAGATATTTTTTACTTGAGTTAAAAATAAAAAACAGTCTTATGCGACATTAACCAATGAACAGTTCTGTAGCGATGAGGTGTGTGCAGTAAACTATAGGGCCAATTACATTCACTGCATATTGGCTATGCTTGAATTACCCTGCCAATGTTCTTGATAGACCATTTTGAAATTATATTTCTAAAAACAAAAATGGATATAGGATCACACTAGTAATAGATAATTTGTTGTCTTACTTAAGGGACAGTTGAGTGAGCACGCACCAATTCGTTACTTCCACGATCAACAAAAGTGAAATATTCCTTGACTAAAAGTTTTTAAATTTTTTAAAGACAACGCAAATAATATTGTACTTATTGAAACACTTTGCTACTCATTCACTGCAGCTGCAGTGCTGGTTGTAGAATGAGTGGAAGTAGGGAGAACGCACATATTATGGCTTATTAAGTTGTTGAACAAGGCTGAATAACTTAAATGTGAATTTAGTCATAATAGCAACTTTTTTGCTGTATTCGTTGTCTCGAGTCATGGTTTTGAAATCTTCGTATCGACCTTGATGTGCGTTGGAGACTTCTTTTTACAGCCTATGGCACGAGGAAACTGCAGACACGGTGAGCTGTCTGATTGACCAGCGGTAGGCCTATATATAAGTGCATTTGATTTTCTCTCTGGGCCTGCCGGGTCAGAAGGGTTCCACCTTTATACACATGAAGTGGTTCAAAATGGGAACAATTTGCCTTCCCGGCGCTAGCACAATTTAAACAATGATATAAATAAAAATAGGAACCCAAGGCCTTTTTTTGCTTGACAGAAATGTTGGTGATCGACTAGGAATGTTAGGAATGCCATTGAATGCCACTAGGAATGCCATTGAATGCCACTAGGAATGCCATTGAATGCCACTAGGAATGCCATTGACCACTGCATTATTTTAAAATTTTTATTTAACCTTTATTTATACAGGTTTTTTCTCATTGAGATAATCTCTTTTCCAAGAGTGACCTGGTCCAATAGCAGCAGGGGGAACTAAGTTTCAAATCGTGCACTAGCTACCACTCGTTTCTTATTGGTACCTCTGAGATTGTGAAGAACCCTGTGAAAGCACCCTGTGAAGGACAGACCAGTCGTTGGCGTTAACAGGGTTCAGGATGGCGCTACACGTGGTGGGGAGAATGCTCTGAATAGCAACAGGAGGTCACACTGGGTGTGAACTGTACCATGTTGCTGTGATGGTCGTAGACAACACACATCTCTCGCTGTAGAAGGTCCCTAGAGCCATAAATACAAGGAAGGGAAATGGAATAGTTACCCCCTCTAGTTGTTCCCTTTTCTAGGTGACCAACTGTGTTCATACAAACCTTGTCATTGTAATTTAGCTGCAGCAGATGGTGAAATAAAGTCTGTTCTTTTCATCTTTTAAGATGGTGGTACGTGGTAATTACATTTTACAATTTAGTGTTTCTCTCTTGACCGGGAGCCACGGTTAACCAAACTAGCAGGAGCTACTTTTTAAAAATGTTCTTTACACACACATCGCTACTTCAACTGTTTGTTTATGGTCTTTGTTTAATCTTCTGACAGCCCATGTGACCTGGTAAAGGGTGTGTTGTTTTGAAAAAGCACTCCATCACCATCTAAATATACCCTTTTACAAGGACTGACCCTTAATTTCCCTTTAGTGTGGTCGCTGTAGGTTGACTAACAGGGTCAGCATGGATCCTGAAGCCAGTTATTATGAGGGATAGTTTTTATGTCCATAGCGTAGCATAGTGTTCTTTTCTGTGCTCAGCGAGCGACTCCCTTCAGTCATATGTGATTTAACTTAAAGTTCTACTCATTAAATCAAAGTTTATTGATCGCTTACACAGATTTGACGATGTTATCACAGGTGCAGTGAAATGGTTGTTTTCTAGCTCAAACAATGCAGTAATATCTAGCAATACATGATAAATAATATACACAAATGTACAAATCTCTCCCTCTGTCCGCTCTCTCCAACCTCTCTTCTTCCCTCTCTCCTTTCCTTTCTGGTCCTGACCCACTCTCTCTGGGCAACTGTCCTTGGCTATCACAACAAGCAATATCAGAATATAGAATATATTATACAGAATATAAATATACTTTCTCTCATATATTTACCCACTTTACAAGTGTATATACTCTAGTCAAGACTCATGCTATATAACTACTGCTGTACACACCTATTCATATAGGAGGTCGGCTAGTGGTGACCGTTTTAACAGTCTGATGACCTGGAGATGGTTGCTTTTCAGTCTCGTGTCCCAGCTTTGATGCACCTGTACAGTCTCCTCCTAGGTTGTAGCCGGGTGAACAGGCTGTGTGGAGGCTCGGGTAGCTGAGGTTCTTGATGATCTTCTTGGCCTTCCTGTGACACCGGGTGCTGTAGATTTCCTGGAGGGCTGACAGTTGATATGAGTCGGTTTATTTTTTAATAAAAAAAAAAAAATTCAAACAATCAATGCTATATTAAATGTCCAAAATGCTTTCTCATAACACAGGCCTACATTGTCTGGTTAATGACGTTTCAGTGAGGGCATCCACATCCATTCTTAAGTATAATGTCCTGTGACCAACTGTGACATCTGTAGCCAAACCGATGCTCAGCCTTATATTTATAGTGGAGGAGACATCTGTCAGGCAGTGTCACAGAGATGCGGTGGTCTCCGTGTTTTTGTTACAGGCCTACATGATGCAAAGTGCCACGTGATGCAGAGAAGGTCGTCACTGCTTTTACAGCTTCGAAATGCAGACGCTGCTGTGACGTTGGAAATGTTGATCTATCTGGAAACGTATGGTGTTTCTCCTTGGCTTGAGGTGTGTTCGCTTCTGTAGGGAATGTCTCGTTCACCCTCCTGGGCAGTCTGGTAAAGCTCATGGATCTGGAGGGCACGTCGGTCCATTTTGTTAACGAACAGAAAACGACAATGTATTGATTTGATAGTGATGTGCGGTGTACAAAACAGCAGTGGAACTGACATGTCCTGTATCAGCTTGGACAAACTGTTCTGGTCTATAACTTGCAGGACACCCTCACCGCAAACCAGAGTATCTGAGGGACATGAAGTGGATGAACCATCCTGAAAGAAGAGGAGAAGAGAGCGAAAGAGATTGTTAGTGGCTGTCAATGGGAACTGAACGGCAGGAAGAGCAGCTGATTTTGGCAGGATGGCGCTGGGAGGACCAGGAGAGTGCATCCACATTGATGTTGTCAGATCAATGAGTTATCACAGCAAGTGCCAACAGGCCGGGGTGCTGAGGGCCGGGGGAGAGGAAGGCTGGCAGGGAGAGGGCCTGAAAGGCTGGGAGGCATTGGCAGGCGCTGAATGTCCAGGCTGAGGCAGGCAGACCCATCGACCTGCCAGTTTTCTGTGACCCCGCTAGCACTGCATAGAGCACCAGAGCAGGTGTCAAACTCACTGTGTCCAAAGAAGCTGAGTTCAGGATAGACAAAGGGCTCCAAGAGACATGGCAGCATGGATACAGTTTTAAAGAGGCATGCCAGTAGGCCTATGGCTGCAGTTTTAAATATCTCTCTTGTCTGTGTGGCTGGTGCAGTGCCAACTTGTTCCCCTCGTCTTGTATTGTAATAGATTAGTACTGAACTACGAATGGTTGATGTGTTAAATCTCCTTCTCTCGGGTTAATCATCTTTAGTTGCCTTTTGGCTCTGTTCTAATAACCCAGTCTGGCATTTAGATAGGCAATGTTGGGAAGAGAACTAGGTTAGTGTGGAGTGGTGAACGTGGACATCCTCTACCTTCTGTGGTGTTTTGTGTCCATTCATTGTTCAGTTACTGTATGATGATGACGCACATGGGGAGAAGGGAGATTCAGTGCCCTCCCTGTCTTTCAAAAACAATAGGTCTTTCTGTCTTTGACCCCTTTAATGTCCTAGGCTGTGAGTGACTCGCTAGGGTGGAATTTGGGACTCGTTCTGATTCTATGGATTACTTGATTGTAGCGTTCCTAGATGTTATGGTGTGGATCTGTAATTCTCCCCAGGACACGTATTTTCAATGACATCGGATCAATGAGTTTTCCTAGCTGTTGTCGACCTGAAACTGATTTCCTCCTCGGGCAAACCGTTAATTACTACGTCATCTCTCTGTAATGGTAGCAGAACTGTGTCAGTAGGTTAGGCCAAGGGTTGGATAGTTAGTTAATTGGTTCCCTTTTCATTGTTTGTTCTGTCACACTTGGTGGCATGTCAAATAACAAAGACTTACTGCGATACTAAAATTCAAAATGTAAGCTATAGGTTTTGTAAAACTGTGGGGAAAGTATTATTTTCTAATGCCATGCGTTGTCCGAGTCTTTCAGTCTACACCTAGAGAAAGCAAAAGCTATTCTACTTCATGATGCCTTCGGATGTCTCCTTCCCCCTTCTTGCTTCAGACTATGGCCTACAATTATATTAAAACATTGCTTATGATGATCACATGCTGAAATTATGGAGTTATTTTGGCAGCAACTGGTATCCATATGGTTCTACTAAGTTGTATTGAATTCCTGCCCAGGCTTCTTCTCCGTTGTATTTTTCATCTTGGCACTTCTCCTTTTGGTTTATCAGAAAGCAGAACTTTTTCCGTCTGTGAGAAGGAAGCAGGTTTTAAGAATAATTACCACCTTTAGCTTGCTAGGAAATGTGATTAGCATCTATACACCCACATCACATGAACCTGTCCCAGGTCTTCAGCCTACTGCTATTAGGACACCTTCTCTTCACCTGGGCCTGCTCAGGCTGGGAAACCAGGATTACCTGTACTTGTGCCGGTGTCACTTTTCCTTTGTAAAAGGACTGAATGGCTTTTCCCCATCTCCCTTGTGAGCCCCTGCTTAGAGAATGGCGCTGCAATGGATAGCTGCAGTTCTATTGTGTTTTCATGGCCCTGATCTGAACTTTTTGGGCATAATGTTTCTGACATTGTTGAAAAGAGCTTCTGGACATCAGAACAGCGATCACTAATCTCAATTTGGATCAAAGTTTATACTTCCAATAGTTGTAGGCGCAGGACATACTGCTCACGACAGACCAGGCCTCGGAAAAGATTGCAAGACGTGCCAACATGCAGACACCTTGACAAAAGTACAGTACCAGTCAAAGGTTTAGACACACCTACTCATTCAATGGTTTTTCTTTATTTGTACTATTTTCTACATTGTAGAATAATAGTGAAGACATCAAAACAATGAAAAAAACCACATGGAATCATGTAGTAACCAAGAAGGTGTTAAACAAATCAAAATATATTTTATATTTGAGATTCTTCAAAGTAGCCACCCTTTGCCTTTATGACAGCTTTGCACACTCTTGGCATTCTCTTAACCAGCTTGAGGTAGTCACCTGGAATGCATATCAATTAACAGGTTGGCTTTGTTAAAAGTTAATTTGTGGAATTTCTTTCCTTGATGCATTTGAGCCAATCAGTAGTGTTGTGACAAGGTAGGGGTGGTATACAGAAGATGGCTGTATTAGGTAAAAAAACAAAGTCCATATTATGGCAAGAACAGCTCAAATAAGCAAAGAGAAATGACAGTTCATCATTACTTCAAGACATGAAGATTAGTCAATCAGGAAAAGTGCAGTTGCAAAAATCATCAAGCACTGATGAAACTGGCTCTCGTGAGGACCGTCCCAGGAAAGGAAGACCCAGGGTCACCTCTGCTGCAGAAGATACGTCCATTAGATTTAACTGCACCTCAAAGTGTAGTCCAAACAAATGCTTGAGTTCATTTAACACACATCTCAACATCAACTGTTCAGAAGAGACTGTATGATTTCAGGCCTTCGTGGTCGAACTGCTGCAAAGAAACCACTACTAAAGGACACCAACAATAAGAAGAGACTTGCTTGGGCCAAGAAATACTGGCAATGGACGTTAAAACCGGTGGAAATCTCCTTTGGTCTGATTGATCCAAATTTGAGATTTTTGGTTCCAACCGCTGTGTCTTTGTCAGACAGAGTTCCCATCGTGAAGCATGGAGGTGGGATGGTGTGTGGGTGCTTATTCTGGTGACACTGATTTTATTTAGAATTCAAGGCACACTTAACCAGCATGGCTACCATAGCGTTCTGCAGCTATAAGCCATCCCATCTGGTTTGAACTTTGTCCCACTGTCATTTAGTTTTTCAACAGGACAAACACACCTCCAGGCTGTGTAAGGGCTACTTGACCAAGAAGGAGAGCGATGTAGTGCTGCATCAGATGACCTGGCCTCCACAATCACCCAACCTCAACCCAATTGAGATGGTTTGGGATGAGTTGGACCGCAGAGTGAAGGAAAAGCAGCCAACAAGTGCTCTGCACTTGGTTACTACATGATTCCATATGTGTTTTCATAGTTTTGATGTCTTCACTACTATTCTACAATGCAGAAAATTGTAAAAAATAAACGCTTGAGTAGGTGACAACTTTTTACTGCTACTATAAAGTTGAGAGACAGACAAAGTACTAAACAATTAGAGCCGGCAGGAATGATTTTCCACTTCTTTTTGAGCCAGAAGCAAGCCCCCCGGTGGTGCAGGAGAAGGCAGAGCTACCTGAACTGGGGAAGCCGAGCAGGATCATGCCCCCACTTGTGGAGAATCTGATCTGTTTACATCACACCATTGTGATTGGTGGATTGCTGCTCACTACTGCCAGCACTCGGTCTGTATGGCTAGTGGCTAACGTTAGCCAGCTCGAGATAGCTAACACAGAGCAGATTCTCCATATGACGTTGAGAAATGTCGTGGGTAGCAGATATCCGGAAACAAGTTAATAAATATGTCTTAAATGTTTTAACTGTTTGTAGTTATAGGCAACCAGATTGTGACGACAACTGTCTTTGTCTACACTGCTGTTACTTTGGTGAATAAAAACTCATGCATCCTACCCTTTAAATCTGAATAACATTTACAAAGGTACAAGTGACTGATTTTAATCTTCCATGCAGCCACATTAGGAAGAATTTATTTTGATTTGATCAAATGTCCTATTACAGTATGTTACTGCCTCCATAGTTTAGGTGCAAACTATTAGACTAAGATAGAGTATTATAATCTTACAACTAGGATAGAATAAGCACATTTAGATTAGAGATGTATTTTCATATTTCAGTTAGGCTTTACGGGCTCAAATATTTCACAGGTTTATGAGCTTTTCTCTGGTTTGAGCTGACTCAGTTTGACCTAGAAATACATAGGCCTGCTGTTTTGGGAGGAAAAAAAGGTAATTGAAAAGCATTGACGACAAGTCAAACATTGTCGCTGTATCTGACAAATATTTTATATAATGTAACGGGCAACTCAAGCTAGGTTGACAAGCATTAACATTTTCTGATTTTTTTTATTTTTTTTTGCAGTTTCTGGTTTGACCTAATTATCCTTTTGGGGGGGTTATGGGTGTTCTAATCAAGTTGGATGATTGCCAGAGGTGTTTGCCAGTTGCACCATTCAGGATGTTCCTTCCCCTCTCTGCCTGAGGGATAGTTGGGGAAATAGGTAGACCTTCCAAAGTCATAGATATATGGGTTGTTGTATGATCTTATTGTCTTTTTTCAACAGACAAAACGCTTTGTAATTGGTTTCTTATCAGATCCGTCAGTGGTGGTGTGACGTTTAATGGCAGAGTAACATAATGCTGCTGTGAATTAGTGCATAGAAATTACAGTGAAATCGGATGACATGTTTTATATAATCTGTAATGCTGCTGGGAAGGTTGTCATGTAAAGCCCTTTACGGAAGAGAAGAGATCCGCCTTAAAAAAAAAAAAAAAGGATGAATAAAAGGTTAGTGTGCCCTAATGAACATGACCCAGCCTAAGAGGAGCAGAGCATTGGTGTCATGTTAAATGAAGAGCACATGGTCCCCCGCTCTCTGTCAGACTGAGCGACTCCCATCAAGTTAGTTCAGGGCCCTGTCATCACATGCTCTCCCTCCCGCACCCTACCTGAACTCAACGCCTGCGGTCTTGTACTTTGTATTACACAAACACAGGCTACACAGCTGTTGTCATTAGAGGCTGGTCCTTTGATAGCAGGTCTGTCATTTACATAGTTGCTGTGAAATGTCTTGGTTTGGCAATGTGAAATAGTGTGAATGTGGTGTTCTGTTTGAGAGGAGTAACAGTTACTTGAGCCATAAGAAAAAGCACATGTATAGTAGCTGTTGTAGTGTGCTCTTGTGACAGTCACACACCCCCTCAGGTCAACAGCACCCCCTCTGGCCAACAGCACCCCCTCGGGCCTCCGAGTATTACAATATATTTACTGATGACAAAGTGCCACACTTGGTTGTGATTTTGAGTACATTAGAATACAGGACAGGAATCTGTTCCGCTGTGTACATGCGTAAACAAGTCCAAGGGGTCTCAGAATGTCTGTTCATGTATCTATCCACAGACGCTGAGTGTTGACTGTTTCAGTCACAGGGCCACAAACTACAAGGTTATAATGTTTTTTTAACGTGCTCTATCATTTGTTTTGTGTGTGGCAGTTTCTTTGTGCATGTGTCTAGTTAACAAGTGAGCTAAAAAGAGGATGATGCGGTCGTAGAAGCCATCTCTGAAAGGAAGTGGGTTTACTGTGTTAACGGCTGTCTCTCTGCTGCTGATTAATACACTACTCAAAAAAATAAAGGGAACACTTAAACAACACAATGTAACTCCAAGTCAGTCACACTTCTGTGAAATCAAACTGTCCACTTAGGAAGCAACAATGATTGACAATACATTTCACATGCTGTTGTGCAAATGGAATAGACAACAGGTGGAAATTATAGGCATTTAGCCTGTAGGTGGTGACTACAGACCACTTCTCAGTTCCTATGCTTCCTGGCTGATGTTTTGGTCACTTTCGAATGCTGGCGGTGCTTTCACTCTAGTGGTAGCATGAGACTGAGTCTACAACCCACACAAGTGGCTCAGGTAGTGCAGCTCATCCAGGATGACACATCAATGTGAGCTGTGGCAAGAAGG
>NC_068432.1:47764646-47947146 GCF_023373465.1 Oncorhynchus keta
CTGCCAGCTTACCCATCAATCACCACACTCACACAAAGCATTCTGAGGAGCCATTCGTGATAGGCACTCGCAGAGATGCACAAAGGAGACTGGTTTATATCTCCTGAACATATCTAGACTGGACTGGCCCATTATTATGTCTGAGAGGAACACTAGACTTATTCATCCTGCACTGTGGAAATTGTAGATGAGCAATAAGGAAATCATGAGTTGCTTTTTTTCAGTAACTTTGGGTAATTGCTTGACTTGACTTTTAACCTAGACTCAGTCATGGGTGTTGGCATTGGACAATGTTTTAAAATCTGTGTGTCTTGTTTATCAACAGAGCTCAAGTTGGTGGAGTTTTCTGAGCCCGGCATCTTTAACTATTCCACTCTGTTGTTGAGTGAGGATAAGGATGTGCTGTACGTGGGAGCGAGGGAGGCCATCTTTGAACTCCGCATGACCAATGTGTCAATCAAGAACAACAAGGTACGGGAAAAAGTTTGATCATTTCAAAAGGTCTCAACTTTACAGTTTGCCCTTTTTTAATAATTGTTCCATTTGAATGGTTCCCCTGTAGGTTCAATGGAAGGTCCCGGAAAACCACATGACGATGTGCATCGTAAAAGGAAAATCTAAAGAGGTACATCTGCTTATTCCATCAAACGCCTGACTTCAGATCTGTTGTAAAAGGAAGCCATGGTTCTGCTCTCCAGTATCTCCAGTATCTCCATTTAGTTTTTATTTGGGGTATCTCTGTCAGCCAGGTGTAAATGTGTCTTTGTGATGCGTTTTTACAGACAGACTGTCTAAACTACATCCGGGTGTTACAAGTGTTGGACGACAAGCGACTGTATGTCTGTGGGACACATGCCTTTCAGCCCGTCTGTCACTACCTAGTAAGTGGATTACGTTTGCGTGTTAGTCATTTAGTTGACACTCTCTCTTAGCCAGAGCGACTTACAGGAGCAATGCCTTGCTCAAGGGAACATCGACATATACAGTGGGGCAAAAAAGTATTTAGTCACAGCCACCAATTGTGCAAGTTATCCCACTTAAATTACAGGCCTCCTCTTTTTAAGTGGGAGAACTTGCGCAATTGGTGGCTTGACTAAATACTTTTTTGCCCCACTATATATATTTTGGCACCTGGTCAATTCAGGGATTTGAACTAGCGACCTTTCGTCCCAAAGCTCTTAACCGCTAGGCTACCTGCCACCTCTGGATCACTGGTGACAGCCGCCTCTTTATTTTACATTGTATTGTATTTTGAGGTAAAAATGAAAGGAATTTAATCGATTTTTAGTATCTTTTAATGTCCACACCATGTTGGAGTTCAACTTTTACTTCACAGTAAGTAGTAATCATTACTGTGTAATCATAATTGTGCTCTCATCAGTCCCTAAAGGATTTCAGTCTGGAGGGTCCAGCGGAGGACGGGAGAGGGAAATGTTCCTTTGACCCATCTCAGAGCTTCACAACGGTCATGGTTGGTAAGTAGGCCCAGATTACATCGGTGGTAGGCCCAGATTACATCGGTGGTAGGCCCAGATTACATCGGTGGTAGGCCCAGATTACATCGGTGGTAGGCCCAGATTACATCGGTGGTAGGCCCAGATTACATCGGTGGTAGGCCCAGATTACATCGGTGGTAGGCCCAGATTACATCGGTGGTAGGCCCAGATTACATCGGTGGTAGGCCCAGATTACATCGGTGGCAGGCCCAGATTACATCGGTGGTAGGCCCAGATTACATCGGTGGCAGGCCCAGATTACATCGGTGGCAGGCCCAGATTACATCGGTGGCAGGCCCAGATTACATCGGTGGCAGGCCCAGATTACATCGGTGGCAGGCCCAGATTACATCGGTGGCAGGCCCAGATTACATCAACTGCTTTTTTTGGTACACAGCCCTAAATAAATCATTATCCTGATTGTACTATTTTGAGGTATTTAGGCTTGAAAAACAACCGAACCTGGTTTTTAGAGAGAATTTAAATAAAACAAATCTTTATTATACATCTTATGTGTTCTGTTTCCTGTCTTTTTAGATGGAGAACTTTACTCTGGAACGTCATATAACTTCTTAGGAAGTGAGCCGATCATCTCCAGATATTCTCTTTCACAGAGTCTGTTGAGGACAGAGTATTCAACATCTTGGCTGAACGGTAAGATACCTGCTCCTCTCCAAATAAGGAATTGACCGTATCAGTGTTACTACACTTGAACCCTTTACACTCGTACCCGGGTATACGGGTTGAAAATGGCAGATTTGGACACTGATAAGCACCTAAATTGGATCGCAGTGGCTGTACAGTAACATGCAATAAATGAGGTCAGAGTTCAGGCTCTTCACAGCGCTGTATGGGGTTTTGACTGAAATCCATTCAGCACTGCACGCAACAAGAGGTTGCCCTCATTCAGTAACTTTTGCAAAAGTTTTGTTGTCTGAGTGAGGAGAAAAGCTGTAAATGAAAAGGACTCTGTATTTAGAAAGATGAGACATTGAGGATTATAATAAATACTGCTTTTACGTCATACAAGCAACTCAAAACACCTGTAAGTCCAAATGTGCACTTCACATTTCCATGTTAATATACAGTGTCCATGTTTATGATCACTGTTTGATATACAGTTAGAAGATGACATGGCGTCAGACCCTGGGTTGTTGTGAACAGAACCAGCCTATTTGTTTGTCTACTGTGAAGACCATTTACCATTGAACACGCACACCTGAATCGTGACTCGTTTCTATCCACGCCAAAATGACAATCGGACTCTCTGAATTGCCTCGTTGCCTAAAAGATAGTTACTTCATAACTTAGCTAGTCTCGTTGGCAATAGAACAAGCTTTCAAATGGTGCCCATCTGACCCAGATTTACATTTCTAATGGGTTGTTTTTGGATTGCGTTAAACAACAGTAATTGTGTGAAGGTGGGGACGCGGCGTTGTGTTCCAAACAACTACATGTGTGCTAGTGTCAGTTCCTCGACGGCATGGCTAGGAGAGCACAAACGTACAGTTGAAGACTCTCTTCTTTGAGTCTTAAAAGTGCATTGAAAGCACATTTTGGATAGGTGTGTGTGTGTGTGTGTGTGTGTGTGGCCACTTGGAGACACCAGTTAGTCCTCTCACTCAAAACCTTGTCATTTATTTGGTCTTATGTTGCACCTACCCAACATTTACATTTACATTTAAGTCATTTAGCAGACGCTCTTATCCAGAGCGACTTACAAATTGGTGCATTACCTTATGACATCCAGTGGAACAGCCACTTTACAATAGTGCATCTAAATCTTTTAGGGGGGGGAGTGAGAAGGATTACTTATCCTATCCTAGGTATTCCTTAAAGAGGTGGGGTTTCAGGTGTCTCCGGAAGGTGGTGATTGACTCCGCTGCCCTGGCGTCGTGAGGGAGTTTGTTCCACCATTGGGGGGCCAGAGCAGCGAACAGTTTTGACTGGGCTGAGCGGGAACTGTACTTCCTCAGTGGTAGGGAGGCGAGCAGGCCAGAGGTGGATGAACGCAGTGCCCTTGTTTGGGTGTAGGGCCTGATCAGAGCCTGGAGGTACTGAGGTGCCGTTCCCCTCACAGCTCCGTAGGCAAGCACCATGGTCTTGTAGCGGATGCGAGCTTCAACTGGAAGCCAGTGGAGAGAGCGGAGGAGCGGGGTGACGTGAGAGAACTTGGGAAGGTTGAACACCAGACGGGCTGCGGCGTTCTGGATGAGTTGTAGGGGTTTAATGGCACAGGCAGGGAGCCCAGCCAACAGCGAGTTGCAGTAATCCAGACGGGAGATGACAAGTGCCTGGATTAGGACCTGCGCCGCTTCCTGTGTGAGGCAGGGTCGTATTCTGCGGATGTTGTAGAGCATGAACCTACAGGAACGGGCCACCGCCTTGATGTTAGTTGAGAACGACAGGGTGTTGTCCAGGATCACGCCAAGGTTCTTAGCGCTCTGGGAGGAGGACACAATGGAGTTGTCAACCGTGATGGCGAGATCATGGAACGGGCAGTCCTTCCCGGGAGGAAGAGCAGCTCCGTCTTGCCGAGGTTCAGCTTGAGGTGGTGATCCGTCATCCACACTGATATGTCTGCCAGACATGCAGAGATGCGATTCGCCACCTGGTCATCAGAAGGGGGAAAGGAGAAGATTAATTGTGTGTCGTCTGCATAGCAATGATAGGAGAGACCATGTGAGGTTATGACAGAGCCAAGTGACTTGGTGTATAGCGAGAATAGGAGAGGGCCTAGAACAGAGCCCTGGGGGACACCAGTGGTGAGAGCGCGTGGTGAGGAGACAGATTCTCGCCACGCCACCTGGTAGGAGCGACCTGTCGGGTAGGACGCAATCCAAGCGTGGGCCGCGCCGGAGATGCCCAACTCGGAGAGGGTGGAGAGGAGGATCTGATGGTTCACAGTATCGAAGGCAGCCGATAGGTCTAGAAGGATGAGAGCAGAGGAGAGAGAGTTAGCTTTAGCAGTGCGGAGCGCCTCCGTGATGCAGAGAAGAGCAGTCTCAGTTGAATGACTAGTCTTGAAACCTGACTGATTTGGATCAAGAAGGTCATTCTGAGAGATAGCGGTAGAGCTGGCCAAGGACGGCACGTTCAAGAGTTTTGGAGAGAAAAGAAAGAAGGGATACTGGTCTGTAGTTGTTGACGTCGGAGGGATCGAGTGTAGGTTTTTTCAGAAGGGGTGCAACTCTCGCTCTCTTGAGGACGGAAGGGACGTAGCCAGCGGTCAGGGATGAGTTGATGAGCGAGGTGAGGTAAGGGAGGAGGTCTCCGGAAATAGTCTGGAGAAGAGAGGAGGGGATAGGGTCAAGCGGGCAGGTTGTTGGGCGGCCGGCCGTCACGAGACGCGAGATTTCATCTGGAGAGAGAGTGGAGAAAGAGGTCAGAGCACAGGGTAGGGCAGTGTGAGCAGAACCAGCGGTGTCGTTTGACTTAGCAAACGAGGATCGGATGTCGTCGACCTTCTTTTCAAAATGGTTGACGAAGTCATCTGCAGAGAGGGAGGAGGGGGGGGGGGAGGATTCAGGAGGGAGGAGAAGGTGGCAAAGAGCTTCCTAGGGTTAGAGGCAGATGCTTGGAATTTAGAGTGGTAGAAAGTGGCTTTAGCAGCAGAGACAGAGGAGGAAAATGTAGAGAGGAGGGAGTGAAAGGATGCCAGGTCCGCAGGGAGGCGAGTTTTCCTCCATTTCCGCTCGGCTGCCCGGAGCCCTGTTCTGTGAGCTCGCAATGAGTCGTCGAGCCACGGAGCGGGAGGGGAGGACCGAGCCGGCCTGGAGGATAGGGGACATAGAGAGTCAAAGGATGCAGAAAGGGAGGAGAGGAGGGTTGAGGAGGCAGAGTCAGGAGATAGGTTGGAGAAGGTTTGAGCAGAGGGAAGAGATGATAGGATGGAAGAGGAGAGAGTAGCGGGGGAGAGAGAGCGAAGGTTGGGACTGCGCGATACCATCCAGTAGGGGCAGTGTGGGAAGTGTTGGATGAGAGCGAGAGGGAAAAGGATACAAGGTAGTGGTCGGAGACTTGGAGGGAGTTGCAATGGGGTTAGTGGAAGAACAGCATCTAGTAAAGATGAGGTCGAGCGTATTGCCTGCCTTGTGAGTAGGGGGGAAGGTGAGAGGGTGAGGTCAAAAGAGGAGAGGAGTGGAAAGAAGGAGGCAGAGAGGAATGAGTCAAAGGTAGACGTGGGGAGGTTAAAGTCGCCCAGAACTGTGAGAGGTGAGCCGTCCTCAGGAAAGGAGCTTATCAAGGCATCAAGCTCATTGATGAACTCTCCGAGGAACCTGGAGGGCGATAAATGATAAGGATGTTAAGCTTGAAAGGGCTGGTAACTGTGACAGCATGGAATTCAAAGGAGGCGATAGACAGATGGGTAAGGGGAGAAAGAGAGAATGACCACTTGGGAGAGATGAGGATCCCGGTGCCACCACCCCGCTGACCAGAAGCTCTCGGGGTGTGCGAGAACACGTGGGCGGACGAGGAGAGAGCAGTAGGAGTAGCAGTGTTATCTGTGGTGATCCATGTTTCCGTCAGTGCCAAGAAGTCGAGGGACTGGAGGGAGGCATAGGCTGAGATGAACTCTGCCTTGTTGGCCGCAGATCGGCAGTTCCAGAGGCTACCGGAGACCTGGAACTCCACGTGGGTCGTGCGCGCTGGGACCACCAGATTAAGGGTGGCCGCGGCCACGCGGTGTGGAGCGTTTGTATGGTCTGTGCAGAGAGGAGAGAACAGGGATAGACAGACACATAGTTGACAGGCTACAGAAGAGGCTACGCTAATGCAAGGAGATTGGTACGGCAAGTGGACTACACGTCTCGAATGTTCAGAAAGTTAAGCTTACGTAGCAAGAATCTTGTTGACTAAAAAGATTAAAATGATACAGTACTGCTGAAGTAGGCTAGCTGGCAGTGGCTGCGTTGTTGACACTACACTAATCAAGTCGTTCCGTTGAGTGTAATAGTTTCTACAGTGCTACTATTCGGGGGCTAGCTAGCAGTGTTGATTACGTTACGTTGCGTTAAAAGAACGACAATAGCTGGCTAGCTGACCTAGAAAATCGCTCTAGACTACACAATTATCTTTGATACAAGGACGGCTATGTAGCTAGCTATGTAGCAAGCTACGATCAAGCAAATCAAACCGTTGTGCTGTAATGAAAATGTGATACTACCTGTGGAGCGAAGCGGAATGCGACCGGGTTGTTGTTAGCTGTTAGCTAGCTAGCAGTGTCTCCTACGTTAAGGACGACAAATAGCTGGCTAGCTAACCTCGGTAAATTAAGATAATCACTCTAAGACTACACACTCTAAACTACACAATTATCTTGGATACGAAGACAGCAAAGACAGCTATGTAGCTAGCTAACACTACACTAATCAAGTCGTTCATTTGAGTGTAAATAGTTTCTACGGTGCAGCTATACGATAGACGGTGGACGTTAGCTATGTGGCTAGCTGCAGTAGACTACGTTAGGACGACGAAATACGATAATTACGCAATTATCTTTGATACAAAGACGGCTATGTAGCTAGCTAAGAAGAAATTGCTAAGATTAGACAAATCAAACTGTTGTACTATAATGAAAAGTAATGAAAAGTAATACTACCTGTGGACCGAAGTGCGAATGCGACCGCTCGCTCCAACCCAACATTTTCCAGGAATATTCTTATCATGTTACTGAATGTATCCAGAGTATTTTCAGAGTCTGTTATCCACAAATGCAGCCGAAAGTACAGGAAATGTAAAATGCCCATAAAATCAACATCGTAATGTTGGGATTCAGTTTTGTCAGGTGAACTGTTGTCCTCAACTTTGGTCTAATAATTTTCCCATAATCTCCAAACGGTTCCCTTTTCAATTGCTACCATGGTTATGCATATTTATTCTGTAAGAGACATTTCTGTTTATCCCTGCCCATATAGGCCAATTCCCACGAGTGTAAAGGGTTTTAAGGAGCTTACATCAAAGATCCTCTAAAAAGTAACAGCTGATCAACCTTCAATTTTTCCTGAGTCACAATATACAGACAAATCTGGAGGCGAAAGAAACAAACAACTGTTTAGGCGAGGTGCTGGCTGAGGGCAGGAGAACACCTGTTTAGGAGAGGTGCTGGCTGAGGGCAGGAGAACACCTGTTTAGGAGAGGTGCTGGCTGAGGGCAGGAGAACACCTGTTTAGGAGAGGTGCTGGCTGAGGGCAGGAGAACACCTGTTTAGGAGAGGTGCTGGCTGAGGGCAGGAGAACACCTGTTTAGGAGAGGTGCTGGCTGAGGGCAGGAGAACACCTGTTTAGGAGAGGTGCTGGCTGAGGGCAGGAGAACACCTGTTTAGGAGAGGTGCTGCCTAGGGGAGTAGAACACCTGTTTTGGAGAGGTGCTGGCTAGGGGAGTAGAACACCTGTTTTGGAGAGGTGCTGGCTGAGGGCAGGAGAACACCTGTTTAGGAGAGGTGCTGGCTGAGGGCAGGAGAACACCTGTTTAGGAGAGGTGCTGGCTGAGGGCAGGAGAACACCTGTTTAGGAGAGGTGCTGGCTGAGGGCAGGAGAACACCTGTTTAGGAGAGGTGCTGGCGAGGGGAGGAGAACACCTGTTTAGGAGAGGTGCTGGCTAGGGGAGTAGAACACCTGTTTAGGAGAGGTGCTGGCTAGCGGAGTAGAACACCTGTTTAGGAGAGGTGCTGGCTAGCGGAGTAGAACACCTGTTTAGGACCCCCTTCTCACCCCCCTTAAAATGATTTAGATGCACTATTGTAAATGATGCACCCCCTTCTCACCCCCTTAAAATTATTTAGATGCACTATTGTAAAGTGGCTGTTCCACTGGATGTCATAAGGTGAATGCACCAATTTGTAAGTCGCTCTGGATAAGACCGTCTACTAAATGACTTAAATGTAATGTAAATGTAAATGTAGGTGCTGGCTAGCAGAGTAGAACACCTGTTTAGGAGAGGTGCTGGCTGAGGGGAGTAGAACACCTGTTTAGGAGAGGTGCTGGCTAGCAGAGTAGAACACCTGTTTAGGAGAGGTGCTGGCTAGGGGAGTAGAACACCTGTTTAGGAGAGGTGCTGGCTAGGGGAGTAGAACACCTGTTTAGTAGAGGTGCTGGCTAGCAGAGTAGAACACCTGTTTAGGAGAGGTGCTGGCTGAGGGGAGTAGAACACCTGTTTAGGAGAGGTGCTGGCTAGCAGAGTAGAACACCTGTTTAGGAGAGGTGCTGGCTAGCAGAGTAGAACACCTGTTTAGGAGAGGTGCTGGCTGAGGGGAGTAGAACACCTGTTTAGGAGAGGGGTGCTGGCTAGGGGAGTAGAACACCTGTTTAGGAGAGGTGCTGGCTAGCAGAGTAGAACACCTGTTTAGGAGAGGTGCTGGCTAGGGAGTAGAACACCTGTTTAGTAGAGGTGCTGGCTAGCGGAGTAGAACACCTGTTTAGGAGAGGTGCTGGCTGAGGGGAGTAGAACACCTGTTTAGGAGAGGTGCTGGCTGAGGGGAGTAGAACACCTGTTTAGGAGAGGTGCTGGCTAGCGGAGTAGAACACCTGTTTAGGAGAGGTGCTGGCTAGGGGAGTAGAACACCTGTTGAGGAGAGGTGCTGGCTAGTGGAGTAGAACACCTGTGTGGTTCTCTTTTTCAATATGCAGAGAAACCATTTATTTACCACTAACCATGAATATCTCTCTCGACCCCATAGAACCCAGTTTTGTTTTTGCTGATGTCATCAGAGAGGGGAAGAACAGTGCAGATGGCGAGGACGATAAGATCTACTACTTCTTCACTGAGGTGTCTGTGGAGTATGAGTTCTTTGGCAAGCTGCTCATCCCCAGGATAGCACGCGTCTGTAAGGTCAGGACACGTCAGCGGAACGGCTAACCATCTGCCACTGGCACTACCATGCCATTCTCTGCCTCATCGTGCTCCCTCTCGCTTCCCTCCCTCTCGCTTCCCTCCCTCTCGCTTCCCTCCCTCTCGCTTCCCTCCCTCTCGCCCTTTTCCCACCCTCCCCTCGCTTTCCCTCCCACCCTCTCGCTTTCCCTCCCCTCTCGCCCTTTCCCTCCCTCTCGCTTTCCCTCCCTCCCTCCCCTCGCTTCCCTTTCCCTCAGCTACCCCTTATCGCCCTTTCCCCTCAGCTCGCCCCCCCTCTCAGCTCTCGCCTTTCCCCCTCTCAGCTCTCGCCCTTTCCCTCCCCTCTCAGCTTTCCTCCCTTTCTCCCCCCCCTCTCAGCCCTTTCCCTCCCCTCGCTTTCTCCCCCCCCTCTCAGCTTTCCCTACCGCTCTCCCCTCTCAGCTCTCGCTCTCCCCCTCTCAGCTCTCGCTCCCCCCCCTCAGCCTCGCTACCCCTCCCCTACCCCTCTCGCCCTTTCCCTCCCCCCTTTCCCTCCCCTTATCGCCCTTTCCCTCCCCTTATCGCCCTTTCCCTCCCCTTATCGCCCTTTCCCTCCCCCCCCTTTCCCTACCCCTTTCCCTCCCCTTATCGCCCTTTCCCTACCCCTTTCCCTCCCCTTATCGCCCTTTCCCTACCCCTTTCCCTCCCCTTATCGCCCTTTCCCTACCCCTTTCCCTCCCCTTATCGCCCTTTCCCTCCCCCTTTCCCTCCCCTTATCGCCCTTTCCCTCCCCCTTTCGCCCTTTCCCTCCCCTTATCGCCCTTTCCCTACCCCTTTCCCTCCCCTTATCGCCCTTTCCCTACCCCTTTCCCTCCCCTTATCGCCCTTTCCCTCCCCCTTACCCCTTTCCCTCCCCTTATCGCCCTTTCCCTACCCCTTTCCCTCCCCTTATCGCCCTTTCCCTACCCCTTTCCCTACCCCCTCTTATCGCCCTTTCCCTCTCGCCCTTTCCCTCTCGCCCTTTCCCTCTCGCCCTTTCCCTCTCGCCCTTTCCCCTCGCCCTTTCCCCTCGCCCTTTCCCTCTTTCCCACCACAGTACAGTTTGTTCACTGAGTCCGGTTTCAACTGCCTGTGGGTTCAATTCCTGCAGGGATCAATTATACATCAATTATATTTGGATGAATGTGTCTAAGTGTCATATGTTGTTATTATTATATATAAATGTGCCTCATCTCTGTGCAGGGTGATCTGGGGGGCCAACGGACGCTACAGAAGAAATGGACCAGTTTCCTGAAGGCCAAGCTGGTGTGTTCCATGCCAGAGCTCAACTTCGTGTTCAACGTGGTTAATGACGTGTTCATACTGAAGACTGCTGACTGGAGAGAGACTGTCATCTACGGAGTGTTCACATCCCAGTGGTGAGTTGGGATTCTCAGTCAGGAAACTGTAATAACTCAAACTCCGTTTTATTAACATGTTACATTTCCTTCAGAAAGTATTCACCTCTAGACTTCTTCTACATTTTGGTGATGCAGTTTTTGAATCCATTTTGAATTCAAGGCTATCTCAATCAACTACACACAACACTCTATAATGACGAAATGAAAATGATTTATTGATAATGAAATGCTGAAACATGTCATTTGCATAAATATTCAAACCCATAAGTCGTAGAAGCTAAGAGCTTTCCTTACCTGGATTGTGCAACATTTGCTCATTTTTTAATTTTTATTATTCAAGCTCTGTCAAATTGGTTGTTGATCATTGCTAGACAGCCATGTTCAGGTCTTGCCATAGATTTTCCAGATTTAAGTCAAAACTGTAACTAGGCCACTCAGGAACATTCACTGTCTTCTTGGTAAGCAACTCCAGTGTAGATTTGGCCTTGTGTTTTAGGTTATTGTTTACATTTACATTTAAGTCATTTAGCAGACGCTCTTATCCAGAGCGACTTACAAATTGGTGCATTCACCTTATGACATCCAGTAGAACAGTCACTTTACAATAGTGCATCTAAATCTTAAAGGGGGGTGAGAAGGATTACTTATCCTATCCTAGGTATTCCTTAAAGAGGTGGGGTTTCAGGTGTCTCCGGAAGGTGGTGATTGACTCCGCTGTCCTGGCGTCGTTATTGCCCTGCTGAAAGGTGAATTCATCTCCCAGTGTCTGTTGGAAAGCAGACTGAACCAGGTTTTCCTCTAGGATTTTGCCAGTGCTTAGCTCTATTCAGTCTATTTTTATCCTGAAAAACTCCCCAGTCTTTAACAATTACAAGCTTACCCCTAACATGATACAGCCACCACTATGCTTGAAGCTATGGAGAGTGGTACTCCGTAATGTATTGGATTTGCCCCAAACACAACACTTTATAGTCAAGACAAAAAGTGAATTGCTTTGCCACGTTCTTTTGCAGTATTACTTTAGTGCCTTGTTGTAAAACAGGATTTATGTTTTGGGAATATTTTTTTATTCTGTACAGGCTTCCTTTTCGCTCTGTCAATTAGTTACAACGTTTAACGTCTGTGATGGGAGAAAACGGGATGGATCAACAACAGTGTAGTTCCTCAACAAAACTAACCTGTTTAAAAGTCATGATTGGAATCATGGTGACATTTCCTGGGTGGTTTCATTCCTCTCCGGCAACAGTTAGGAACGGCTGTCCCTAAAAAAATATATATAATAATCTTGGTAGACCAAGAGGAGTAGTCAGTTCTTTCGAACAATCGATTGATCTAAATGTATTAACCTGTATTTTTCCATATATAGACACACATCCTATGTTTGAATCAAATCAACTATATGCACTGAGCTTGTCTGATGCTCTAAGTTGTTTGATTAAATCATTAAGATGCATAAATGACTAGAGGGAGTCCTACCGCAAATTTGATTTGTGCCTGGCCACTTGCTGCACTGTGGTAAAAAACATGACAGCGAGTGACTGTGTGATGAGCAACCGTTTCTCTCTCCTCCCTGCTGCAGCGACCACCACAGAACATCAACAGTGTTTATCATGCTGTCTGTGTTGCTGAAGCTGTAACATAATTACAGACATTTCTGACTGAGAAGTTTTGTTACAGAAATCCCTAATTTGTTGAGGAAAAACATTTCCTATTCCCTCAACCCCTTTGCTCTCTCTACGTGACACGTATGCATCTCATGTACGTTAACGACAGGGCCTGACCTATAGCACATCATAATCACATCAATAAATTGGTTTTAACCAACTCTGAACACCATAACAGCAAAATGGATGCAGACGACGTGACAAACTGGAGATGGGGGAATGTGTACTGGTTTCTCAGGAAGTAAAGGGGAAGTCAGATGTGTGGAATAAATGTGACTAGTTGTTAAATACTGGAGATGAAGATAAGGAACAAGCTTTGTCTGCGTATTATGTTTCCAAACAGATGCTGTTAGATTACAATAAACCTTTTCTGACTGTTTGGAACCGTTTAAACAACACTAAATAAATGAAAAGCGTACCAGAGAGTGTTGTGATGTTTAAAACAAAATTGAGAAGCCTTTATCACAGCAAAGACTAAACAGTCGCATGCATTCGTCTAAATGGAACGGTTTATTTATTTTTCACGCTAATTATTGAAGTCGCTTAGTTATTTTATTTTAACATTAAAATGCTTGATTGCAACATGGCAGCGTAGCCTAGTGGTTAGAGCGTTTAACCCACTGTTCCCAGGCCGTCATTGAAAATAAGAATGTGTTCTTGCCTGGTTAAATAAAGATAAAATAAAATAAAATGGTCTAGGAAAAAGGCGCCAATTCAACAGCGCGCTGTTTCAGAACCGCCCGACAGCAACCGCGAACAAATGCAGGAAAGAGAGCGCATTAGTTATAAAATAATAATATTTGTGTTCGTGTTGCACCATTGTTCTTTATCATGTACAGTTTCAGTAACACGTGTCTTAAAGGGGTGGACTGTACCATCCCCATAGCCTCCACAATGGACTAGTCCATTGTTCTTTATCATGTACAGTTTCAGTGACACGTGTCTTAAAGGGGTGGACTGTACCATCCCCATAGCCTCCACAATGGACTAGTCCATTGTTCTTTATCATGTACAGTTTCAGTGACACGTGTCTTAAAGGGGTGGACTGTACCATCCCCATAGCCTCCACAATGGACTAGTCCACTCATAGGCGGAAATCAGACAGTTGTCTTGTACACTGTGAATCATTTTTTTGACTACTGCTCGACTAAAGAAATCTCGATCGACCAAACAATCGACCAGTCGACTAAATTCAGTCAGCCCTTGGAAGGACACCTCTCTCTGTAGTAACTGGGTGTATTGATACACCAAAGTGTAATTAATAACTTCACCATGCTCAAAGGGATATTCAATGTCTGCCTTTTAATTGTTTTTGACCCATCTGCCAATAGGTGCCCTTCTTTGAGGCATTGGAAAACATCCCTGATCGTTGTGGTAGAATCTGTGTTTGAAATTCACTGCTCGACTGAGGGACCTTACAGATAATTGTATATGTGGGGTACATAGATGAAGTAGTCATTCAAAAATCCTGTTAAACACTATCGCACACACACGTTGCATGGACAAAGGGGTTTAACACCTTATACTTACTGACTAAAGGAATTTCAATGTTCATTTTAATTTTTTTTTTTACATTCCACTAACATTATGGGGTATTGTATGTAGGCCAGTGACAACATACTATTATTTTAAATCCTTTTTAAATTCAGGCAGTAACACAACAAAATGTGGAAAAAGTCAAGGGGTGTGAATACTTTCTGAAGGCTGTCATTTTACCACGGTGTTACTAGTGAATAGGTATAGGAGCGACCACATCTCACCATGGCAGTGGGAGCGACCACATCTCACCATGGCAGTGGGAGCGACCACATCTCACCATGGCAGTGGTAACACCCACTTGTGGAAAGGTGTTCTGTGACATTGTCTTTGTCTCTTGTCCAGGGGAAACGTAGGCCTGTCTGCAGTGTGTGCCTACGACATGATGTCAGTAGAAAATGTGTTCTCCAAGGGGAAATACATGCAGAAAGCCACAGTGGAACAGTCTCACACCAAGTGGGTGAGGTACAACGGGATCACCCCCACCCCTCGCCCGGGAGCTGTAAGTGTTGCTTGCTGAAATCACCTTCTAAACATGTCTACATCTTTTTTTTAAATGTTTTTGTAGTTGTGTTTAATCATACGTTTCCCCTTGGATTGAATTGTCATATTTGGACTGGGTTAGAGTGTTGTATCCTTCATAGCATCATCCCTCTCACTCCTATCCATCTGTAGTGCATCAACAACCACCACCGTCTCCAGAACATCAGCAGCTCTCTCCACCTGCCGGACAAGACCCTGCAGTTTGTTAAGGACCATCCCTTACTGGAAGACCCTGTCCTTCCCATCGGCAACGGGCCCAAACTCATCACCAAGGACGTCAGCTACACCCAGATTGCTGTGGAGAGGGTGCAGGCGCTGGACAACAACGTATATGACGTCATATTTACTGGGACCGGTAGGCGCCAACGGTTCTCAGGGGAGCTGGCAGAGGTTCAGAGGACAGTGTTGTGTGGGAGTTTGGGTCAACTCCATTTTAATTTGGTTAATTAAAATGTTCCTCGTTGGGTCAACTCCTTTTTAATTTGGTTAATTAAAATGTTCCTCGTTGTTGTGAAAGGTGTTTGTATTTGGTGGGATTATGATCAACTCTCAGCTCCTGATTAAGACAAAAGGGACGTCTTTCGGTCCTTGATTATGGCGTTGACATTTCCCCCTCTAACCCTTTAGATAAAGGACTTCTGCATAAATCCGTGGTGTATGACGGGCTGGTCCATACAGTGGAAGAGATCCAGCTTCTCCACAAATCTGAGCCTATCAAGACCTTGCTTCTGTCATCACAAGGGGTAAGTCGAAGAGAAATATGGAAGGAGACTCTCAGATCTGTGTCTCACGGAAAGTGAGTTCTCCTCTCCTGTGATAACACTAAAACGGAGGAAGATATCAAACGTCAGTCGCCAGTTCGCATCATGTACAATGGAGCGAAAATAAATAAGTCTCTTTCAAGTTCCTTTTCAAAGTTTTTCTTGTTCAGCCATTTCCAATAAAACTAACGTTATTGAATACCCAAAGACAAGCTAAGCTTTATTTCTCAATTTGAGAAGTCTACCTACCCACTAACTTTGGCTCTCGTTTTGGATTCCATGTCCGTGTAAAACTGTTCAACTCGAGAGTAGAAAAAGAGAAGTTACCGACCAGAGACGACAAGTCTGCGCCGATGTTAAAACCACAACTTCTCTGTGAATGAATAATCAGCATTGTTTGTTCTCTACGGGTCGGACTTACATGGCATTTAAGCATTTTTACAGACACTGTAAAAAAAAAAAGTGTTCACTTTGAAGGTGTATGTTAATCTTTAGTGTGTGTGTGTGTGTGTGTGTGTAACGTCTTGGAATTTGAGGTCACTGTAATTGGCGCGTATCAGACTCAAAAGAAACACGTGGCTTTTCTCTGCAACTTCACTACCTTCGCTATTATCAGTAGCATTCAATTCTTATTATTCAAGTTATTACCTATAAATATTAGTCTAGTATACAAATGAAGACTTGTAAAGATTGGAGAGGAATTCTGAAAGAATACAGATTTAAACTATTCACACCAAGTCTGTTTGTTTTTGCCCCCACTTTTCCTAACAATTCACATAACTTCCCCAACGCTGCTTTAAAAAAAAATATATATATATATATTTAACCTTTTTATTTAACTAAGGAAGTCAGTTAAGAACAAATTATTATTTACAATGATAAGGCATAAGGCCTCCTGCGCAGACGGGGGGCCTGAGATTTTAAATGTTTTATAAATACAATATAAATATAGGGCAAAACACACATCACAACAAGAGACACTACACTACATAAAGAGAGACCTAAGACAACAACATAGCAACACAACATGACAACGACATGGTAGCAATACAACATGGTAGCAAGCACAACATAACAGCATGGTAGCAGCACAGCATGGTAGCAGAACAACATGGTAGCGGAACAGCGTAACAACATGGTAGCGGAACAGCGTAACAACATGGTAGCAGCACAGCATAACAACATGGTAGCAGCACAGCATAACAACATGGTAGCAGCACAGCATAACAACATGGTAGCAGCACAGCATAACAACATGGTAGCAGAACAACATAACAACATGGTAGCAGAACAACATAACAACATGGTAGCAGAACAACATAACAACATGGTAGCAGAACAACATAGCAGCACAGCATAACAACATGGTAGCAGCACAGCATAACAACATGGTAGCAGCACAGCATAACAACATGGTAGCAGCACAGCATAACAACATGGTAGCAGCACAGCATAACAACATGGTAGCAGCACAGCATAACAACATGGTAGCAGCACAGCATAACAACATGGTAGCAGAACAACATAACAACATGGTAGCAGAACAACATAACAACATGGTAGCAGAACAACATAACAACATGGTAGCAGAACAACATAGCAGCACAGCATAACAACATGGTAGCAGCACAGCATAACAACATGGTAGCAGCACAACATAACAACATGGTAGCAGCACAGCATAACAACATGGTAGCAGCACAGCATAACAACATGGTAGCAGCACAGCATAACAACATGGTAGCAGCACAGCATAACAACATGGGCATAACAACATGGTAGCAGAACAACATAACAACATGGTAGCAGAACAACATAACAACATGGTAGCAGAACAACATGGTAGCAGAACAACATGGTAGCAGAACAACATGGTAGCAGAACAACATAACAACATGGTAGCAGCACAGCATAACAACATGGTAGCGGTACAAACATTATTGGGCACAGACAACAGCACAAAGGGCAAGAAGGTAGAGAACAATAAATCACACAAAGCAGCCACAACTGTCAGTAAGAGTGTCCATGATTGAGTCTTTGAATGCTGCTGCGGTCATTCTCTGTGACAATGTGTTGTTCAAAGTGTCTGGAGAGGACGCAGTGATGAGAGAAATCCTTTACTGCTGGAGAAACATTATGCTGCTGACAATATTAGGATATAGACTATGCATTCTGTAGGATGAATCATGAAAGGAGCTTGGGTACGTTTTCATTCAGTTGCAACCCGAGGAAACGCAAAAATGTCACCGGTCATCATTCCTTGCACATATGCTGACATTAAAAATCTTGCCTTCGCTTCAAATCCTTTCTGTAGGACAAAGAAAATCTACATTATAGGATGATGCTAAATCAATGTTGCCTGTCCTATAAATTAACGATGAGCATTATAATGGGGATATATAGAGACATCTGTGATAGGCTACATGAAGATAAAATTGACAACCAATAGACAATAGAAAACCGTCCAATGACCAGCCGCTGATACACATTTGAAGCCAAGGTTGGTTATGTGTTTTGATTCGATTAAAAAAATAAAATAAAAATATCTCTTGTTGGTTAAGGGCTTGTAAGTAAGAATTTCACTGTACAGTTGTATGTGACAAATACATATTTGGTTATGTTGACACTTTTCATTTGAGCTTTAACTAAATCTGTGCCAGCACTCATTGAGGGTCAACTCTGGCAAATGTTGTTGTCTCTGTCTTAGGTTGCCAATAGCAACGGTGGTATTGTAGATTGACTTTAGCTGTCCTATTATTTTTATATATATATATATATGTATCTCCTTCTCCACTGGCATATCGCTTTTCCCTTTCTCTCTAGCTTTTGAATGAGTAGCCTGAAAAATATGACCAACTATTTCAAAGATTTTACTGAGTTACAGTTCATATAAGGAAATCAGTCAATTGAAATAAATTAATTAGGCCCTAATCTATGGATTTCACATGACTGGGAATATAGATATGTATTTCTTAGTCACAGGTACTTTTTTTTAAATGGGTAGGGTCATGGATCAGAAAACCAATCAGTATCTGGTGAGACCACCATTTGCCTCATGCAGCGTGACACATCTCCTTCACATAGAGTTGATCAGGCTGTTGATTGTGGCCTGTGGAATGTTGTTCCACTCCTCTTCAATGGCTGTGGTTCCACTCCTCTTCAATGGCTGAATGGAATGCTGGTGGTCCTGTAGCTCAGTTGGTAGAGCATGGCGCTAACGCCAGGGTAATGGCTGTGACTGAATGTTGTCCTAAATGGCATATATATATACTCCTCTTCAATGGCTGTGGAATGTTGTCCCACTCCTCTTCAATGGCTGTGGAATGTTGTCCCACTACTCTTCAATGGCTGTGGAATGTTGTCCCACTCCTCTTCAATGGCTGTGGAATGTTGTCCCACTCCTCTTCAATGGCTGTGGAATGTTGTCCCACTCCTCTTCAATGGCTGTGGAATGTTGTCCCACTCCTCTTCTATGGCTGTGGAATGTTGTCCCACTCCTCTTCAATGGCTGTGGAATGTTGTCCTTCAATGGCTGTGGAATGTTGTTCCCTCTTCAATGGCTGTGGAATGTTGTCCCACTCCTCTTCAATGGCTGTGGAATGTTGTCCCTCTCTTCAATGGCTGTCAATGGCTGTGCGAAATCGCTGGATATTAGCGGGAACTGGAACACTCTGTCGATCCAGAGCATCCCAAACATTTGTATTTTCTTTATTTATATTTTTATTTAACTAGGCAAGTCGGTTAAGAACAAATTCTTATTTTCAATGACAGCCTAGGAAAAGTGGGTTAACTGCCTGTTCAGAGGCAGAACGACAGATTTGTACTTTGTCAGCTTGGGGGTTTGAACTTGCAACCTTCTGGTTACTAGTCCAACGCTCTAATCACTAGGCTACCCTGCCGCCCCATGCTCAATGGGGGACATGTCTGGTGAATATGCTGGCCATGGAAGAACTGTGACATCTCCAGCTTCCAGGAATTGTGTACAAATCCTTGTTCATTATCATGCTGAAGCATGAGGTGATGGCAGCAGATGAATGGCACGACAACGGGCCTCAGGATCTTGTCACGGTATATCTGTGCATTCAAATTGCCATCGTGTTCATTGTCCTTAGCTTATGCCTGCCCATACCATAACCCTACCGCCACCATGGGGCACTCTGTTCACAACGTTGATGTCAGCAAACTGCTCACCCACACGACACCATACACGTGGTCTGAAGTTGTGAGGCCGGTTGGCCGTACTGCCAAATTCTCTAAAACGACGTTAGAGTTGGCTTAGGGTAGAGAAATGAACATTCAGTTCTCTGGCAACTGCTCTGTTGGACATTCTACATTTTAGACTGACCTTTTATTGTCCCCAGCACAAGGTGCACCTGTGTAATGATCATGCTGTTGAATCAGCTTGTTGATATGCCACACCTGTCAGGTGAATGGATTATCTTGGTGAAGGAGAAATGCTTGCTAACAGGGATGTGCACAAAATTTGAGAGAAATAAGATTTTTTTGTGTGTATGGAACATTTCTGGGGTATTTATTTCAGCTCATGATACATGGGACCAACACTTTACAGTTTCTATTTTTGTTCAGTGTATAGAGTTTAAAACTAATAGGCCTAGGTCTATTCAAGGGAGAGAAGCATCGATCGATCCTCTTGCTTGCTAAATGGCTATAAAATAGGCGACAGTACAACGTTGGCAATGAACTGGCATAGGGGTTTGAATGGCGAGAGTGACATGTAGCCTAGCTCTGGTGTGATGTGTTTACATTGGATAAATTGATACCTTGCTGCACTGATGCATTGCAAATTTTTTAAAAAAACAGACAAATTAATTCACACAAGGTGAATTGTGCAGCCTGTCAGTGGCAGTGTCCCAGATAACAATTCAATTGGTCAACAACTTATTATCGAATGAAGAAAATTTGTTATGAAAAAATAATAAAGTTTGTGGCAGGACGATATTTTGCAACTGGTGTGAACAAATGTGCTCATATAGATTTATTTTTTCTTACTAATTATTTGATTTGAAAATAACAGACTTGGTGAGAAAGGGCCTTTACTGAAATGTGTCATTTAAAACCATGACTGGAGCGTTTGATTTGTATTAGAGAGTGAGTCCAGACAGGCTACATTAGGAAACTTTATGAATGGACATAAGCCTATAGAGAGAATCAGCGAACAGACACACACAGACACACACACACGCAGACACACACAGACACACACGTAAAAGCACCCATCAATCAAAGAAACCAGCGTATGTCAGACTCAAGCAAATATACATTTTTTTTTCATGAAAACGTTTTTTTAAATCTAGGCCTACTTTAAGCTTTCTGAAAGTAGTATATAAAATAATGAATTGACAAGGAAATGATGAAGGTGAGAGAGACCGCTATGCAATAGTATGAAGTTGAAATTTAACAATATTAAAATGGAAACCAATAAACGCAACATGTTCATAGCTTATTTATCAGCGTTGATTAGTCTATAAATGAAAGATTCCCTGTCGAATTATTACATGCCAGGTTGAGATGATCGACACATTGGCGCATTATAGGCCTCAGAGCCAGAACAACTATGTTGACTGCTGTTGAATAATTAACGAATAGTCACGCTATTATTATTTTTTTATTTTATTTTATTTTTTTATTATTTTTTTATTTATTTACTAGCAAGCAATGAAAACGTGCCTTGTATAAAAGGAAGTACACGTATATAAATATACTGAAGTGCCATAGCCTATAGGCCAGCGCTTAGACAGCCCCACTCAACTAGCGGATTAGCTGCTGGACCGTAAAACAACAATTGGAAAGAAGATCTCGACGGACTAAGTTATAATCATTAGTAAACACTCCCGCTATTAGGTGAAGTTTATCACCATGAAAATGCAGTTAATTATTAAATAAGTACCCCAAAATGAATGTAGGCCTATTTTAAATGTATTTGATAGTTATGCTGTTTTACATGGTATTCAGCTACCATCACAGACCTTTGTGTGTGTGTGTGGCTGTGTTGACAGACGAGGTCCCTGTACGCTGGCTCGGACTCGGGCGTGGTGCAGTCTCCTACTGCGTTCTGTGACAAGTACCCATCCTGTTCAGACTGTATCTTGACCCGGGACCCTTACTGTGCCTGGGACCCAGACTCTTCCACCTGTGTCAACATCTTCCACACCCAGGGCCTCACACACCGGTAACACTCCTTTTATAATGGCATTAGGATTATCAGCACAATGCAAAACCTATGTGTTTTTACTGCCTCGGTGTAACCCAGTCCATCCTGTTTCTCCAACTACAAGCCTGAAAGTGTCGACCCTGATGTATGTCTACCTAATGTCAGTTCTGTTTTGTTTTTCAGGAACTTGATCCAGAGCCTTAACGGTGATGCAGACAAGTGTCCCTCAGGTCTGTAACCTCTGCATTTTAACGTGACCCAAGTCTCTCTGCATACTGACCAGCTATTGGCAGAGAGACGGGCTGCAGTGCTAGAAGTAAACAAATACACTCATTTAGGAAAGTCTTTTATATCGCTTTAGTTCGAGTTTAATTGCTATATAAGCATCTTACTTAACAGAGTTTTCACATTAAACACAGCAAGGAAGTTCAGGACAGATCTATTAACACCAGCCATCTCTTCAGAGAGTAAACCCCTCTCCTCTCCTCACAGTGCCAGGGCTCTCCGTGGAGAACTACCAGCGGGTGACAGTTAAACCAGGGAGCTCGGCTGAGCTGCCATGCCTGGTTCAGTCCAACCTGGCCGTGGTGGTCTGGAAGCAGAACAGCAGCACCATGACCGAGGCCTCCAAGTTCCACCTGATGGGTGAGACTGGTCTGCTCATTTACAGCGTGGCCCCAGAGGACCACGGCCTGTACGAGTGCTGGTCACTGGAGTGGGCCCCTGTTGCAGGGAAGAACTTCAGCCGCCTCCTGGCTGGGTATGTCCTAGACCTGGATGTCCCCAGGAGGCCTTCACCACGAGGCCACCCCCCTCAGACCGCCAGCACCCTCAGCTCCGCTCACCCCCACCACCAGTCCACCGCTGCCACTGAAGGTAATAACGGTAACACCGTGAGACCCCTCCCACTAACTTCAGCCCCTCCCAGCTCCACCGCCCTCACCTCACCACCACCCACTCACAGCGCCTCGTCATCACTAACCACGCCCCCCAGCAGCAGCAACACCGCCAGGCTCCAGCCCAAGCTCCTTCCCCCCAGCTCCAGCGCCCTCCCGCTCCCAGAGACCCGGGACCCTGCGACAGAGTACCTCCAACACGACAACAGCAGTACTTTCCTCTTCCTCTTCCTCCTGTTCTTCCTCCTCTTCCTGGCTGCCCTGGTCTACAACTGTTACATGCAGTACCTACCGGGCCGTGTTCGTCTTCGTGCGGCTCTGCTGGGAAGCCAGAAGAAGCCCCAACCTGAGTATTTAGCCTGCGAGGCCGGCCTAATGGAGCCCGTCACAGTAGACAAGCTGGACGTAAAGGATCAGATCCGCCTGACTCAGAACGGGGTACAGCTCCGAGCCCTGAGGGACACCGGCTATGAGACCGAGCCAGAGTGTAGCAACGGCAAGGTCCCCTCTCGCAGCTACGGGGGAGAAGACAGTCCTTCTAAAGAGAAGCCCTTTGACGTGGACTGTGACTCTCAGCCTATTGAATATGCAGACGCAGATCAAGAAGCATCACCGTACTAAAAGATGCACATCTCAGCTTCTCTTTTTACTAGTGCAAGAAATATTAAGGCTTGTTATTTATAGGGGTCTTCTCCCTCGCTGGCTCTCTCCACATAGTGGGCCTATACATACAAACCTGTGTGTTGTACATAAGCTCAGTGCCCACCTCTCTTTCAAAAGGACAGACTGAGGCAGATTACTTCAGTTATTAGGAGGTCAAGTCACACATCCCGCTTGCCTTCAGAGATTCTCTTACTCACTCTGGCTACCCCAAGACCAATCAAATGTAGGGCCTACTAACTAAATATTAAAATCATAGCCTAATCTCTGTGCAAACCTGTAACCATCTCGCTCTGCATTTTTCCAGCAAGAAACGCTGATTTTTATTCCAAATTGGAAACATTATTTACCAAATTGGTAAGTTAACTTGTTTTCCAAATTGGAGCCTTTTTTAGTTATTTTTTTGTACAATGCTGGGAGCTTCTTCTAAGGCTGTTAAAACATAACATGGGAACTTCTTCTTCTAAGGTTGTTAAAACATAACATGGGAGCTTCTTCTTCTAAGGTTGTTAAAACATAACTTGGGAACTTCTTCTTCTAAGGTTGTTAAAACATAACTTGGGAACTTCTTCTTCTAAGGCTGTTAAAACATAACATGGGAACTTCTTCTTCTAAGGCTGTTAAAACATAACATGGGAACTTCTTCTTCTAAGGTTGTTAAAACATAACTTGGGAACTTCTTCTTCTAAGGTTGTTAAAACATAACATAACTAAGGCTGTTAAAACATAACTTGGGAACTTCTTCTTCTAAGGTTGTTAAAACATAACTTGAACTTCTTTAAGGCTGTTAAAACATAACATGGGAAGGCTGTTAAAACATAACTTGGGAACTTCTTCTTCTAAGGTTGTTAAAACATAACTTGGGAACTTCTTCTTCTAAGGTTGTTAAAACATAACTTGGGAACTTCTTCTTCTAAGGTTGTTAAAACATAACTTGGGAACTTCTTCTAAGGTTGTTAAAACATAACTTGTTTGTTGTATTTTTCTGAATATTCAGTGAATAAGGCTATTTGACGTAGGTCAGCTGCTTTCCATCTCAACTTATAGGACGATCTCCTCTAGAACCATCTTCTCTAGAACCTCTAGGATGATCTCCTCTAGAACCTATAGTACCATCTCCTCTAGAACGATCTCTAGAACCTATAGTACCATCTCCTCTAGGATCTCCTCTCGGACAATCTCCTCTAGAACCTCTAGGACGATCTGTAAATTCTCAGGGACGGTTTGTTAGTTCGCTCTATGCCTTGTTCTCTGGTGGTGGTTAGAAAAAGCTATGTCGATAAACAGACAACCACTGGTGGCCAGTGACTGACTGACGGAAAAGATGTGGTATGACTGATATGAGATCTATAGATATTTATACAACGGGTGGGTCTAATCCTGGACGCTGATTGATTAAAACTGCATTCCAACCGGGGTCTATTCCACAAGTTACCACCGGCTAAAGCTATAACGTTGAATTGCCTATTTACTCTGTTCAATCCACTATTTCATCAGCCCAGCCACTATAAAGAGCATCTCGACATAATCTACCATTTCTTTAAGACTAGCAATTGGTTTTCAGTAGTCTGTCTCTGACATTTGCAGCACTGTTTCAGTATTGAAATTCGATCTTCAGCTGTCCCATAGGAATGAATGTGTCGGGATGAGACAGGCAGGCAGCTTTTCTCAGCCAGTCAAAATCATGAATCGGCGTCATTTTTATGGATTGTATACAAAGAAATGTAAATAGAAAACAAAACTAAATGAAGTGCAGCTAATTTGCAGTCTTTCCAACATCAGTTTGAAGTGATTGTGTAAGCTGTGTTGTTGACTAGGCTCCTCTGTGTCCTGACGAGAGCACATTTCTATGCCAGGTGAAATCGTGCCTCATTAGCTCATTTTTATGGATGTATCCGGATGTATACAAATAAATGTCACTAGAAAACGGCTTAAGCAAATGCAGCTACTTTGTTGTTATTCTGGCTGCACTCTTTGACGTGACTAAGTTAGCCAGCCAGCTAGCAAGCTGGGTCGCGTCTCTGGCAACCGAACCAATGGAACAAACGACCAGCCGGCTTGGATAGCAACCCTAGATTTGTGTCGGGACTATATTTTGTGGAAGGATGAAATGGTATGAATAAATTCATCAAAATAATGTTTTTAATTAAAATATGTCAATCGTTATTTGAATGTGTTGGTAACCCGTTGTATAAAAGTGATAATGCCCTCAAGCCGGGGTTCGGAGGATATATTGGCAGTTTTCGACTTCGTCTCGGGCCTAACAACACCCGTGCCAATATATCCTCCGAACACCAGTTTGAGGGCATTATCACTTAAATCTAGTCTCATTCCTTTACATGTTTGACAAGGACGATTTTAAAGATTAAGCCTATGAGGCATCATCAGCTGTTTTTATGAAAGGAGGACTTGGTTTTGGTAATCATCCCGTTTTATGAAAAGAGGACTTGGTTTTGGAAAAAATCCCGTTTTATGAAAAGAGGACTTGGTTTTGGTAATCATCAGCTGTTATGAAAAGAGGACTTGGTTTTGGTAAAAATCCCGTTTTATGAAAAGAGGACTTGGTTTTGGTAATCACCTGTCATGAAAAGAGGACTTGGTTTTGGTAATCACCTGTCATGAAAGGAGGACGTGGTTTTGGTAATCACCTGTCATGAAAGGAGGACGTAGTTTTGGTAATCCTGTTTTAATACGGCGACAGAAGAAAGCAAAATGCTGAAATGAGTGAACGTGACTCACTAGATGACGACGACGGGAAATGCTGGACACTCAAACCACTGCTGTCTGAAGAGCACAGACTTCTCCAGAGCTACACGGCTCTATTCTAACTCTGTCTCTCGTCATCTCCTGTGAATCCACAATTCCAATGGTACGAAGACACGTGAACTATGGGGTCATAGTTACTAGACATGAGCTTCCTCCATATTAACCTGTGTTGGTTAGTTTTCCCACTGGTCATGTCAGTATGTACAGTTTGAGTCCAGATTAAGCTTCTCTAATGTTGAAGCTTTGTAAAATGAAAAGGTGAAATATTATAAAGCATTTCTGTTTTCTTTGTCCTTAGAACATTGGCACTGGAAGTAATCAATGTTTTTTTTTTATTGAATGAAGCTTTAAGTTTTACTTTTAAAGATTATTATTTAGTAATAACTGTCCGACTTGTATGTTCTCATTTTATTTTAGTGTAGTAACGTTGTTTTTGAATTTCTATGGATGTATTGGTTCACAAAGCCTCTTTAATAGTTAGACCTATAGCCTCCCCTCCTGTGTCTGTCTGTTTCACACATTTCTCTTACTGCCTGGCTGTTGTCCTTAGAGAACTCTCCTTTCTCTCCTTCGGCTCTCCCCACCTCCTCCCTCTCTCCCTCACCTCTCCCCACCTCCTCCCTCTCTCCCTCACAGCCGTCTCCTCTGCTGTTCCTCCTCTCTCTCCTGTTGACACTTCCTCATCCCTGTCCACCTCGGGAAGTAGTCCCTCTCTCCCTCCTTCCTCCACCTCCTCTGAGGGGTTAGGGGTGTGCCTGCTGCCCCCATCCCTTCAAGACCAGGCTTGGGGGGTTCAGGCTCAGGAGGCCTTCCTGCTCTTCTGTCTGGCCTTGGGTGAGTGGTGCCTGTTGTGACCTAAGTGTTTTCTCTCTCTCTCTCTCACTCCACACCTTGCATGTGGCCTTCTCCTTCAGATACACATCAACCAACCCCTACATACCTACCTTTCTACCCTAACCTGGGATGTGTTCACATCCTCAAAACAAGTGTGTTCCTTGAGCCATGCTATTCTGACCCCTTTTAAATGTTATAGGTGACGGTACAATAATGTGATGAAAAGTTAGATGTTTTTGTGTTACGGTACAGTAGATCAGCTCACTGAAATATGTATTTGATTGAGCAAGTTGTCTCAAAGATTTTAGTTCCTTTTTTATTTTATATATAAACTTGCACCATTTTGTATATTTGTGTTATTGGGAAATCTGAGACAGATATTTAATTTGAAATGAGGCGAGAGAGGTCTTTATAAGAACAAAAGACTGTTTTTGGTACTTTTTAAGCTCTGTGTCAATTACTGAGTTTCAATACTATCTAGAACTAGAACTTGTGCCTGTACAGTGTATATATTTGTGTATATATGGAATATACTTTTGAAGATGTTTGTATATCCATAGGCATTCTGGGGCTACTGTTCGTATGGGGGTTTTAATACATCCTAATTTCAAATGTTTTGAACGTTTTAGCCTACTGGTTTAACTGTCATAATGCTAACATGTGCAAACGAAGCCAACTAGGTTACTTTTATACACACGGACAGGAAATGTAGGAAGACGAGCTTCTGATTTATTAAAAGTTTTAGTCTTTATGACCTTTTTTGAAAGATTAAACTTGCAAACATTGAAAAATGAATTGACTGAATGTGATCTTTTGAAAAGGAATGAAAAGGCCATCGGAGAACATTGCACAAGTCATTCACCTCACCACAAATTAAGTTTCCCTCAATCACCATTGAATGTTTTTAAAATATGCTGACGCACAACAGGAGTACATCTATTTGACTCAAATCTGCACACTTGATCCTAGGCAGTATTTAGAATGAAGTGGTTCATGCTAATATATGCTACCATATTAGAATCTGAAAACTGTGCAAATTATGTGCAGAATGATAAGTCCTTTCTGTGCTGAGGATCTGTTAGAATCAGATCTGTCAGGTATTTCTATGATCGCGAACCAAGGAGTTTGTTTGGTGTGAGCGCTAGAATTGACGTCCTCGACAGCAATTTTAATGTGCCAAAGCACACACCTGGTTTACGGAAATCAAACCTTCAGTAAAGCAGAATTGAATTGATCTGCTTCCTCTGTTTGGGCTGAAACACTGTGAATCAGAATAGTATGTCAGTACTATAGCGTTGCTCTTTATGAAGTGGCTAGCAGCTTAGCTGGAGAAACAGGGCCAGTTTCCTGGACAGAGATGAAGCCCTGGACTAAAAAGCATGTTCACAATAGACTCTCCATCCCAAAGTCCATATGAAGTCCCATTATGTCCCTCAGGTCCCAGTGATCTCCACATTCACTGGCAGGTGAACGGGGCCCACCTGGAGACTCCCATCACAGAGTACCGCCACCCTTGGTCCGGGGGACCCCATGGAGAGGTGCTGGTGAGCAGCTGGGTGAGAGAGAGGTCCCTGGTCAAGGACTCCAGCTACCAATGTATCGCTGCGTCCAGCGCAGGAAATGACACATCTAAAGTGGACCTCAACATCCTCAGTAGAGGTAGTGATCATAGATGGCCGGGATAGCTACACCTTTTATATTGCTCCCCTCTCTCCATGAAGCTCCTGCCTGCATGTTGAACGAATCCTATGAATGAGTCCTTGTCAAATGATGCAGTAGGTTCTAGAAAATCAATGTCAACGCAAATGTTATTAACAAGGACAGGAGTGTAATCATTAGCTAAACGTTGCATTTTGCAACAAAACAAATTGAGTTTCTAATGGAAAAATTCAGGTAGGTCCCTCCCCGTTTTTGTTACATGCGCTTCAGTTTAAGAAATGTTTTGCAACAGAATCTGCGTAATGAATACGCCCCCAGGCAAACTCTTACATTACCAGGGCTGCGTTCATTAGGGCACACAACAGAAAATGGTTTGCAAGTCCAGGTGTTAATTATTTAACTTTTTCAGTACGTTTTCTTCGTTTGGTGCCTAATGAGCATGATGACCCAGTTCTCTTGATTCAACTGATATTACAGTAGTCAATTGTCAAATACAGTACGTTTTCAACTGATATTACAGTATTGACTGCTGTAATATCAGTTGAATCAAGAGAACTGGGGTTATCATGCTCATTAGGCACCAAACTGAAGAAAACGTACTGAAACGGTAACAGTGTCAAATACAGTAACTTTTGTTTCTGATGAACAGATGAAGACAGTATTCCATCCAGAGATATGAGCCAATGGAGGAGTGCCCTCTCAGAACACGACAAACTGCTAAAGAGGTGGAAAAGAGCATGGGTAGGTTTATATTCACTAAGCACCAAATCATTGGGGAAGTAGTGAACTTAGATTGGGGTGTGTTTTGTGTGTGTCAAACTGCAGTGCAATTTTAAAATGAGGAGCTTTGAGTAACTTTTTGAATAATGTTAAATAGATTTGATGAAAGTTTCATAATGCTGCCTGAGTGTGCATGGAAGATTCCCTAACGCACATGAGATAGAAGCCACTCTGAACTCACGCATGCTTTTTCACTTTGCGTACCAAAATGTTGATGGCTCTGCGTGTCTGTTTAGGGCCAGGCCCGAGGGGAGTGGTTTGATGTGCTCTCCTTATCTAATATCTTAGAGCACTGCAGAGGTGATGAATTCCAGTGAATCAAGAAGTGAATGCCCCATACTTCTACACGGTTCAAAAATAGTTAACTATTTAAAACTGCACAAAATGTGGTTGTTTCCTGGTTCAACCTTGTACGTGTCTCGGGCAAGGATCATCAACTAGATTCAGCTGCGGGGCATGTGGGTCAGGGCAGGTGTGATATCGTTCATGTTTGTGTAATGTTGTTTGTATGTGTATGTTTTGAATTGTTTGCAAAAAAATAAAATCTTACAAAAAAATACAATTTCAAACCTACATTTGTATACGATCACTTTGAAAACACCAGCAAATTGATTGCACCAGCTCCAAGTGATTTTAATTTTGTAAATCTGTTGCAAGGTATTCCCACTCGTACGTGATCGTATACAAACGTAGGTTTGAAATTATGGTATTTTTGTTGTAAGATTTCTACTACAGTAGACAAAGAAGGAGTTGGGGAACCTTGGTCTAAGGGTTGTGTTCAAAACAATGATTACATTACTACCTGGCTAGGGTTTACTGACCGGGAGTAACATCTAAGTCACAAACAGCACTTCAAAATGTTTTAGTTTCATAATAACTTACCTAAACGTGGGATCCCTTTTCCTCCACCTGTTGTAGCTTCCTAGGGGCAGAAGGTAATGTGTAAGGTATTACTGATCTGCATTCTCTACAGTATGTATCTCTCCTCCTATAGGAAAGCTGTGAGGGTCAAGGTGCTCTCTGAGGTCACCTGAGCTCCACTGTTATTGGCTCCTAAGACAGGCTTCAGCCCAGGTGACCCTACCCGACCTTGGTCCAAAATGCCAAGTCATGACGAGACATGGTACTATTCTCGCCGTTCGACGCCTGACGCAAGGCTTCAACCTCCGGCTTCGGGTTCTGCAGTGTTCACCTGTTGTGGTGCATCAAAGATATTCTATAATGTTACAGGCCCTTCATACAGGCTTTAGCATAGGCCTTAGTCTCCCCTTACTGACTGACTGGGGACTGGGCAGATCAGTTGACTTTGCTCTTGGGAGGGTCTACTCTGCATTCTCAGTGAAAGCAGAAGATTCTCTGTGACTGAGTGGTGGATGCAGTGTCAGATATCTCCACAGTGTCTGATATGCAGTGTCAGATATCTCCACAGTGTCTGATATCGCCAGTGTCTATCCACTCCACAGTGTCTGATATCGCCAGTGTCTGATATCGCCAGTGTCTGATATCGCCACAGTGTCTGATATCGCCACAGTGTCTGATATCGCCACAGTGTCTGATCTTCCCTCAGTGATCGACAGTCTACCTTTGAAGTTTGCACTTTCTTTCTCTACTGTCGGAGCAGTGTCCATCTGTCTTTCACAGTGGGCAGCTGTTACAGATGAGAATGAGATAGGTTTTGTTTTTAGATAAGTTTTAAAGTATGGGAATATAAGGTTTGTTTTGTTTTGATGATTATTTTACCGGTATGTCTAGACTAGAATATATCCACATTGATTTCTCAATCAAAATTAGAGTTGATCTCTTTGTTTTGCCAGAGTAACTACAGATTAGTAAATTGTGTCAGTACAAAGATGTACAGACACAAATGTAGCCTCAACTCCACTCTCCACTCCATAGTGCCTTTCAATAGGTTCAGATTGCTGAATAAATGCAGTTGTAGCCTGTTAATGATTCAGATTCCTGTATTTTTGCCGACACATGTATTCTCTGTCATTATGTGGTCAGTTAAACTCTTGTCACTGAAATGTTTAATTCCATGTGTTAATCATATGACAATGTGTGAGAAGAGAATTTTATTAAAGGGAACTTGACAGTGGAACTTGATGTTGCCTTATTGTCTATCATACGGTGTTCTTCATTGGCCACATTTGAGGACAGTGAAGAACAGTTCAGACATTTGATATTTCAGTGGTTTGAATGCAGTTCAGATATGTCTGTGGTTCATATCAGTGTCAGGTCTTTGTGACATTTAGGCTATAAAGGAGAGAGTCACAGTGAAACTTCACAACAGCTGCACTCAGACATCCATTTCGAATCCAAATATTTTCTATCATGATGACATCAAAGCAGCAATACTCCACAGGAACAGATTCTCTGGTTGAATTATTAAGTAGCACCTACTGGTAGGCTAGGCCCCCATGTACTTGTCTGAGTTGGAGGTCTGTCTCCACACTCCGGTTTACAGCCTGGCATCTGCAGTGATATGGCAAAGACAATGTAACAGATGCATTGTCACCTAGTGTAATAATAATTAGAAGGCTAGCTACCCTTTTGGTGAGATTATTGATAGCCAGTTGGCGGTCTGTTTCTGCTCTCTAGCCAACTCAGTATCGTCATGCCATTAGGAATTGGCAATTGACTTTCACCTGCTACACTCAAAATATCGATCAGCAGTAACACTTGGCCATCTAGTGGCAGATTACGGGAATATCTAGCCAACCCTACAACTACTCTGATTATGTCAGTGTCGTATTTTGTGTAATGCAAAATTATACTCCGTGGTGGAAAAAGTACCCAATTGTCATACTAGCGTCAACTGTAAAGATACCTTAATAGAAAACTACTCAAGTGAAAGTCACCCAGTAAATTACTACTTGAGTAAAAGTATTTGGTTGTAAATGTAACAGTACTCTTCTGGCGTTGTGTACATCAGTCATCGACACGGAACTCCAATATGTAGCACCAATCATGTAGCTTTATTCTGATAAGAACGACACAAAATTGCACGTCATGCAATGCCCGTCTCACCATCCAACTCTGCACTCACGCACTGTACAAAATATATGAACCCCCCAGACACAGTAAGTTGCTAGCTAATACTGGCGTGAATTCTCTACAACAAAATGCACAACAAATATTCTCCAAAAACCGCTGCATCTTATGTGTGATGTTTGAATAACATTTACGAACTATTTGATATAAATTGTACATTTAAATCATCACTTGAGAGTATAAAAATCACTTTTGATGTACAGTGCTTTGCAACCAACAATTTACCGCTGGTTTGTTGCTTGTTCACTGGGACGATTCTAACTGGAACATCCCCCCTCGTAAGCAAGCTACGCAAACCAGCCAATAAGATGCCATGTTGAGTAGGTGAAGGCAAGACAAACTCAAACCAAAAACCCATTGGCTTAACAATAGTGGCAAGGGGAATCACCATTATAACCCTGTTACATACATCTACTTAAGTATAAATCATTTCACATTCCTTCTATTAAGAAAACCAGACCGAACTATTGTATTTGTTAATTTCTGAATTACGGGTAGCCAGAGGCACACCAACATTTACACAATATTTTACCAACGAAGCATTTGTGTTTAGTGAGTCCGTCAGATTAGGGCAGTAGGCATGACCAGGAATGTTCTCTATTGAAAAGTGCGTAAATTTGACAATTTTCCTGGCCTTCTAAACTTTCGAAATGTAACGAGTAATTTTGGGTGTCATCGAAAATGTATGGAGTAAAAAGTACATTATTTTCTTTAGGACTGTAGTGGAGTAAAAGTAAAATTTGTCAAAAATATCGTCTTGTCCCATCGCTTGACACACTGATTGCTTAACCGTCATTGCTAGGAGGTCGTAAATAAGAATTTGTTCCTCAACTGACTTGCCTAGTTAAATAAAGGTTAACTAAAATAATAACCCGGAAGCCAGGCGCACCAATGTTTTAGAGGAAACGCTGTACAGTTAGCCATCTACGGTCAGCTTCCCTGCCCGCCACAAAGAGTCGCTAGAGCGCGATGGGACATGGACATCCCAGCCGGCCAAACCCGCTGGGTCTCCCGGTCGTGGCTGGCTGCGATGTGTTTTTTGTGTGTGTAGACACCTCAATAATGTACAAGGTACTGTCTGGAAAACTAAGTTGTTTAAACACCTCCAAACAGAAGGGGCGAAATCGTTCAATTATATTGCAATTGGCTTTGAGACAGGGCATGCACCACCGAAGAAGAACACCCGGAAGTAAAGTATTGTTAAGAAATCTCAGATGGCGCGATTCTTCAAAAACGTCAACAGACTTTGATACATCAAGATTCATCTTCTAAAACGAGTGACAATTGTGTGAGTGTGACACAGCGTTACTGGTTATATAAAGTTAACGCTGGCAGATCAGATTTATTAACGTTAGCCGGCTGAAGTGGGCTGACAGCTAGACTGGCTATGTTAACTTGAGCTATTCTTGATCTCAATAATCTAGCTAGCTACTGTAGTTTGGTTTCATCCTTTGATTGTTGTTGATTTGGTTTATTTCAGATCGAAAATGCCCTTGTCTACTCAGTCTCAGACTGAAGGTGACAACTACGTCCTTGTAGCTAGTCTGGACAATGTCCGGAATCTGTCCAACATCTTGAAAGCTATCACCTTCAAAGATCATGCAATTTTCAATGCCACACCAAACGGGTTGAAAGTCACTGTGGAGGACTCTAAATGTCTGCAAGCCAATGCCTTCATTCAGGTTAGTGCAGGAATATCAACATACACTAATTCTGAGTCATTAACCATTAGATGGGCTGTGTTGTCATGTCTTGTTAATGTTGTCATTCTTTTCCAGGCTGAGATCTTCCAGGAGTTTACCATCAGAGAGGACTCAGTGGGGTTCCAGGTCAATCTGACCGTTCTTCTGGACTGTCTCACCATCTTCGGGGGAAGCACAGTACCAGGTAATGAAGAAGACTGTCTTCTTGATATCCTTTCAGATCTCTCCTGGGTGATTTACAAAACAATCTGATGAAGACTTTGCAGGTCAAAACGCCATTATTTTAACCTTAATAAAATCATCATCTTTTATTCTAGGAGAGAGTCACAGCCACACCTTTCATTTTAAAATGTGAACCTAAAAACATGATTAAAGCTACTAAAGTAACTAACATGTCTCGTGTCTACTTTTTGTTGAAGGAGTGGCCACTGCCTTGCGGATGTGCTACAACGGATATGGCTACCCCTGACCCTGTTCCTAGAGGAGGGTGGTGTGGTGACGGTGTGTAAGATCAACACCCAGGAGCCAGAGGAGCCCATAGACTTTGAGTTCTGCAGCACCAATGTGACTAATAAAGTCATCCTGCAGTCGGAGAGTCTGAAGGAGGCCTTCTCTGAGCTGGACATGACCAGTGAGGTCCTGCAGATCACCATGTCTCCCAGTCAGCCATACTTTAGGTGCAATACTAATACTGTGTTGTGTTTTTTAAATTAGGAAATCTCACAATGGCATTGTATTGTAGCGAATTAAGGACTCTTAACTGAAGTCTCTGTCTGCAGCAGTCTGTCCAAAACCTTTTGGCCATTCCACCAAAAGGCTGGATACTCTTGACAAGTTCGCTGGTTGTACTGAGATCATTGCAGCTACAGGATGATGGTCGAGGAGTATAATCTTGCCATTGTTAACCTTTCTTCTCTTTATCTGTTTTCATGTTTAGGTTGTCTACCTTTGGGAATTCTGGGAATGCCCATTATGATTACCCAAAAGATTCTGACATGATGGAGCTGTTTCAGTGCACAAAGACTCAGACTAACCGGTACATTAATCTTCTATATACTGTATTATCATCATGTATTTGGATATTTGGGAAGTGTGGCACTACAGATTCCTGCATTTCCTAGAAATCCAAAAAATGTGCACGTGAACACAATTAATTTACTATATTATGTTTTTGCTGGTTGGCCACTCTGAGGGTATGGCTTTCACTGGGATAATTATGGTTTTCGAAGAACACGCTAACTGGATTGTCACTTTGCTGATGTGCTTTTGTCAGGTACAAGATGTCTCTCCTGAAGCCGTCCACCAAGGCCCTGGCTCTATCCTGCAAGGTCTCGGTGAGGACAGACAGCAGAGGGTTCCTGTCTTTGCAGTACTTGGTCAGGAATGATGATGGACAGATCTGCTTCGTTGAATACTACTGCTGTCCGGATGAGGAAGTGGAAGAGGAGTATGGAGAATAGGAATATTGTTGTACAAGAATACGAGGCTCAAATGTTTTAGATGTTATTCTAAAGCAAAACTTGCCTCTTTTTTTTCCAGTTGGCCCCGTTATTTGGATTGTATTCTTTGACTGTGTTATTTGTAAATAGTGTTGGCTCTGGTACATTTTAAAATGAAAATGATTAATTGCTAATAGTTTTCTCAATTAGTTTTTTGGTTTGCTTTCTGTGAATTAATGCTGCTCTCCCATTGTTTGGAAGTTTACAAGGAACTTGAAACAATATTTATATAATCAAAATATTCCTTCACTTTTGATAAATATGTGAACATTAGTATTGACAATAAATGTAAAACTGGTGCTACCACTGTAAACCTGCCGCTGCCACTTAAGCTTCCAATGTAAAACTGACACTACCACTTTAGCTTCCAATGTAAAACTGGCGCTACCACTTTCGACCAGCAGCATCTTGTTTGTTCTCGCAATACAACTCCGCGGCGCCAGGTGGCGTCTGTTTTATATGTTTGTCCTGCTCTCACGTGTGTTGCCCTCGCTCTGTTCTTACGGTTCTGAGCCTGCGTGTCAGAAATCAAAATGTCGGCGCTCAAGAGAAAACGTGGAGGAAAGGGTCCAGGTGGAAAAGCAAAGAAAGTGAAATTAGTAGAAAATGGAAATAAACCCCAAACTACAGAGATGGAGCAGAACAAAGAAATCACCGTCCCAGCACCCGTGTCAATGGTAAGTGTGTGTCAAACATTAAATTGCTCGCCACTTCGTTGACTTGGAAAGGTAGCTAATCGTTACATATTTGTCTTGTATAAAAACAGCGACATAACAACATGGACTAATGTTACATGATTGTAGCGATCATCTATGAAACAATGTGTTGATGAATTGGATTTTGATTTCCAGGGTAAGTGGAGAAACAAAGAGCGAGTTCTTGTATTCTCTTCAAGGGGCATCAACTTCAGAACACGACATTTGATGCAGGACCTCAGGACAATGATGCCACACACGAAAGCAGGTTTGTTCCTGTACCAGTATGTGGGCAGAGGAGACGATGGATATCACGAGTCTCTTCTCTAGCCTAGTTTGATACAAAACATTTTTCCCATTAGACATCGCAAGCATTATAATGTAAAAATACGTTCATTACTTATCAAATATGGAGTTTCGCTGAGCAACAAACAAAATGGACTCCGGTAGAACAGAAAATTTAAATGCAACAATTCCAATGGTTTTACTGAGTTACATTTAATATAAGAAATCAGTCAATTGAAATACATTCATTAGGCCTTAATCAAGGCTGATTATGGTACAGAAATTAACATTAAATTATCTGGCAACACCTCTGGGGGGAGGCATTCCTGCAGTCAGCATACCAATTCCATACTTCCTCAACTTGAGACATCTGCCATTGTGTGACAACTGCACATTTTATTTGCTTTTTATTGTCCCCAGCACAAGGTGCACCTGTGTAATGATCACACTTTTTAATCATCTTGTTGATATTTCACACCTGTCAGGTGGATTCATTATTTTGGCAAAGGAGAAATGCTGACCAACAGGGATTGTTTATTTCAGCTCAAACATGGGACCAGCACTTAACATGTAGAGTTTCTATTTTTGTGCAGTATACTTCCCAAAAATATCAATATAAAACATTTATAAGTATCCGAAAAAGTATATTGTTTGGAAATAATCAATGTATTGTTTTTGACCACCTCTTGGGGAAGATCACTGAAAACGTAGACTATATTGTCTACTTTATATACTTACATGAAATAGTATTGCCTTGTGTGCAGTACGTCTGAAACAATGGCTTTGGTATGACGTTCATACACTGTTATACATGATAAAATCGATGATCTTTTGGGACACTGTACTGCTGGATCAGCTGACCTTTGCCTGAGATGTACTCTTAAGAAGCCTACCTTTACACCTTATGGTCCAAGGACCTTCTTTATATAATATCTTCGGAGGTAGACTGGCTCTGGCAGCCAAATCGTCCATCTAAACGTGAATTGATTCAAAATTGCGTTACGGTTGTTGAAACACAAAGCCCTTTACTTTCAAATAACAAATCATGTTCTGTAACATAGCCATATGGATGTGTGGTAACACTAACCCTGGAAAGGTGTGTTTTAATGTAATGTGTGTTAATGTTCAGACTGAGCGTCAGGGCTCTTGACCCCCCGTACAGAAAACTTGTTTGTTCAATGACTTGTGTGTAATGGAACTGAGTCATGATCAAAGGCTAGGCCAACCTGTGTGTGATTTTATTGGAGGTGCCGACGAGGTGGATTTGGTCAAAAACACCAGATTCTATCCAGACAAATGTTTTAGGTTTGCTTGTACTTTTTATTATTAAGACCTGTTTAGGAATTTGCATGACGACAGTTGCTCTGCCAAACTCCGTATTTGGTGAGTAAAGAACATATTTTGGCATGATGCTTGCAGAGCTGTTTAATGGGGAAATGAATGGTAGCTAACTGGGCTTATACTTCATATATTAATCTCCTCTTGCCCAAATACTGGTTCAGTTTGTTCCTTTTTACATGTTTGTGTTTTCTTATTTCAGTGATTTTAGTGATATTGATCAATGTGTGTAGTTGGGTATAACCCAGGAGATTTGACCTTACTCTTACAGATACAAAAATGGACAGAAAGGACAAACTCTTCGTCATAAACGAGGTGTGTGAAATCAAGAACTGCAACAAATGCTTATTCTTTGAAGCAAAGAAGAAGCAGGATCTCTATATGTGGTGAGTGTCAAAGTTAACATCAAATCCTCTCTGCCAAACACACAAAAGCATTCTATTCCTGTCCCCTGACATGGCTTCCTGTCCCCTGACATGGCTTCCTGTCCCCTGACATGGCTTCCTGTCCCCTGACATGGCTTCCTGTCCCCTGACATGGCTTCCTGTCACCTGACATGGCTTCCTGTCCCCTGACATGGCTTCCTGTCACCTGACATGGCTTCCTGTCCCCTGACATGGCTTCCTGTCCCCTGACATGGCTTCCTGTCCCCTGACATGGCTTCCTGTCCCCTGACATGGCTTCCTGTCCCCTGACATGGCTTCCTGTCACCTGACATGGCTTCCTGTCACCTGACATGGCTTCCTGTCCCCTGACATGGCTTCCTGTCCCCTGACATGGCTTCCTGTCCCCTGACATGGCTTCCTGTCCCCTGACATGGCTTCCTGTCCCCTGACATGGCTTCCTGTCCCCTGACATGGCTTCCTGTCCCCTGACATGGCTTCCTGTCCCCTGACATGGCTTCCTGTCCCCTGACATGGCTTCCTGTCCCCTGACATGGCTTCCTGTCCCCTGACATGGCTTCCTGTCCCCTGACATGTCTTCCTGTCCCCTGACATGGCTTCCTGTCACTGTCCCCTGACATGGCTTCCTGTCCCCTGACATGGCTTCCTGTCCCCTGACATGGCTTCCTGTCCCCTGACATGGCTTCCTGTCCCCTGACATGGCTTCCTGTCCCCTGACATGGCTTCCTGTCCCCTGACATGGCTTCCTGTCCCCTGACATGGCTTCCTGTCACTTGACATTTCTATGAAAATGTCACCTTTTAAAATGTAATGATTTCAGTCACTTTCTTTTCGTATAGGGTTGCAAATGTTCCCCACGGACCATCTGCGAAGTTCTTGGTTCAGAATGGTGAGTGTCATTGCCTGAGTTTGTGTGTGAAATGACATGAATTTGGGGCGGCAGCCTAGTGGTTAGAGCGTTGGACTAGTAACCGAAAGGTTGCAAGTTCAAATCCCGAGCTGACAAGGTACAAATCTGTCGTTCTGCCTCTGCCTGAACAGGCAGTTAACCCACTGTTCCTAGGTCGTCATTGAAAATAAACATTTATTCTTAACTGACTTGCCTAGTTAAATAAAGGTAAAATAAAATATATATATTTTTTTGTCTCAATCAAGTAACCGTGGTTAAACAGCTGTCGGTATCAAATAGCGGCAGGTAGCCTAGTGGTTCAGAGTGTAGAGGAGGCAGGTAGCCTAGTGGTTCAGAGTGTAGAGGAGGCAGGTAGCCTAGTGGTTCAGAGTGTAGAGGAGGCAGGTAGCCTAGTGGTTCAGAGTGTAGAGGAGGCAGGTAGCCTAGTGGTTCAGAGTGTAGAGGAGGCAGGTAGCCTAGTGGTTCAGAGTGTAGAGGAGGCAGGTAGCCTAGTGGTTCAGAGTGTAGAGGAGGCAGGTAGCCTAGTGGTTCAGAGTGTAGAGGAGGCAGGTAGCCTAGTGGTTCAGAGTGTAGAGGAGAGGAGTGGCATGTAGCCTAGTGGTTCAGAGTGTAGAGGAGGCAGGTAGCCTAGTGGTTCAGAGTGTAGAGGAGGCAGGTAGCCTAGTGGTTCAGAGTGTAGAGGAGGCAGGTAGCCTAGTGGTTCAGAGTGTAGAGGAGGCAGGTAGCCTAGTGGTTCAGAGTGTAGAGGAGGCAGGTAGCCTATTGGTTCAGAGTGTAGAGGAGGCAGGTAGCCTAGTGGTTCAGAGTGTAGAGGAGGCAGGTAGCCTAGTGGTTCAGAGTGTTGGGCCAGTAACCGAAATCCCTGAGTTGACCAGATGAAAAATCTCTGTCCTTGAACAAGGCAACCCTAATTGCTCTGGATAAGAATGACTATGATGGAATAGAATAATGACCACGGGCTACAGCTTCATCATATTTCACTCTTTTACTCTTCCTGTAGTCCACACACTCGCCGAACTCAAAATGACAGGGAACTGTCTGAAGGGATCCAGACCACTGCTGTCATTTGATCCTGTGAGTATTGCGGTTTCGGTGAACGGCAACATGATTCCCGGACACAGATTTATGCCTAGTCCTGGATTAAAATGCAAAATACATTGAGAATCTCCTAATCGGGGTCAGGGAATGTGTAACGGAATACTCTTGAAACTAACTTCATATGGGCCTCACCATCAAGATGTACGGGATACTGTTTAATGAATTTATGTTTCTATTTATTTTCAACCCAACAGCAATTTGACGCGGAGCCTCATTATGCGCTGCTGAAGGAACTCTTTATCCAGGTTAGTTTCATTATTGCTGCAGCAGAAATATTTGGTCCCAAAAATTACAATGTGAGAACCATTATTAGTTGTTTCGCTTTTCTTGTGTCGTTGTGATCAGTTCAGAAGTGAGTTTTTGTGTTGTTTTTTTTTAGACATTTTCAACTCCCCATTACCACCCCAGGAGCCAGCCCTTTGTGGACCATGTCTTCACGTTCACCATAACAGACAACAGGATATGGTTCAGAAACTATCAGGTGAGTTTAACTAACTTGCTCGCCTTTCCATTATACAGTATGTGCTCAATGTATGTGGAATATAATATATTCTCTGATCATTTCGAACAGCGTGTTGTAACACTCCCTGATTTAGAAGTAATGTTCTCGAATGGCCAAAATGATTAATGCAACATGTGTTTTGACTTATTTCTGTGTCCCACAGATCATTGAGGAAGATGCATCGATGGTAGAAATTGGACCTCGCTTCGTCCTGAACCTCATCAAAATATTCCAGGGGAGCTTTGGCGGCCCCACACTCTTTGAGAACCCACACTTCGAGTCTCCGAACACGGTAATATTTAATTTGATTCCTAGTAGACTCCCCACCCTAAATCACTGGTAGATCAAACCTTTATCTTCTGTAGGTATAGAACAACAATGAACTAAAGCTGTACTGGTGACTGTGATCACTTAGTTAGACTGTGTACTGTTGGTGATGGGGCAGTCTTGAATTATGGTTACATTTTTCTAGATCAGATTGGTTCATTGTTGTTCTGTCTCCCCTCCCCACAGCACCGGGCATCTGATCACTTATATTGAGACTAGGAAGACCATAACTAATCACTGTCCCAGCGTAATTCATTGTTGTCTCTATCTCCCCTTAGCACCGGCGTGTGATCCGCATGGCCACCGCCTCCAGGCTGAAGGAGAAACAGATGGTCAAGGAGCTCCAGAAGCTGAAGAGGACGGAGAACAAGGAGGCGGTGACCAGGGACGTGACAGATGACGTGTTTGCCACGCCGGCTGAGGAGAGGCCAGTCCACATTGAGCTGGAGGCTCCTGCAGCTAAAGTAGTGAAGAAGAACAAACACAAGGCTTTCAAACGACAGAGGAAGCAGAAGCGTTAGGCTAGAGACTGGTTGGTTTGTTGGGTCTTCTAGACGTCATCTGGAAAGTGATTACAATTGGTTCTTTGTCAATTTGTCTTTCCTCAATTCCATGTCTCTTTTTAATTTTCAAAACTCAAACGAGAAGTTTGAAGGGAGTGACCTAGAATCTTCTCCAATGCGTTTAAAAGGAATCGGGAAAAGACAAATTATGACATTTGTTTGGCCAGGGTTGAGTCTGCAGCCTGTGAAGGACCAGTTCAGAATACCTTGTTTGTGTTGAATGGGGTTTTTTGTGTGTTTTTTTTTTTTGCTGCAACAAAAAAAGTACTAAAGCAACTTTACCTTCTGTTGTCCAGCTTTTCTTACAATTATGAAATAAAGTCTCCATTTTAGTGTTTATTTCTCCTGTTCATTCCTGAAGATGTCAGGTTGATTTACAGATGACTGGACCTCCTTTGACTTGATACCTGCGTTAGTAAACTTGACCAACCTTGTCAATATCGATTGCAAATCTAATATAGTTATAATATCCATGTCAAAAACACTTGACAGAGATGTCGCCACCGCTGTGCGCTTTCGTTCACCAAAGCCTAAATGAGTGTCCACAGGTAGAGAAGGAAGCTAGTCATTCCACTGCCTAAAAATAGTTAAGCACCCTTTGCTGGCTCAAACAGCCACCCATTCAATTTTGTTGCCTGTTCTTAGTAAACTGAGAAAAAAATAGACCAAAGGCTGTTTTTCAGAGAAGTTAACTGACTAAGCATTCCTTTACAGTAGAGAAGGGCACTGAACTTTTCCTGCACTGACTGCGACTTCAGGTGATTGGTTAAAAGAAATGCAAAGAGACTTCAGGTGATTGGTTAAAAGAAATGCATAATAAGATAGTCTGAGCTGTATTGTTAGATTTTAGTGCAGCCTTTGAGCATACATTTATTTATTGAAGAAACTTGCTGTGGCTTTACATCACCTGCAATCACATGGAGAGCTATTAGCCAATATAACCTAGTGTTTTTCAGTGAAAGCTTCTCTAACATCAGATACATACGGTGTGGTGTCCCTCATGGCGGTTAGTTTTCTCGACGTGACATTTTTACAAATTACTTACAAAGCTAGAATGAATGTAAAGTATTCAGACCCCTTGACTTTACCCACATTGCTACGTTAGTCTTATTCTAAAATTGATTAAAAAAAAAAAATTCTCCCCTCATCAATCTACACACAATACCCCATAAATGACAATGTAAGAACTGAAATATCACATTTACATAAGTATTCAGACCCTTTACTCAGTACTTTGAAGCACCTTTGGCAACGATTACAACCTCAAGTCTTCAGGCTTAGCACACCTGTATTTGGGGAGTTTCTCCCATTCTTCTCTCTGCAGATCTTCTCAAACTCTTCGTTTTGAGTTCCCTCGGTGGACAAACTGAATTGGTCCACCCACACAGACAGACAGCGTTGTGAACTGAATTGGTCCACCCACACAGACAGCGTTCCACCCACACAGAAGAAGGCGCAGCAGCGCCTCTTCAACCTCAGGAGGCTGAAGAAATTCGGCTTGTCACCAAAAGCACTCAAACTTCTACAGATGCACAATCGAGAGCATCCTGTCGGGCTGTATCACTGCCTGGTACGGCAACTGCACCGCCCACAACCGTAAGGCTCTCCAGAGGGTAGCGAGGTCTGCACAACGCATCACCGGGGGCAAACTACCTGCCCTCCAGGACCTACACCACCCGATGTTACAGGAAGGCCATAAAGATCATCAAGGACAACAACTAACCGAGCCACTGCCTGTTCACCCCGCTATCATCCAGAAGGCGAGGTCAGTACAGGTGCATCAAAGCAGGGACCGAGAGACTGAAAAACAGCTTCTATCTCAAGGCCATCAGACTGTTAAACAGCCACCACTAACATTGAGTGGCTGCTGCCAACACACTGATTCAACTCCAGCCACTTTAATAATGGGAATTGATGGAAATTGATGTAAAATATATCACTAGCCAATTTAAACAATGCTACTTAATGTTTACATACCCTACATTACTCATCTCATATGTATATGTATATACTGTGCTCTATATCATCTACTGCATCTTTATGTAATACATGTATCACTAGCCACTTTAAACTATGCCACTTTGTTTACATACCCTACATTACTCATCTCATATGTATATACTGTACTCGATACCATCTACTGCATCTTGTCTATGCCATTCTGTACCATCACTCATTCATATATCTTTATGTGCATATTGTTTATCCCTTTACACTTGTGTGTATAAGGTAGTAGTTTTGGAATTGTTAGGTTAGATTACTCGTTGGTTATTACTGCATTGTCGGAACTAGAAGCACAAGCATTTCGCTACACTCGCATTAACATCTGCTAACCATGTGTATGTGACAAATACATTTGATTTGATTTGAACTCTTGTCAGGTTGGATGGGGAGAATCGCTGCACAGCTATTTTCAGGTCTCCAGAGATGTTTGATCGGGTTCAAGTCTGGCCTCTGGTTGGGCCACTCAAGGACATTGAGACTTGTCCTGAAGCCACTCCTACATTATCTTGGCTGTGTGTTTAGGGTCGTTGTCCTGTTGGAAGGTGAACCTTTCACCCCAGTCTGAGTACCTGAGCGCTCTGGAGCAAGTTTTCATCAAGGATCTCTGTACTTTCTAAATTCATCTTTCCCTCGATCCTGACAAGTCTCCCAGGCTCTGCAGCTTAAAAAGAATTCCACCAGCATGATACACCGTAGTGATGGTGCCAGGTTTCCTCCAGATGTGACATTTGGCATTTAGGCCAAAGAGTTCATGTTGATTATATCAGACCAGAGAATATTGTTTCTCATGGTATGAGAGTCAATTAGAATCCAGGTTTCCTCCAAACATGACGCTTGGCATTCAGACCAAAGAGTTCAATGTTGATTATATCAGACCAGAGAATCTTGTTTCTCACGGTCAGAGTCCTTTAGGTGCCTTTTGGCAAACTCCAAGCGGGGTGTCATGTGCTTTTTACTGAGGAGTGGCTCTCGTCTAGCCACTACCATAAAGGCCTGATTTGTGGAGTGCTGCAGAGTTGTCCTTCTGAAAGGTTCTCCAATCTCCACAGAGGAACTCTGGAGCTCTGTCAGAGTGACCATTGTGACCAATGTCACCTCCGTGACCAATGCCTTTCTCCCCCAATTGCTCAGTTTGGCCGGGCTCTAGGAAGAGTCTTGGTGGTACCAAACTTCTTCCATTTCAGAATGATTGAGGCCACTGTGTTCTTGGGGACCTTCAATGCGGCACACATTTTTTGGTACCCTTCCCCATATATGTGCCTCGACACAATCATGTCTTGGCGCTCTACGGACAATTTCTTTGACCTCATGGCTTGGTTTTTGCTCTGACGTCAACTGTGAGACCATGTATAGACAGGTGTGTGCCTTTCCAAATCATGTCTAATCAATTGGATTTACCACAGGTCAAGTTGTAGAAACTTCTCAAGGATGATCAATGGAAACGGGATGTATAATGTGCTCAATTTCAAGTCTTATAGCAAAGGATCAGATTTTTTAAGTAAATCATTATTTTTTAAATGTTTATGAATGTGCAAATATTTAAAAAAAAAAGATTTTGTCATTTTGGGATATTGTGTGTAGATTGATGAGAATTTTTTTTTAAACCCATTTCAAATGTATTTAAACAGGCATGCCAGTTAAGAACAAATTCTTATTTACAATGACGGTCTAAGAACAGTGTTCAGGGGCAGAACGACAGAATATGACCGTGTCAGCTCGGGGATTCAATCTAGCAACCTTTCGGTTACTGGCCCAACGCTCGAACCGCTAGGCTACCTGCCGCCATGCTGATCCTTAGAATAAGGCTGTAACATAACAAAAGGTGAAGAGGTCTGAATACTTTCCGAATGCACTGTATGTGGTTGATTACACACATGTCGGCACCCAAAGCCAGTGACCTCCCTGAAATTCTAAATAAGGAGTTCAGTCAGTATCAGAATGGGTGATTCATAATAAACTGGTCTTTAAAACATCTACAACTAAAAGCATTATCTTTGGACCTAAACCTCAACTGGAGGTGTGTATAAAGGGTGTGAGTGGTGAGGAAGATAAACTCCTAGATGCAACATTGGACGGTCAATTATCATGGTCAAGTCATATTGACAAAGTTGTTGTGCAGTTGGGGAGGGGTCTGTCTGTTATTAAAAGATTTTCTGTGTTTTTTACAGAAAAATGAACTCTACTAGTTGTTCCGCCTCTGGTCTTGTCCCATCTTGATTACTGTCTAGGCAATATGGTCAAATGCAGCAAAGAAAGACCTAGCAAAGCTGCAGCTGGCTCAGAACAGAGCAGCACGCCTTGGCCTTAATTGCACATAACAAACTAACATCAACAACATACATGCCTGTCTTTCCTAGTTGAGAGTTGACGGGAGATTAATTGCTTCTCTAATAGTTTTTGAGAAGTATTACTGGAATGAAAATTCCAGATTGTCTGCAGAAACATTCAGCTCAGACACCCAGACATACCCCACAAGACATGCCACCAGGGGTCTCTTCACATTCCCCAAGTCCAAAATGAATTCACTGCAACACCAACATTTCAGTCTGTCTGAGGCGGCAGGTAGTTGGACTAGTTCGAGCATTGGACTAGGAAGCAAAAGGTTGCAAGATTGAATCCATGAGCTGACTAGGTAACATCTGTTGTTCTGCCCCTGAACAAGACAGTTAACCCACTGTTCCTAGGCTGTCATTGAAATGTGTCATTGAATTGTTCTTAACTAACTTGCCTAGTTAAAAAAAGGTTTTTAAAAAACCACACAGTATCATAACAGAGCCATGATTACATGCAACTCCCATCTCCAGTTACTCAAGCAAACAGCAAAATGTACTTAATTTTAAGGCTGCGACTGTCTGTGAGGGGACACACACAAACACACACATGATTTGTGTGACTGTTCTTGTCTATCAGTGTTTTGTTACTTGTCATGTTTTTTGTCGGTCTCAGGAAGAAAAGCTGCTGCCTCTGCAAAAGCTAATGGGTATCCAAATAAGCACACCAAGGTGGATTTAAAACGTTAAGAATTGTTGGCGTCAGTTTCACACCTATTTTTTTTTGTCATATTCACAATCAACAGAAATCAAGCTTACAACAATTTTCTTTAGGACCTTTTTCTTTACGAAAAGACTGTCCATGATAAATTGCGTCATATTTAAGCGCGTAGTCAACCGGCAGAGTGACTATTGACCAGAGTCCACGATGTGCGGTGTTTTTCAAGCTGAGATACAAGGACAAACTATGCATTTTTAAGTAGAATAAATATTACATTTATTTGTAGATCTGTCCACTGTTATTCATAACTTTCGGTTACTGTTATACTGAGTTTTCCTGTTTTGAGGACAGAGAAGGCTGTTAGCTTAGCCTTTTAGCTAGCTAACATTAGCAACAGGCCAAATCGTGTGGATTTCAGCTAGCTGAACCAGCTCAACTCAAAATGAAGTGTCATTACGAGGTGTTGGGTGTCAAAAGGGACGCGAATGATGATGATATGAAGAAGGTATATCGGAAATTAGCCCTGAGATGGCATCCAGGTACAGTACACCTTGTTGCCGTGTATTTAACTTGCTAGCCAGCTAACGTTAGCTGGTAGCTCACTGATCAGAGAGGCCACGGCCAGTGACCTCATTGCGAGCTAAACTGTAATCAGTGTGGGAGACAAGTAGAACAAGATAGCTAGCAGTAACGTTAGTTAACTACCACCAGTTAGTTCGCACTGCTTTTGCACTGGTGTCATAGACATTCTCTCTTCACCAAACATGTGATGTTCCAACATCTTAATTCCATTTCCAGATAAGAACTTGGACAATGCAGATGAGGCAGCTGAGCAGTTCAAACTGATCCAGGCAGCCTATGAAGTCCTGAGCGACCCACAGGAGAGAGCCTGGTGAGAAACAACTTCGGCCTCATTATCCAAAGTAGTAAATGTCTTTTGATAATAATAATAATAATAAATAATAATAAATGCCATTTAGCTGACGCTTTTATCCAAAGCGACTTACAGTCATGTGTGCATACATTCTACGTATGGGTGGTCCCGGGGATTGAACCCACTACCCTGGCGTTACAAGCGCCATGCTCTACCAACTGAGCTACAGAAGGACCACTTTTTGACTGAGATCCATTACATTGTAAATTGTTTGGAGTATCCAAGATGACCAGTGTGCTGGGATTTCTTCCTAACTTTTTAAGGCCAGGACTTCGTATGGAAATGAGTAAATATTAGTGATCAGCACAGATCTATTGTCTTTCCTTGATTCCTTGCATTGTCCCTCCTTGTCTCCTTGACAAAGATGGGCCAAGGTTCTAGCCCTTGGACCTTCTCCTAAAATGCATTTTAAGGAGGAGAGAATGCAAGGAACACTCATTTAGGAAGAGTCAAGAGCTATAGTAATGCTAATACTGTGCTTCCCGCCTCTCGACTCCTGTCTCCAGGTATGATAACCACAGAGAGGCTCTCCTTAAAGGTGGGGTCAGCGGGGAGTATGCTGATGAAAGTGTTGACCTTGTTCAGTTCTTCACTGTCACCTGTTACTCTGGTTACGGGGATGAAGAGGAGGTGAGTATGACACTCAGGGAGGGAGCATCTCTGTCTTGGGGGAGCAACTGCATCCCCTAGTGAGTTCAGGTTCTTTGTGGACCCCAACCCAACTAGTTGCCCATCCCTGTTACTTTCTACCAGCAGAGGGCTGCAGAGTAGTACTCTAACATTATAATCCACTTTCAGCCTCCCAGGTCACAGCGTGTACTAGCATGTCTCACTGTGTGGATGTAGAAATGTAACAACACATGTGTATAACAGTAGAATAATGATTGTTACAGTGTAGTGCTTGCTGTGGAGAAAATGTGGATTTGTTGGCTGTACAGAGGATCCAATCCTTTTAAGTCTCCCTGTTTTTTTTCAATGGGACAAGCAGGTAAAAAGTGGTTTCCCCTCTCCTTTTCTCAGGGTTTCTACACAGTATACAGGAACCTGTTTGAGTCCATAACTACAGAAGAGATGGATCACAGTAAAGAGGAGGACGAGGAGGAAGATGAGTTTCCTTCGTTTGGAGACTCTCAGAGTGACTATGACACGGTAACATTTGCCCTTGTTAAACAGACAGACAGATATTTTATATATATATATATATATATATGCACACACACACACACACAGAAAGGTGCACAAACTTCATATACTTTTGTGTTCAGTCTCTGACCAATGCTGATAGTGTTCTGGCGTGAATAGAGTCATGGGCAGTAACTTGCAGTAACAGTGTCTATCTGTGTAACGTCAGTTCGGGCTATGTTTCAGCATGGTTACTGTATTCCATTCTGTGCTCTTGCTTAATCTCAGAATGGTTCTATAGACAATAGTTGATTTCTGTGAAATAACATTTGTCTGGTCCGTCTCTACCATTTGGACATTTTGCCCATTGGGATATATCACAACATAAGTCATTGTGTCATGATGATGATGATGATGATAGATACGGTGATTAAATGGATACATCATAAAATCCCAAAAGGTTTAGCACAGGGGTGGGCAAACGTTTAATCATAGACTCCAGTTCATAAAACACTTGTCTGTGTCTATAAAACCTTTTGGCTCGAGGTCCACATTGAGATATGGAAATTCAACAGAGGGCCGTACAGATGAAATAGAAACCCTTCAAGGGCTGTCGTTTGGCCAATGGTTTAGCAGCTCCACACTAAAGCCTATAACCATCGCCTGTACTGTACCTACCTCTCTGCTCCCTGAGCTGCAGTCATTGTCTATAGCGCTCTGCTTCTTCCTCCTCCCAGGTTCACCTCTTCTACGCCTACTGGCAGAGCTTCTGCACCCGGAAGAAGTTTGCTTGGAAGGAGGACTATGACACGAGGCAGGCTTCCAACCGCTGGGAGAAGAGGGCCATGGAGAAGGAGAACAAGAAGGTACTGTTGTGTTTTTGTTTTTGGCCTTACAGTGAGGCAGTAGTCTTAGAAAGAAACCAGAAGGTTGCTGGCTCAATCTCTGGGCCCGGACGAAGCAAAAATGGGAATGGAACTGAACACTCAGCTCCTGCCGTTGTGCCCTTGAGCAAGGCTATTGTATTCTAAGTGCCTGTGTTCCTATTCAGCCAGTGCATGTGTAGTTCATACGTGTGGTATGAGCCACGGAAGATTGGTGAAACTGACTGTTTTGTTATGCTCACAAATGTTAGGAAGTGAGACTTCGATTAAATGTGAGCCGTTTGATATTGAACCAAAAGCTCCGTTCTTTCAACACAACAGATCTGAATAAAGTGTTCTTCTTTTCAGGTTCGAGACAAGGCCAGGAAGGAGCGCAGCGAGCTAGTGCGTCAACTGGTGGCGTTTGTGCGTAAGCGCGACAAGAGGGTGCAGGCCCACAAGAAGCTGGTGGAGGAGCAGAACGCTGAGAAGGCCAAGAAAGTGGAGGAGCTACGACGCAAGCAAAAGCTGTCCCAGGCCAAGTGAGTTCACATAGAAATATGATATGTAGAACATATGCCTTCAACAAACAGAAGCTTTCACAGGCCAAGCGAGTGTTGCTGACTACATTGCAGTTGGACTGCACAGAATCACTGATCTATATACTTGTGTTAAAATAACCTTACCTTAAACTGATCCACTTAGACATGCTAAATGTCAGACTGCTGTCTAGATGTCAGGCCTCTGTCACTGTCTGGATGTCAGGCCTCTGTCACTGTCTAGATGTCAGGCCTCTGTCACTGTCTAGATGTCAGGCCTCTGTCACTGTCTAGATGTCAGGCCTCTGTCACTGTCTAGATGTCAGGCCTCTGTCGCTGTCTAGATGTCAGACCTCTGTCGCTGTCTAGATGTCAGACCTCTGTCGCTGTCTAGATGTCAGACCTCTGTCGCTGTCTAGATGTCAGACCTCTGTCGCTGTCTAGATGTCAGACCTCTGTCGCTGTCTAGATGTCAGACCTCTGTCGCTGTCTAGATGTCAGACCTCTGTCGCTGTCTAGATGTCAGACCTCTGTCGCTGTCTAGATGTCAGACCTCTGTCTGTCTAGATGTCAGACCTCTGTCGCTGTCTAGATGTCAGACCTCTGTCGCTGTCTAGATGTCAGACCTCTGTCACTGTCTAGATGTCAGACCTCTGTCACTGTCTAGATGTCAGACCTCTGTCACTGTCTAGATGTCAGACCTCTGTCACTGTCTAGATGTCAGACCTCTGTCACTGTCTAGATGTCAGGCCTCTGTCACTGTCTAGATGTCAGGCCTCTGTCACTGTCTAGATGTCAGACCTCTGTCGCTGTCTATAGATGTCAGACCTCTGTCGCTGTCTAGATGTCAGACCTCTGTCGCTGTCTAGATGTCAGGCCTCTGTCACTGTCTAGATGTCAGGCCTCTGTCACTGTCTAGATGTCAGGCCTCTGTCACTGTCTAGATGTCAGGCCTCTGTCACTGTCTAGATGTCAGGCCTCTGTCACTGTCTAGATGTCAGGCCTCTGTCACTGTCTAGATGTCAGGCCTCTGTCACTGTCTAGATGTCAGACCTCTGTCACTGTCTAGATGTCAGACCTCTGTCACTGTCTATATGTCACTGTCTAGATGTCAGACCTCTGTCACTGTCTAGATGTCAGACCTCTGTCACTGTCTATAGATGTCAGACCTCTGTCACTGTCTATAGATGTCAGACCTCTGTCACTGTCTATAGATGTCAGACCTCTGTCACTGTCTATAGATGTCAGACCTCTGTCACTGTCTAGATGTCAGACCTCTGTCACTGTCTAGATGTCAGACCTCTGTCACTGTCTAGATGTCAGACCTCTGTCACTGTCTAGATGTCAGACCTCTGTCACTGTCTAGATGTCAGACCTCTGTCACTGTCTAGATGTCAGACCACTGTCACTGTCTAGATGTCAGACCTCTGTCACTGTCTAGATGTCAGACCTCTGTCACTGTCTAGATGTCAGACCTCTGTCACTGTCTAGATGTCAGACCTCTGTCACTGTCTAGATGTCAGACCTCTGTCACTGTCTAGATGTCAGACCTCTGTCACTGTCTAGATGTCAGACCTCTGTCACTGTCTAGATGTCAGACCTCTGTCACTGTCTAGATGTCAGACCACTGTCACTGTCTAGATGTCAGGCCTCTGTCACTGTCTAGATGTCAGGCCTCTGTCACTGTCTAGATGTCAGACCACTGTCACTGTCTAGATGTCAGACCACTGTCACTGTCTAGATGTCAGACCACTGTCTAGATGTCAGACCACTGTCTAGATGTCAGACCTCTGTCACTGTCTAGATGTCAGACCACTGTCACTGTCTAGATGTCAGACCTCTGTCACTGTCTAGATGTCAGACCTCTGTCACTGTCTAGATGTCAGACCACTGTCACTGTCTAGATGTCAGACCACTGTCACTGTCTAGATGTCAGACCACTGTCTAGATGTCAGACCACTGTCACTGTCTAGATGTCAGACCACTGTCACTGTCTAGATGTCAGACCTCTGTCACTGTCTAGATGTCAGACCTCTGTCACTGTCTAGATGTCAGACCTCTGTCACTGTCTATAGATGTCAGACCTCTGTCACTGTCTATAGATGTCAGACCTCTGTCACTGTCTATAGATGTCAGACCTCTGTCACTGTCTATAGATGTCAGACCTCTGTCACTGTCTATAGATGTCAGACCTCTGTCACTGTCTATAGATGTCAGACCTCTGTCACTGTCTATAGATGTCAGACCTCTGTCACTGTCTATAGATGTCAGACCTCTGTCACTGTCTATAGATGTCAGACCTCTGTCACTGTCTAGATGTCAGACCTCTGTCACTGTCTAGATGTCAGACCTCTGTCACTGTCTAGATGTCAGACCTCTGTCACTGTCTAGATGTCAGACCTCTGTCACTGTCTAGATGTCAGACCTCTGTCACTGTCTAGATGTCAGACCTCTGTCACTGTCTAGATGTCAGACCACTGTCTAGATGTCAGACCTCTGTCACTGTCTAGATGTCAGACCTCTGTCACTGTCTAGATGTCAGACCACTGTCACTGTCTAGATGTCAGACCTCTGTCACTGTCTAGATGTCAGACCACTGTCACTGTCTAGATGTCAGACCACTGTCACTGTCTAGATGTCAGACCACTGTCACTGTCTAGATGTCAGACCACTGTCTAGATGTCAGACCAGATGTCAGACCTCTGTCACTGTCTAGATGTCAGACCTCTGTCACTGCAGTGTCAGACCTCTGTCACTGTCTAGATGTCAGACCTCTGTCACTGTCTAGATGTCAGACCTCTGTCACTGTCTAGATGTCAGACCTCTGTCACTGTCTAGATGTCAGACCTCTGTCACTGTCTAGATGTCAGACCTCTGTCACTGTCTAGATGTCAGGCCTCTGTCACTGTCTAGATGTCAGGCCTCTGTCACTGTCTAGATGTCAGACCTCTGTCACTGTCTAGATGTCAGGCCTCTGTCACTGTCTAGATGTCAGACCTCTGTCACTGTCTAGATGTCAGACCTCTGTCACTGTCTATAGATGTCAGACCTCTGTCACTGTCTAGATGTCAGACCTCTGTCACTGTCTATAGATGTCAGACCTCTGTCACTGTCTATAGATGTCAGACCTCTGTCACTGTCTATAGATGTCAGACCTCTGTCACTGTCTATAGATGTCAGACCTCTGTCACTGTCTAGATGTCAGACCTCTGTCACTGTCTAGATGTCAGACCTCTGTCACTGTCTAGATGTCAGACCTCTGTCACTGTCTAGATGTCAGACCTCTGTCACTGTCTAGATGTCAGACCTCTGTCACTGTCTAGATGTCAGACCTCTGTCACTGTCTAGATGTCAGACCTCTGTCACTGTCTAGATGTCAGACCTCTGTCACTGTCTAGATGTCAGACCACTGTCACTGTCTAGATGTCAGGCCTCTGTCACTGTCTAGATGTCAGGCCTCTGTCACTGTCTAGATGTCAGGCCTCTGTCACTGTCTAGATGTCAGACCTCTGTCACTGTCTAGATGTCAGGCCTCTGTCACTGTTTAGATGTCAGACCTCTGTCACTGTCTAGATGTCAGACCTCTGTCACTGTCTAGATGACACTGTCTAGATGTCAGACCTCTGTCACTGTCTAGATGCCAGGCTGATGTCAGACCTCTGTCTAGATGTCAGACCTCTGTCTCCTCTCCTAGACTGGCGGAGGATTACAAGGAGCAGAGCTGGGTAGCCATGTCTGAGATGGAGAAGGAGCTGCAGCAGATGGAGGCTCAGTACGGAAAGGAGTTTGGAGACGTGTCAGAGAGCGAGGAGGAGGACCAGGGAAGAGGGGGTCAGTACAGAGCAGACCTCTCGCATAGTAACTCCGGTCTCAGACTGTGAAAACGCCAACGCACTCGGAGAAGGGCTAGATATTTCTCCATACAGTAGCAGGCATATCTTAATCTACCGTAACTTCTGCGTGAGTAGTAATGACAAGAATGGATTGCAATTTCTAGCAGTTTGCCATGTCACATTTAACTGGGTGCGTTCATTTACCACCAGATCTGAAAGCGTTTTTACATTGGTTTATGTGGTGGTTGTTCTTCTCATACAATGACAACAGTCTCCATGTAACACATCTGGTCTCCACAGATGAACAGAAAGATGAGACCGAGGAACTCCTGGATGACTATTATGATGACCTGTACTGCCCTGCATGTGACAAATCCTTCAAATCAGACAAGGCGTAAGTAGTGAGGTCGTGTTCATTAGGGCACACAATGGAAAAGGTTGCAAAGCAGTCTGCATTGGGAAAACGAAATGAACATTTCTTACTGGTCAAATCCAGGTATTCCCAGTCAGTTTTCTTCCTTTTGGTGCAGAATGAACACAACCCGGTTCAGTTCAGTTCATCACCTGTTATTTTTTTTGCACAGAATGAAGAATCATGAGAAATCAAAGAAACATAGAGAGATGGTGGTATTACTACGGCAACAACTGGAAGAAGAGGATGAGACCCTCGGTCTGAAGGATGAGGATGGGGAAGAGGAGGATGAAGAACTAGAAGAAGCACCAAGACAAAAGTAAGTTCAAAGATATATTTTTCTCCATCCAAAATATGAGAAACTACTTGGATGTTACTGTTGTCATTGGACAATTTGCCATTTATAAAATAGTGTACAAAACATTAGGAACATGGGTCAATCTAAATAACAGTCAAAAACTGACACATATTGAAGGGGATTTTTAAGATAGATATTTGGTCTGAGTCTCAAATGCTGATGTTGCCTTTCGGCATCTAGGGTGGAGCTGTGTTTATCAGACCATGAGCCCCCCGGTATCTAGGGTGGAGCTGTGTTTATCAGACCATGAGCCCCCGGCATCTAGGGTGGAGCTGTGTTTATCAGACCATGAGCCCCCGGCATCTAGGGTGGAGCTGTGTTTATCAGACCATGAGCCCCCGGCATCTATCTAGGGTGGAGCTGTGTTTATCAGACCATGAGCCCCCGGCATCTAGGGTGGAGCTGTGTTTATCAGACCATGAGCCCCCGGCATCTAGGGTGGAGCTGTGTTTATCAGACCATGGCCCCGGTATCTAGGGTGGAGCTGTGTTTATCAGACCATGAGCCCCCGGTATCTAGGGTGGAGCTGTGTTTATCAGACCATGAGCCCCGGTATCTAGGGTGGAGCTGTGTTTATCAGACCAGAGCCCCCTAGGGTGGAGCTGTGAGACCCCCGGTATCTAGGGTGGAGCTGTGTTTATCAGAGGGTGGAGCTGTGTTTATCAGAGCCATGAGCCCCCCACCATGAGCCCCCAGCATCTAGGGTGGAGCTGTGTTTATCAGACCATGAGCCCCCGGTATCTAGGGTGGAGCTGTGTTTATCAGACCATGAGCCCCCCCCGGTATCTAGGGTGGAGCTGTGTTTATCAGACCATGAGCCCCCCCGGCATCTAGGGTGGAGCTGTGTTTATCAGACCATGAGCCCCCCCGGCATCTAGGGTGGAGCTGTGTTTATCAGACCATGAGCCCCCCGGCATCTAGGGTGGAGCTGTGTTTATCAGACCATGAGCCCCCCGGTATCTAGGGTGGAGCTGTGTTTATCAGACCATGAGTCCCCCGGTATCTAGGGTGGAGCTGTGTTTATCAGACCATGAGTCCCCTGGTATCTAGGGTGGAGCTGTGTTTATCAGACCATGAGTCCCCTGGTATCTAGGGTGGAGCTGTGTTTATCAGACCATGAGTCCCCTGGTATCTAGGGTGGAGCTGTGTTTATCAGACCATGAGCCCCCCGGTATCTAGGGTGGAGCTGTGTTTATCAGACCATGAGCCCCCGGTATCTAGGGTGGAGCTGTGTTTATCAGACCATGAGTCCCCTGGTATCTAGGGTGGAGCTGTGTTTATCAGACCATGAGTCCCCTGGTATCTAGGGTGGAGCTGTGTTTATCAGACCATGAGCCCCCCTGGTATGAGCCCCCGGCATCTAGGGTGGAGCTGTGTTTATCAGACCATGAGCCCCCGGTGGAGCTGTGTTTATCAGACCATGAGTCCCCTGGTATCTAGGGTGGAGCTGTGTTTATCAGACCATGAGAGCCCCCGGCATCTAGGTTGGAGCTGTGTTTATCAGACCATGAGCCCCGGCATCTAGGAAAATATGTCTTCTCAAGAAAACGTCTGTAGTGTCTGAACGATCTGTTGCACAAACTATGTAAAGATGACTCTCACGAACACGGTGTTCTGCTCTACGACCTTCCCAGGCCTCGTCTGAAGTCGGGACACAGCCCATCTGCCTACTTCTGTCTGTATCGCCCCAACAGTTTGGCCTACATGCTAATATGACCCCTCTATGGAAAGGGGAGTGTCTCACGAACACGTTCATGTGGGCGTCCTAGAGCAAAATGCCTCTCGAGATTAGTCTGAAACTAGCCGGGCACCAGTTAAAAATGAATGGAAGTATATATGGAGATAGTTTAGTGTCTAAAATAAGTTTCCTGATCTTTTCTTTTCTCTCTGATATAAAACAGATTCTTCAGAACATCCTTCCTTTCTAATCTTTTTATCCCTGTATGAAGCTCTAATTCAATGAGTTTCTATGAGCTAATATCAATAAGGCCTAATTCAATGTTTCCTGCTATTCCTTTTTTTGTAAGGGTTGTAAAATGGCTAAAGGATCCTTGGGTATGACCATCTTAAAACAATTCCATATGTTAGCTTAACCTGTCTCCTTGGGTATGACCATCTTAAAACAATTCCATATGTTAGCTTAACCTGTCTCCTCCCCTTCATCTACACTGATTTTAGAAGTGGATTTAACAAGTGACATCAATAAGGGATCATGGATTTCACCTGGTCAGTCTGTCATGGAAAGAGCAGGTGTTGTTAATGTTTTGAACACAGTGTGTAAACAGTGGTAGGTGAATAACGTCATTTTAACGTCCAGGCTGTCTAAAAAGCAGAAGAAGAAAAAGAGACAACAGCAAAATGGGCGGAGCCCCACAGAGGAGGTAGTCGGGAAGGATGTGGCCCCAGAGCCCACCTCCACAGAGGAGGTAGTAGGGAAGGATGTGGCCCCAGAGCCCCCCACCACCCCCACAGACAATAGCCCAGAGAGCCCTCTATCAACACAGACCAGCGGTGAGGCAGAGGACCCCCAGCCTGCCTCAGAGCCCCAGCAGGCAGCTGTGGACAAACCCTCTGAGGACCCAACAGAAGACGGACAGCAGGAGGAAGACCTCACAGCCACAGAACCAAAGAGGTGACCTGACCTTCCACCATCTTCTATCAAAACTAGTGACAGGATGGAATTGACAGTATTTAGGATAAAGCAATGCATCACTAGCCTGGTCCTCGATCAGTTTGTGCTGTCCTGAGTTGGCAAGACGGCAAAACCGACTTGGGACCATGCTAGAGCAGTGCTGATATAATCATTAGCTACTATACAGGTATGTTCATGCATTCTGACTTGTAACTTAAAACACATCTTTATCAGCTCTGGAAAGACTAAGGGGAAGAAGATTGGAGGAAAGGACAGCAAAAAGAATGTCCAACCACAGGGAGGAGTGGAGAAAGGAGGAGCAGAGGTTTGTACCAGCCACAGCTACCGCTCCTTAATTGATTCATCAATCCAGGAGGGGTTTATACTAACTAGAACTTGGTGCCCTTAATTGAAATGTAATACAATGATTTCATTACCCTGTTTAAGGCTGCTTAAATGCATTTCTCATCGACTTGAGTTAAAATTGCCCGTTTTCTAAAAGTATTCACAGGTGTTTTTGTTGTTACACGGTTATGAGATCATTAATGAACCATTCCACTGTCTTTTAACTCCCCGAAGGAGCTGAACCTGCGCTGTGTGACCTGTCACTATGAGTTCTCTACCAGGAACAAACTGTTTGACCACCTGAAGACAACAGGACACGCTACAGCTGTGTCACACGGTGGCAGTGCACCCGCCACGGTCAAGAGCAAGAAGGAGAAGAGGAAGAATAGATGATGGGGGATACACGAGGGGCCAAAGACTAACACCAGCCACTGGGCTGTAGAGATGGACTACTGTCTTACTATATATTATAGGAGGCCACTCATGGTATTGAAAGCCTGGATTTGTTTGTTTTTTAATGTTAAAGATTGTCTGAAAAGGAGTTGAAGACTGTCTGATTGCTGTTTTTAGGTTTTTGCATGTTAGAAAACAATCAATAGGTCCAGTCATGGAGGACTGGACGTTGCCTGGTGATCCTGCGTAGCCAACTCTTATGGTCGTTGTCATGCCAAATGACCATAGCAGTTGGCTTTGCAGCACAAGCAGATCTGAGACCTCCGGGCTAGACTGGACAAAGGAGTTGTAGAGTGTTTTTGTCTGGCCTGTCTGGAGGTCTGTCTCAGGGTTTCCCCCCTAGAGATAATGTAAGGAAGTGAGCCAAGTCCAACTGATATCTACTCCACCCTTCCAATATGACCATGTTAGAGGTGCTGCCACTGTACCTGCTCAGAAGTACATGCTGCAGAATTCAGCATTGTGTCCACGTCCATTTTGTGTCCACGTCCATTTTGTGTCCACGTCCATTTTGTGTCCACTGATCCTTTGACGTTTTGGTCAGAGACATAAAGCAACTGGACGTTATTCCTGTTTTGAACGGATATTGTGATGCTGCTGCTCACTCAACTCTATATTTATTCAAATAACAATCTGACTCCACTCCGCAGCTTCCACTTTCTTATATAAAAAGAAGATACTGCATAAACACTGACACGTTTCATTGAATTTGCCTGTAAAGAACAAGGTCCTCGCACTGTTAAAGCTCTCAATTCAAAGCTTTATTGACAACGGATCTTTGTCGGGTTATTTACCTTCTGTGACGAAGACATGTTTTGGATAGAAACAGTCAAAGTGGTGTATTGGGAGCTTTAGTGTGTGGTGGCCTTGTTCTTAATTAGCCCGGAGCCTAAGTTTAAGGATGTGCATAAAACGTCAACTTTCCATTTAATTTGCCGCCATGTCTGATGAATAAATGGTTCGTGTTTATGGCTCACTTCAAATCTATTTATGAAGGGTTTCTCAATCTACTTATAATTACAATTCAAAGAGACTATTTACAGGTAAATAAAGGGGAAGGTGAGTGGGCAATAGAAGACGAGAAAAGAGCCGGCGCGTATGAATTGTACCATCCTACTCAATGTATTTCATCTATACCTAAGCAAGTAACTCGTCTACCCAAAGTCTCGATCTATTGGACTTTACATGCATTCAAAAGGTAATGGAATAGACTGACGAGTACAATACTGGTGGGCTGTATTTCAGATTTTGACCCAAAGTGGGTCCATGGCCCTCTCACTGGCAGTATGTGGGCAGGTGTACCATGGATTTATTGGACTAGTTTCCTTTCCTGAGGTTAAACGTGAATATATTCACAGTTAAGACTAATCAATAACATTTGTTTTTTTTAATATACACATTTTAAACCTACAACAAAATTTGTTCCAGTACAGAGACAAACAGGTGTCAGTAAATCTTCACATAAACAGTTTTTCCCTCTAGGTTTACTACACATGATTACAATCAACTCATTTGTGTGCTTCAAAAGTTACATGTAGTCATTTTGAACATTATACAACAGGTGAGTCTAATCCTGATTGGTTAAAACTGCATTCCAGCCAGTGTCTACATGTAGTCAATTTGAACATTATACAACAGGTGAGTCTAATCCTGAATGCTGATTGGGTAAAACTGCATTCCAGCCAGTGTCTACATGTCGTCAATTTGAACAACACAAAGCATGGTGTCATATCTAAATCTGGTTAAGACTCATCTCCAGTGGACTGACACCCCAACGCTAGCCTGGTCCCAGATCTGTTGGTGCTGTAAAACCCAACACCTATGATCGTGGTGATGCAAGACAAAACAGACCTGGGTCCAGGCTACCTCAAACGCCATCTTCGTGCATGTTGTACGTAGGGCTCTTGAGCGTTGATGTCTCGCATCATGTGGGAGAGATGAGGGTACTCTAGCGTCTTTCATTTGCACATGCATGAATGGTGATTGAAGTGCCTGTCTTTTTCTCAATTGCCTAAAATCTGTACTCCTCCTTTGATCTGTCTGAAAGAAGTGACCAGGTGAAAGCCAGGCCTAATGATGATCTTCCATGTAGTTGTGTAGAGCCTGGTTAAACACAGCCAAGAAGAAGTCTGCATCGTCCCTGGTGATACACATAGGGGGCTTGATCCTGAACGTCTGTGGGTCAGAGAGAGAGCGGGTGTGAGTGGGAAAGAGCTATTAACAGTATGTTCATAGATAACTAACCTCTGTGGGTTAGGAAGTATTTCCTAAAACAAGTGGCACCTCAAATCCTCAAGCTGTCAAAGTGATCTGTGCATTCTTTACCCAAACCGAATATGCAAATTAACTGAAAATAGCATACTACGACAAAAGCCGAAAACAGCAAAGCGCCCTTTTGTCCTCCCGCCCTACATTCCCAGGACTTATTAACTTTAACCTGAATGGACTGATCTGATACTTGGTTTGTTACATTGCTTTGGAGCCATGTAGGTTCACGACAGACCACAAAGCTAAGGCTTACTAGCAGGCAGATCCTGACTGACAGGACAGACGGGGAATTTGAGTGTACCTGTCCATATACTCCTCCTTTCCATTACCTGTCCATATACTCCTCCTTTCCATTACCTGTCCATATACTCTTCCATTCCATTACCTGTCCATATACTCTTCCATTCCATTACCTGTCCATATACTCCTCCCTTCCATTACCTGTCCATATACTCCTCCCTTCCATTACCTGTCCATATACTCCTCCCTTCCATTACCTGTCCATATACTCCATTACCTGTCCATATACTCCTCCCTTCCATTACCTGTCCATATACTCCTCCTTTCCATTACCTGTCCATATACTCCTCCATTCCATTACCTGTCCATATACTCCTCCCTTCCATTACCTGTCCATATACTCCTCCCTTCCATTACCTGTCCATATACTCCTCCCTTCCATTACCTGTCCATATACTCCATTACCTGTCCATATACTCCTCCATTCCATTACCTGTCCATATACTCCTCCTTTCCATTACCTGTCCATATACTCCTCCCTTCCATTACCTGTCCATATACTCCTCCCTTCCATTACCTGTCCATATACTCCTCCAGTCCATTACCTGTCCATATACTCCTCCTTTCCAATACCTGTCCATATACTCCTCCCTTCCATTACCTGTCCATACACTCCATTACCTGTCCATATACTCCTCCCTTCCAATACCTGTCCATATACTCCTCCTTTCCATTACCTGTCCATATACTCCTCCTTTCCATTACCTGTCCATATACTCCATTACCTGTCCATATACTCCATTACCTGTCCATATACTCCATTACCTGTCCATACACTCCCTTACCTGTCCATATACTCCCTTACCTGTCCATACACTCCTCCCTTCCAATACCTGTCCATATACTCCTCCTTTCCATTACCTGTCCATACACTCCCTTACCTGTCCATATACTCCCTTACCTGTCCATACACTCCTCCCTTCCAATACCTGTCCATATACTCCTCCTTTCCATTACCTGTCCATACACTCCCCCATTCCATTACCTGTCCATATACTCCATTACCTGTCCATATACTCCTCCATTCCATTACCTGTCCATATACTCCTCCTTTCCATTACCTGTCCATAACCTCCCCCATTCCATTACCTGTCCATATACTCCATTACCTGTCCATATACTCCATTACCTGTCCACATACTACTCCATTCCATTACCTGTCCATATACTCCATTACCTGTCCATATACTCCTCCCTTCCATTACCTGTCCATATACTCCTCCATTCCATTACCTGTCCATATACTCCTCCATTCCATTACCTGTCCATATACTCCTCCATTCCATTACCTGTCCATATACTCCTCCCTTCCATTACCTGTCCATACACTCCTCCCTTCCATACCTGTCCATATACTCCTGCTTTCCATTACCTGTCCATATACTCCATTACCTGTCCATACACTCCTCCCTTCCATTACCTGTCCATATACTCCTCATTTCCATTACCTGTCCATATACTCCATTACCTGTCCATACACTCCTCCCTTCCAATATCTGTCCATATACTCCTCCATTCCATTACCTGTCCATATACTCCTCCTTTCCATTACCTGTCCATACACTCCCCCATTCCATTACATGTCCATATACTCCCCTACCTGTCCATACACTCCTCCATTCCATTACCTGTCCATATACTCCCTTACCTGTCCATACACTCCTCCCTTCCCAATCAGAACACCCATGTCTTTGGTGTCTTCGAAAATCTCGCTCATGGCTGCTGGTGGGAGAGGTTTGCGGCTCGCCTGAGAGGGAGGGAGAGATAGAGGACAGAGCAAGAGACAGAGAGAGTGAGGGAGACTGGGTGGGTTGGAGGGTTAGGACAGTGGTTATGTTCAGGCCTGCTCTGTCGTTATGCAGAACTCTCTACTCGTGATTAATAAGTAACTTGATCTGAACTGAACCATGACCATGTGGGAGGGCACAGAAACTCGTTCAAGTCGCACGCTATATGAGTGATAGTTCTTGGTTAAACAGGATGTTGTATAGACATTGTATGTATGTATGTATATATATATATATATATATATATATATATATATAGTATAAAACAAGAGAATAATCAGTTAACCAATTATGCTAATAATTTCACAAATCTAATTACGACAAATTATTAATCCATCTGAGAATAAAGAGCATAATATTATGAAACAAAAAGCGATTAGGTCTCCCCAATTAGCCATTAACTCATGAATTAAAATATTAATTTGCAGTTTCATTAAAATGTTCATTTGCATTGCTCTTACTGTACAATGCACCTGATTTTTCACCATAGTGTGGACTATGACCTCTCACCTCATCTTTCACCATTGTGTGGACTATGACCTCTCACCTTATCTTTCACCATAGTGTGGACTATGACCTCTCACCTTATCTTTCACCATAGTGTGGACTATGGCCTCTCACCTTATCTTTCACCAAGTGTGGACTATGACCTCTCACCTTATCTTTCACCAAGTGTGGACTATGACCTCTCACCTTATCTTTCACCATCTCCACTCCAATCTGCAGTCCCTTCCCTCGGACATCCCCAATGATCTCATACTTGTCCCTCATCTTGGCCAGCTCTGTCAGCAGATAAGTCCCCACGTTGTGGCTGATCTGCTGCGTGCCGTCCTCCTCCATGGTCTGGTGGTGAAATACAATTATAGCAAGCGCAACTATTTCTATGGTGGAACATTAACACATGGAGTTAATGGTGCAAGAATAATGGTGGAACATTTAGCACCATTAACACATGGAGTAATGGTGCAAGAATAATGGTGGAACATTTAGCAACATTAACACATGGAGTAATGGTGCAAGAATAATGGTGGATTGCATCATGGAAGTGCAATTATAGTCATATTTCTATGGTGTGCAACATGAAGGAACATGGTGCATTAGCAATGCCATGATTTTTTTTTAAATTATGTGTACTTCTGTGACATGCACATTCTAAAGCTGAAATCTACTTTTATGGTACTCTAATATACTCTTAAAATATAGAAAACAATTTAGGGCACATTCTAATAATAAGCATATGGCATAAAGTAAATTGAAAAGCAGAAGAAAATTACTTATAAACAGTAGCTCAGATCATAGATGGTAGTTTAGTTCAGTGTTTCTCAATATACAGTCCTCCAGTACCACCAACCCTGGTTCTCCAGTACCCCCAACCCTGGTCCTCCAGTACCACCAACTCTGGTCCTCCAGCACCGCCAACCCTGGCCCTCCAGTACCCCCAACCCTGGCCCTCCAGTACCCCCAACCCTGGCCCTCCAGTACCCCCAACCCTGGCCCTCCAGTACCCCCAACCCTGGTCCTCCAGTACCCCCAACCCTGGTCCTCCAGTACCCCCAACCCTGGTCCTCCAGTACCCCCAACCCTGGTCCTCCAGTACCCCCAACCCTGGTCCTCCAGTACCCCCAACCCTGGTCCTCCAGTACCCCCAACACTGGTCCTCCAGTACCCCCAACCCTGGTCCTCCAGTACCACCAACTCTGGTCCTCCAGCACCGCCAACCCTGGCCCTCCAGTACCCCCAACCCTGGCCCTCCAGTACCCCCAACCCTGGCCCTCCAGTACCCCCAACCCTGGTCCTCCAGTACCCCCAACCCTGGTCCTCCAGTACCCCCAACCCTGGTCCTCCAGTACCCCCAACACTGGTCCTCCAGTACCCCCAACACTGGTCCTCCAGTACCCCCAACCCTGGTCCTCCAGTACCCCAACACTGGTCCTCCAGTACCCCCAACCCTGGCCCTCCAGTACCCCCAACACTGGTCCTCCAGTACCCCCAACACTGGTCCTCCAGCACCACCAACCCTGGCCCTCCAGCACTACCAACCCTGGTCCTCGAGTACCCCCAACCCTGTTCCTCCAGTACCCCCAACCCTGTTCCTCCAGTACCCCCAACCCTGTTCCTCCAGTACCCCCAACCCTGGTCCTCCAGTACCCCCAACCCTGTTCCCCCAGTACCCCCAACCCTGGTCCTCCAGTACCCCCAACCCTGGTCCTCCAGTACCACCAACAGTACACATTGTTATTGTAGCCTTGGACAAGCACCCCTGATTCAACTAATCATCAAGCCCTCGAGTTGAATCATTTGTGTTTTTGTCCAGGCCTACAATCCTAATGTGTGCTCTGGAGGACTGGATGTTGAGAAACCCTGGTTTAGTTGGGCTACTGGAGGACTGGATGTTGAGAAACCCTGGTTTAGTTGGGTGTGTTTCTGCTTACATCCAGAACAGATGAGGCGATGGCACATGCCACAGGATTACCACCGAACGTGTTGAAGTGAACTCCCTTGGCAAATGAAGCGGCCACCTCTGGAAAACAAGTCACAACAAGAGCTGAGTGGGACAGCTCACTTCACACCTCATCATTCTAGGGAAAAACTCCTTCCATGGAAAGATTCATAGGAGAGATAGAGTGTGTGTGTCAGTCAGAGGTGGACGGGCTCATTGTAATGGCTGAAATGGAATGGAGTCAAACGTGGTTTCCATATGTTTGATACCTATGTATTTTATACCTATTCTTTCCAGTTATTACCAATAGCCTGTCCTCCTATAGCTCCTCCCACCAGCCTCCTCTGATGTGTGTTCGTGTGTGTGGCCCAACTCGAGGGTCATCAGGGGGATGTTGAACCGATTACACCCTGGTCTGATGAACACGTGTGAACTGAACAGAGCTTATCTCTGCCTGATTGTGTGTACAGACCAGGGGTTGAAACCAAAACAATTTTCCAATCGTTTCATTCTGAACAGAACCATTCTTTTTTTTGGAACAAAGTTCTCAACTGGTTAGAACCAAATCAAGAACATGTTTATTGTTCCTTTCGGTGCCTTTTTAAACCTCTGAAATATATATATTTTAAAACATTTAGCTCGACATTAAATGACTTTACCAATCAGTGCGGATAAAGCAGCTTGCTGTGGAGTGGGCAAGTGATTTCATCTGTAAAGGAAAGTCATGAAGAGCAAATTGTATTTTGCCGCAACAGCACGGTTTAGTCATACTGAAAGACAAACACAGACACACACTATGCTACCAGTCACATGATAGGGCTAGAGATGCAACTGACATTTTGAGGGTGAGCAAGCTTTCCTTTAAGCGCAAGGCATCTTGTCATGACATACATTATCTGAATTAGTCCCACAGAATTATACCTAGGAGGAGTGGCTTCTATGGAGGAACTTTGAATGTCTTTGAACTTCTGAGTTGGTTTAACGTTGGATCAGAGTAAACGTAAGCCAGCTAGCTAACAAGCTGTGCAGAGCAACACTAAAATTCAAAACACCTCACCTTTTTGTGGTTAAGTCCAATGTGAAAATATACACTGAGTGCATAAAACAGTAAGGAAACTTTCCTAATATTGAGTTGCAACCCCTTTCGCCCCCAGAACGGCCTCAATTCATAGGGGCATGGATTCTACAAGGTGTCGAAAGGGTTCCCCAGGGATGCTGTTTTCCACAGTTGTGTCAAGTTGGCTGGATGTCATTTGGGTGGTGGACCATTCTCGATACACGCAGGAAACTGTTGAGCATGAAAAACCCAGCAGAGTTGCAGTTCTTGACACAAACCGGTGTGCCAGGCACCTACTACCATACCCCGCTCAAAGGCACGTTTATATTTTGTCTTGCCCATTCACCCTCTGAATGACACATACACACCATCCATGTCTCAAGGCTTAAAAATCCTTCTTTAGCCTGTCTCCTCCCCTTCATCTACAATGTTTTGAAGTGGATTTAACAAGTGACATCAATAAAGCATCATAGCTTTCACCTGGTCATTCTATGTCATGTAAAGAGCACGAGTCCTTAATGTTTTGTACACTCAGTCCTTAACTAGCATTGAAAAAGTAAATGCATTCTTCTCTAATTAAACATTGCTCTCTAATTTCTGAATTGCGCTTGTAACGTCATCTGTAGGTAACCTATGCTTCAGAGGGGAGGGGCAAGTAACCTATACACCCCTCACTGTCAAAGGATTTCCAGCTGGCAGACGATGGAATAACTTTATGAGTGAGGGCTTTGCATAGGCGCTTTGTTGCGATTTTTGTGGGACTGGAAAAAAATGTAGTTATTAACCAGTTCCCATGTTTTTAAAATAAGTTCCGGAACAGTATAGATCACTTTCGGTTTGGGTTCTGTTTCTTGAACGGGTTCCAACGTTTGATACAGACCACAGGCCACGGACTGAAACGTGGAGGAATCCAGAACAAGGGAAATCAATACCACATTACAATAGTGATTATTACTACAATGTGAAACCTGTTGAAAGCTGAGACTGATCCTCGAAGGGTTAGCTGGTTATGTTGCCTCACACCTCAACACAACACATTTATTTGTCCTGCCAGCTGAGGTGCAGTTAATTGCCGATTTATGAGGCTGTTAACTCTAATGAACTTGTCCTCTGCAGCAGAGGTAACTCTGGGTCTTCCTTTCCTGTGGCGGTCCTCATGAGAGCCAGTTTCATCATAGCACTTGATGGTTTTTGCGACTGCACAAAGTTCTTGAAATTTTCCGGATTGACTGACCTTCATGTCTCGAAGTAATGATGAACTGTCTTTGATTATTTGAGCTGTTCTTGCCATAATATGGACTTGGTCTAATACCAAATAGGGCTATCTTCTCTATACCAACCATACCTTGTCACAACATAGCTGATGGGCTCAAATGCATTAAGGAAAGAAATTCCACAAATTAACTTTTAACAAGGCACACCTGTTAATTGAAATATATTCCAGGTGAATACTTCATGAAGCTGGTTAAGAGAATGCCAAGAGTGTGCAAAGCTGTCATCAAGGCAAAGGGTGGCTACTTTGAAGAATCTCAAATTTAAAATATATTTTGATATATTTAACACTTTTTTTGGTTGCAACATGATTCTTCCATATGTGTTATTTCATAGTGTCGATGTCTTCACTATTATTCTACAATGTAGAAAATAGTAAAAATAAAGAAAAAACCTTGAATGACTCGGTGTCCAAATCTTTGACTGGTACTGTGCATCACGGCTCTCACTTTTGTCTTTACAGAACCTGTATCCCTGTCTATACAGAACCTGTATCACTGTCTATACAGAACCTGTATCACTGTCTTTACAGAACCTGTATCACTGTCTATACAGAACCTGTATCACTGTCTTTACAGAACCTGTATCACTGTCTTTACAGAACCTGTATCACTGTCTTTACAGAACCTGTATCACTGTCTTTACAGAACCTGTATCACTGTCTTTACAGAACCTGTATCACTGTCTTTACAGAACCTGTATCACTGTCTTTACAGAACCTGTATCACTGTCTATACAGAACCTGTATCACTGTCTATACAGAACTTGTATCACTGTCTTTACAGAACCTGTATCACTGTCTATACAGAACCTGTATCACTGTCTATACAGAACCTGTATCACTGTCTTTACAGAACCTGTATCACTGTCTATACAGAACCTGTATCACTGTCTTTACAGAACCTGCATCACTGTTGTCTTTACAGAACCTGTATCACTGTCTTTACAGAACCTGTATCACTGTCTATACATAACCTGTATCACTGTCTATACAGAACTTGTATCACTGTCTTTACAGAACCTGTATCACTGTCTATACAGAACCTGTATCACTGTCTATACAGAACCTGTATCACTGTCTTTACAGAACCTGTATCACTGTCTTTACAGAACCTGTATCACTGTCTTTACATAACCTGTATCACTGTCTTTACAGAACCTGTATCACTGTCTATACAGAACCTGTATCACTGTCTTTACAGAACCTGCATCACTGTTGTCTTTACAGAACCTGTATCACTGTCTTTACAGAACCTGTATCACTGTCTTTACAGAACCTGTATCACTGTCTTTACAGAACCTGTATCACTGTCTTTACAGAACCTGTATCACTGTCTTTACATAACCTGTATCACTGTCTTTACAGAACCTGTATCACTGTCTATACAGAACCTGTATCACTGTCTTTACAGAACCTGCATCACTGTTGTCTTTACAGAACCTGTATCACTGTCTTTACAGAACCTGTATCACTGTCTTTACAGAACCTGTATCACTGTCTATACAGAACCTGTATCACTGTCTTTACAGAACCTGTATCACTGTCTATACAGAACCTGTATCACTGTCTATACAGAACCTGTATCACTGTCTTTACAGAACCTGTATCACTGTCTTTACAGAACCTGTATCACTGTCTTTACATAACCTGTATCACTGTCTTTACAGAACCTGTATCACTGTCTATACAGAACCTGTATCACTGTCTTTACAGAACCTGCATCACTGTTGTCTTTACAGAACCTGTATCACTGTCTTTACAGAACCTGTATCACTGTCTTTACAGAACCTGTATCACTGTCTTTACAGAACCTGTATCACTGTCTTTACAGAACCTGTATCACTGTCTTTACATAACCTGTATCACTGTCTTTACATAACCTGTATCACTGTCTTTACAGAACCTGTATCACTGTCTATACAGAACCTGCATCACTGTTGTCTTTACAGAACCTGTATCACTGTCTTTACAGAACCTGTATCACTGTCTTTACAGAACCTGTATCACTGTCTATACAGAACCTGTATCACTGTCTATACAGAACCTGTATCACTGTCTTTACAGAACCTGTATCACTGTCTATACAGAACCTGTATCACTGTCTTTACAGAACCTGTATCACTGTCTATACAGAACCTGTATTAGGGTTCTCAGTTGGGCTGGGTGGGGTTGTGTCTGTGTTTGGGTGGGTGGGGGGTTGTGTCTGTGTTTGGGTGGGTGGGTGGGGTTGTGTCTGTGTTTGGGTGAGTGGGGTTGTGTCTGTGTTTGGGTGGGTGGGGTTGTGTCTGTGTTTGGGTTGGTGAGTGGGGTTGTGTCTGTGGGTGGGTGGGTGGGGTTGTGTCTGTGGGTGGGGGGTGGGGGTGTTGTGTCTGTGTTTGGGTGGGTGGGGTTGTGTCTGTGTTTGGGTTGGTGAGTGGGGTTGTGTCTGTGGGTGGGTGGGGTGGGTGGGTGGGGTTGTGTCTGTGGGTGGGGGGGGTGGGGGGTTGTGTCTGTGGGTGGGTGGGGGGTTGTGTCTGTGGGTGGGTGGGGGCTGGGGTTGTGTGTGTTTGGGTGGGGGTTGGGGTTGTGTCTGTGGGTGGGTGGGGGGTTGTGTCTGTCCTTACAGAACCTTTATCACTGTCTTTACAAAACCTGTATTAGGGTTCTCAGTTATAGAACCTATAAGGTTCCAGAGTTAGTTTCCACTGTATAGCATGATGCGATGACATTTCAATTAGGAGAAATCGAATTAGAATTTCTATTTACATCCTGAAGTGACTGAAGGATGATGGCAGTGAGCAAATACGTAATGTAAGTATCAACATCACCCTGGAGTTTCCTTTCCATTCCTAAACCGCCACAATCGCTCTCCATCAAGAGACGCTGCACTGCTGCTGACCCTGTGTGTGTGTGTGTGTGTGTGTGTGTGTGTGTGTGTGTGTGTGTGTGTGTGTGTGTGTGTGTGTGTGTGTGTGTGTGTGTGTGTGTGTGTGTGTGTGTGTGTGTGTGTGGGGAAGACAGAAGATGTTTATATTCTATTCAGCATGTGTCAGGCAGTCCTTGTTTTATTAAACAGTAGCTATGGACATCTGTGTGACAGAGGGTGAAGTGCTATATCTTCTTTCCCTCCACTGAGGTGGTAAATAAATAACGTGCTTCCTGTCTCACCAGGTGTCGTGACAACCGCTCCCATAGGAAATCCATTAGCGATACCCTTTGCCATGGTGACCATGTCTGGTATGACATCATGACCTTGGAACCCCCAGAAGTGACTTCCTGTGCGGCCAAACCCTGTCTGGACCTGATGCAGCGAAGACCAGGCACAAGCAGGAAACATGGTTGACATACAGATCAATGTGGACGTAACCCTTTTGACATGTAACATGATGACCTGCTTATTAATGATTTCTGAAGCATCTATATAGTTGTTGTTTGTTATATGTCATTAATGATATATAAACAAATAGGAATATTGAAAATATACATAGAAGGATGGGATATATAAAAAGTATCCAACCTCATCTGCAATGCAGACCCCACCTCTCTCCCTCACAAGTTTGTAGGTGTCCTTGAGGAAGTTCTTGGGGTATTGGACAGCTCCTCCAACTCCCTGTAGAAATACACAAAGCAATATAAGATAACAATTATATGAAACCACAACTATCCTGTGACAATTGTTTATTTTCAGCAGTAAACACTCAAAGACATGACAAATCTGTAATGCAACATCTCCACAACGAGTCATGTTTATATTGGACCTAGAAGATAAATAATTAAATGTAAATTGAATTGCCTGTACCTGTTAGATTATATGGAGCTAGAAATAACCATTTATTTAACCTTTATTTAACTAGGCAAGTCTTTTAACTATTTACAATGACTGCCTACCCAGGCCAAACCCAAACCCAGATGATGCTGGGACAATTGTGCGCCGCCCTATGGTAATCCCAATCATGGCCGGTTGTGAAACAGCCTGGAATTGAACCAGGGTCTGTAGTGACGCCTCTAGCACTGAGATGCAGTGCCTTAGACTTCTGCACCACTCGGGTGCAACAATGCTAAAGCATGACCACTAGAACCAGTAGTCTGTAGCCTATGTAGTTATAAATATATTTAAGCCCCCCCTATGAAGATAATTAGCCTTTGTTAGCTGAGCTGGAAAGATAGCCAATTAACAGTTGGCTTCTTCAGCTTGTGATTTGTTCCCCATAGCAATCTGCTACATTGTTCTTACTGTATGTGTTTTTAGTCACAGCTTCTTGTCTAGAGCCATATCATTTGCCTTATCTCTACTTCTTGTAGCTATGGAGATGTTGGAATGATAACTGAACAATAAAAAGCTGTACCATAATAGGTTCAGCGAAGAACGCAGCGATACGACTGGGAACGCTGGTGGCAAAGACCTCGTTCAGCTGCCCAATGTATTTGTCATTCGCGGTACATGATCCTGTAATTGAAGAACGAAAGTAAATTAGGAGGAAAATTCCAACACAAAATTCTCTTTTTGGTATTTGTTTCGTTACTCCACTGTCGATATAGTCCCAAAAATGTTTTGCATGTCAGCAATCAAGGGTAACAATGTGTTTCAACACCAACAACCAAAAGAGCATCAATGCTGTTACACATTATCAGCCTTACTTAAAACTTCCTCTTTTAAGGTAGTGTAAACACGGGATCATGCAACTTGTTTGACAGATTCCCAGGTGCATCAGTGTGACTAGCTGACAGACAGGGAGTTATAAAGTGAACAGGTTGAAGAGTTCTCTAGGAAACGGTAAATGTTTGATTTAAAAAAAATAGGACTTTTGAACTGGACTGTAAAAAAGTATTCTTGGCTTTAGATCGATTTTCAGGGTTGCTACGTAACCTTCACCCTTATTCAACTGAGCGGATTAACATAGTACTGGACTTTTACAACCAGATACAGGTTTTGATTGAATATGACTAAAATTCCCTCTCTGTCTATAGTCTGCGACATACTTTAGCACAGACAAAACAGGATTTAGCACAAAACAGCATTAGCAGTTGATGTTGGAAAATACATCAAGACTTTCTATAGATAAAATATCACCGTAGCGTTATGTATTATAATGCACAAAATAGGCAGTGTAATAATAGGCCTGGTCACATGACATAATAAAGCCCTGGCTACAGATGTAGAATGTTAGCCTAATTTGATCACTGTTTTGTTGCTGAGAAATTTTCCTGCACAGCACAAACTGCTAACTTGTGTACTTAAGGTTTAAAAAGGCTTCTAAAAAGTTTAGAATTTCCACTTAAAAAAAAGTAATGTCACACTTGATTTACCCACAAAAAAAAGTCATGTCACACTTGATTTGCCCACAAAAAAATGTATCAACCTCAACAATTAAAAAAAAATCCAAATAGTCATTCATAATAATAATAATTATTATTCTGCTGTAGCAAACTGGCTCAAATTATCCTCCTAGATCAGTATGACCTATGGGGGGTTGTGTCTGTTTGGGGGGGGGTTGTGTCTGTGTGGGGGGTTGTGTCTGTGTTTGGGTGGGGGGTTGTGTCTGTGTTTGTGCACGTGTGTGTAATTTGGAGACTCATAAGACCTCCCTGGTGGTTCATAGATGACTATACCCGGTGTGTGTGTGTATGTGTTTTACTGTACCTTGAGGACAGCTACAGTCCCTAATGGTCTGGATTGGGGAGTCTCTACAGTTGCTTCCTCCCCATGGGCCAGCAAATACATCAGGACACATGGTCTGGGAGGAGAAGAGACAAATTGAGGTTAAACCTGTCTCATACTCACTGCGGCATAGCTTCAAATAGCTTCATAGGTTTCAAAACCTAGATTGCTGTAATAGATCGGCCATTGTAGTTTAGAATGTAAGAATGTAAGATATAAAGTGTCATGGGTAGAAAATGACTATTCTGTCATTCATCAAACTCAGGTTCTGGGACCCTAAAGCTTCATTAATACATAGTAACAGACAGGGCTGGCCCTGGCCGTTCTGCTGCCCTAGGCGAGACCACACAATTGCAACCCCTAGAATAGCTCTATAACCTGTTAGTTCACGCCTTGCGACCGTGATATATAGGCCTGAGGCTGAGAAAATAAGAAGACACAGTGGCAGAATAAATTCAACCACACCTTTGTTTCATCACAAAACCGGAGAGCATCTTCTGTGCTGTGAAGTCCACAAAGCATATTGCATGTAACAAACTGTTACATGACTCACAGCAGCGGTTCCCAAACTTTTTTAGTTCCTGTACCACCAACTGAATTTAGCTCTGTCCTTAGTACCCCTGAAGTACCCCCTCATGTGCATTTTACCAGTAATCCTATGGTCTCATGAGTCTTCTGAAGTACCCCCTGTGGATAGACCGAGTGCCCTCAGGACTCCTAGTACCCCTGGTTGGGAACCACTGACCCAAAGCATGGTCAAGCAAGTTAATATTTCCAACATTTTCGAACCACTAAACAGCGATTGATTTAGAACCACAGAGAGTTACAGAGAGTCGGAGTAACTCCAGTGTTCCAGTACCACTTAAACTTCAACATGTCAACATCATGAAATCACCTATACTTACCGTAATTGCTGGACTATTAAGCGCACCTGAATATAAACCGCACCCACTGAATTATAAAAAAATATGTATTTTGTACATAAATAAGCCGCACATGTCTATAAGCCGCAGGTGCCTACCGGTACATTGAAACAAATTAACTTTACACAGCCTTTAAACGAAACACGGCTTGTAACAAAAATTAAAACAGTAGCCTACCAAGAAAGTCATTGGTCACTATCTTCCTCCTCCTGTGCACTGAAACCACTGAAGTCATCTCCTTCGGTGTCGGAGTTAAATAGCCTCAGAATTCCTTCATCCGATGTTGGATCACTGCCCTCTTCAACACGTAGCAGTCCAGCCTTTCCAAACCCGTTGATGATAGTGGATTTTTTGACAATGCTGCACGCTGTCAGCAGCTCTATTTCCTTTTCCAACAGCCAGATCGATCGCCTTCAACTTGAAAGCTGCATCATATGCATTTCTTTGTGTCTTTGCCATGATGAGGGTGACAAAATGACTACCGTAATCGGAATGATGGGAAGTTTGAGCGCGCTCGATTTACGTCACATTATGTTATTGATTTGATTTGATTTGCTCAGTTTTTTGGCGGCATGAATCTTGTGAAAGCGGGAAAAATCCATAAATTAGCCGCGTCATTGTATAAACCGCGAGGTTCAACGCGTGGGAAAAAAGTAGCGGCTTATAGTCCGGAAATTACGGTAGTCTAATAGTGACAACTAAAAGATAGCAATAATAATTTTGTCCAATCAACATAATCTAAATATGATGTGGTTGTCTGTTTCTGATTTAAAAGTGGGTGTTCTTGCAAGTAGAAAAAAAAACATGTTGACTCACCTTACTTGTAGAGAAATCCCAATGCCATCCTCCTCTCTTTCATTTTGAGGAAACAGTCCATCACTCAAAACGGTCGTACAGTACACACTTTTATTTTTAGTTGTCTTAGGCTACCTGACTAAAATTCTTGCTCACTAGCCTAACTTCCTTTCACGGGCAACGTTAGCTAGTTAACATTAGCCTTCTATATCTGGCTACATATTGAACTTCCATCCACTCAGGTCAGGGGCACAATGTACGAATTCATGGCTGGTTCAGAATTGTCGTTATATTCATTGGCCAGTACGTAGATTTAAATAAAAACAAAAAACAAATCCCTATCTCCATCCATGGCTATTTTAGGAAAGGGACAATTCTAGCTAGCTAGTTAGCCAGCTAGCCACTGGAGGACAACACAATTCAAGTTGTTTCTGTCAATGATGTATGCTCTCGATACGATTTGATCGGAATGACACCAAATCCACACTGGATTACCTTGACCCTTTTTTTTTGTGCGGCAGGAATATTTGCATTTTAATGCTACGTGCGACAACTTCATATTACTTTGGACCAGACAGCAGGAGATAGATGGAATACACGTACAGAGACAGAGGGGTGTTGTTTCACTTGCTCTAATGCTTTCTCCAGTGAGATACATTCAGCCTCTTGCGAATTGAAGGGAAATTATGAATGAAACACAGAGAGAAGAAAGATAATATATCTATTTTATGTTTTTGAAAAATGTTTTGTTTCTCTTGGCATCCATGAATACACACCACCGTGTTGAAGTTAGGTTCTGAATGAAAGGTGAAAATACATATTTTCCATGTGTTGAAATCAGGTTTATTTTAGGTTCTGAATGAAAGTTGAAAAGATGACATCTATAGATGTCTATGTTTGGGCCAAATCAAAGCTGGTCCAGACCGGACAAAATCTGAACCAAACATAAACGTCTATGATTGTTTCAGATTTGGTCCGGACCAAAAACCAACGTCCAGGGACGTGGAATATAAAAGTCCAACACCCCATACTTACTGGGGTGTAGCCTACCATTGTTGGCCCACAACAGAATTTCATGAATGCCCATCCATGTGGTAGGCACACCATTTGTACAACAGGCTGTTGCATTGGCTTGATTAGTCCTGATTCCTGTGACTAATCAATTTGGCTATTTAAGCTCTGAATATCAGCTACCCGACTTTATCAGGAACTTTCCTGCACCTATTGGCAATATGTTTGCACAGCGGGAAATGCAGAATAAGTATTTTATTTTTTCGCTATGATCAGCTCGTAAAATATTGACAGATACAAACTTGAAACCACTGATCATGACAATTTAGCCCATGGGATGAAACTCTTGGACGGCAGTTTGGAGTAGCCTGATTTCCCATTCCATATTGTCCATTTCACTTTGACCTGACTTGTTTTTAGGGTATATTGTTGGTTTAACATGTCAGATAATTTTTTGTTGTTGATTGGGCGGCATTTAGGTTAGGCTTTTTCATTGGAGAAACCTGCATGATGTAAAAAGTGTCCGTCTCATTACATTGTCATCCATTTTTAACTCCAGTCTGTAGGCTACAGAAAAGGCCACATTCTCTTTCTAACATATCCTGTATCTGCTACATGATTTATGCCAGAGTTTTTTTTGGACAGAACGTTGGTGGAGCACCCTAGAGAGGCATGCTGGGAAGGGACAAGATAAATATTTTGCATCCTTGCCTTTGACAAAGTGGGCACTGCTTATCACAGGGCGGTGTCAGCGCTCACCTAAAAAGCCCACATGCCACCGGTTGAGAGAAACAGTCATTGTTTTGGAGCATAATTATGTGAGTTTTTATGTGTTGGAGGTGTGTCTTGGTCAGTTTTAGCTCAGAAAAAGCTGCCCTCATAGGCGGCTGCCTAATAAGCGGGCCGGCCCTGGTGACAGACAGTAGTGATCGCCATCTCATACTTACATTGTGGCAGCCTAACCCAGAGGCAACAGGATACTTATAGGCTGCATTGGAGGTGAGACCCATAGTATGTGGACTGCCACCATGGTAGGACCCCCTGCAACAGACAGGCGACCAGAGTTAATTCACAGTTTAGTTTATGATCAGACTGTTCTCCCTGTTTTGAGTGAGGAAGCAGGTGAAACTTTTCCTGTGAGGTAACACGAGAGTAAAAGGTACTACCACCACACACTGTTATCCTTACGTCTGTTAACACACTGCATAAGAACAGAGACAAAACAACCACTTATTATCACAGTTGAACATTCATTCAGTAAACCAATAAAAACCAAACCGTAGCCAGGGTTACCTCAGTGTGATGACGTCAAAGTTTCCTGTGTGTAGCCTCGCCATGAGCATAGCCAGGTCGTTGGCCTCAGAGCCACTGTTTGTCAGGTAGATAACCTAGCAGGAAACACAGGTACAAGACAGGATATTCATGTTTGCAATTATGGCGCTTTGTCTCAATATAAATCCATACAATAGATGCCCGTGGGTTTGGTAATTTGGTTATCCGGGAACATGTGGAACTGCGGAACCGGACCAATATTGCAGATAAAGTTCTGCGTGTGCGGTGGTGAAACGTCACAGTAATCATACGTAGAAATAAACCAAACAAACAAAGCGAACATATGGTACTGTGCCTTCAGCGGGTCTGGCAGGGTGGCAGCTAGCTTCTCGGTGTACTCATGCAGAGGGGAATACACGTAGATGTTAGTCGTGTGCCACAGCTTTCTCAGCTGCTTCTCTGCCGCCGCCGTCACCTTTCTACAGAGACACAGCGTCAGAAACAACTTAGAAATGTTCAGAGGATCCTTGGAACTTCAATTAAATACAGTAGCCTGGTCCCAGATGTTTTTGTGCTCTTTCCAACTACATCGTCAAGCCATATACTGTAGACGGCTACTCAGGCTAGGTGGATAGTGATGGGTATATTATGTTTTTTTACGGGTGGCAGTGCCCCACGCTGACAGTGGCAACGCCAGCGAACAGGTCCAGGTAGCGCCTCCCGTCCACGTCCCACAGCCACTGCATGTGTCCCTGGTGAATGTACACTGGCTTCTTGTAGTAGGTCACTTTCATGGTCATTGGGTTGCAGTTCTGCCTCCGAATCTCCATCATACGCTCTTTGGACATGTCCTAGAATAAAGATCCCATGTTCAATATGTATGTCCTGGGTAGATTATATTATAAAAAGGCAAGAAATTATACACACTATACTAAGATGACAAGACTGTTATTGAAACTTCGCCAACAAGGTTGGGGGTCAATTCAGGAAGTAAAGTGAAATTCAAAATTTCCACATTATAATTATAATTTTCTGCTCAGGAATTTTGAATTTTAGTTTACTTCCTGAATTGACTGTATTAAAATGGAATTGACTCAAACCCAGCACTGTTCTAAGTTTGACAACTTTGTTAATGTAAACTCTGCCTTCTTACTGTAATTCGTGTTCCTCTGGATTAAAGTTACATTCTGACTGTAACTTGGGCTCCCGAGTGGCACAGCGGTCTAAGGTACTGCATCTCAGTGCTTGAGGCGTCACTACAGACACCCTGGTTCGATTCCAGTCTGTATCACAACCAGTCGTGATTAACTGACTTGCCTAGTTAAATAAAGGTTACTTTTCTTTCAAAATTTGTATTCCTCTGGCTTAAAGCTACATTCTTACTGTACCTTGTATTCCTCTGGATTAAAGCTACATTCTTACTGTACCTTGTATTCCTCTGGATTAAAGCTACATTCTTATTGTACCTTGTATTCCTCTGGATTAAAGCTACATTCTTACTGTACCTTGTATTCCTCTGGATTAAAGCTACATTCTTACTGTACCTTGTATTCCTCTGGATTAAAGCTACATTCTTATTGTACCTTGTATTCCTCTGGATTAAAGCTACATTCTTACTGTACCTTGTACTCCTCTGGATTAAAGCTACATTCTTACTGTACCTTGTATTCCTCTGGATTAAAGCTACATTCTTACTGTACCTTGTATTCCTCTGGATTAAAGCTACATTCTTACTGTACCTTGTATTCCTCTGGATTAAAGCTACATTCTTACTGTACCTTGTATTCTTCTGGATTAAAGCTACATTCTTACTATACCTTGTATTCTTCTGGATTAAAGCTACATTCTTACTGTACCTTGTATTCCTCTGGATTAAAGCTACATTCTTACTGTACCTTGTATTCCTCTGGATTAAAGCTACATTCTTACTGTACCTTGTACTCCTCTGGATTAAAGCTACATTCTTACTATACCTTGTATTCTTCTGGATTAAAGCTACATTCGTAGTGTACCTTGTATTCCTCTGGCTTAAAGCTACATTCTTACTGTACCTTGTATTCCTCTGGATTAAAGCTACATTCTTACTGTACCTTGTATTCCTGTGGATTAAAGCTACATTCTTACTGTACCTTGTATTCCTGTGGATTAAAGCTACATTCTTACTGTACCTTGTATTCTTCTGGATTAAAGCTACATTCTTACTATACCTTGTATTCTTCTGGATTAAAGCTACATTCTTACTGTACCTTGTATTCCTCTGGATTAAAGCTACATTCTTACTGTACCTTGTATTCCTCTGGATTAAAGCTACATTCTTACTGTACCTTGTACTCCTCTGGATTAAAGCTACATTCTTACTATACCTTGTATTCTTCTGGATTAAAGCTACATTCGTAGTGTACCTTGTATTCCTCTGGATTAAAGCTACATTCTTATTGTACCTTGTATTCTTCTGGATTAAAGCTACATTCTTACTATACCTTGTATTCCTCTGGATTAAAGCTACATTCTTACTGTACCTTGTATTCTTCTGGATTAAAGCTACATTCTTATTGTACCTTGTATTCTTCTGGATTAAAGCTACATTCTTACTATACCTTGTATTCTTCTGGATTAAAGCTACATTCTTACTATACCTTGTATTCCTCTGGATTAAAGCTACATTCTTACTGTACCTTGCATTCTTCTGGATTAAAGCTACATTCTTACTGTACCTTGTATTCTTCTGGATTAAAGCTACATGGGGGCATCTCAGGGAGGTCAGGGGGTGGGTGTTTCACTGCAGACTTTTTAAATAATGCACCTGGAAGAGGAAAGGATTGGAAAGAAAATTAAGGGCCCCATTCCATCCGTAAAGCTGAAGAGGTGCGCTGCAGCGCAATAGAAATTTAAAGGCAATGTTCCCACGTTACTGGAAAGTGCCTTCATGTTAAACGCTGCATATGTCGGCTCAATCGGAAATTCCCTTTAAATTTCAATCACGCTATAGCACTGAATTTCAGCGATACGGATTGAATCCAGCTCTATGTCTGCATCCAAAATTTCACCCTATTCCTCATACACTAGTTTCAACCAGAGCCCTGTGAACTCTGGTCAAAAGTATTTCTCCACAAAGGGTATAGGGTGGAATTTCAGACGTAGCCTTGGTCAAAAATAGATGTGTTGACAGTTGCAATGCAGTGAGACGTGCGAGAGAGATTTCATGAGCATGTTACTATTTATTAACACCAAAGACCTGTGGTGAAACCGAGTTCCCTCCAGACCTGTTACTGTAAACCAGCCAGGTAGTTCCCTCCAGACCTGTTATTGTAAACCAGCCAGGTAGTTTCCTCCAGACCTGTTACTGTAAACCAGCCAGGTAGTTCCCTCCAGACCTGTTACTGTAAACCAGCCAGGTAGTTTCCTCCAGACCTGTTACTGTAAACCAGCCGGGTAGTTACCTCCCAGACCTGTTACTGTAAACCAGCCGGGTAGTTACCTCCAGACCTGTTACTGTAAACCAGCCAGGTAGTTCCCTCCAGACCTGTTACTGTAAACCAGCCGGGTAGTTACCTACAAACTTGTTACTGTAAACCAGCCAGGTAGTTCCCTCCAGACCTGTTACTGTAAACCAGCCAGGTAGTTTCCTCCAGACCTGTTACTGTAAACCAGCCGGGTAGTTACCTCCAGACCTGTTACTGTAAACCAGCCGGGTAGTTACCTCCAGACCTGTTACTGTAAACCAGCCAGGTAGTTCCCTCCAGACCTGTTACTGTAAACCAGCCGGGTAGTTACCTACAAACTTGTTACTGTAAACCAGCCTGGTAGTTACCTCCAGACCTGTTACTGTACTTTACACCAGCCAGGTAGTTACCTCCAGACCTGTTACTGTATTGTAAACCAGCCAGGTAGTTACCTCCAGACTTGTTACTGTAAACCAGCCAGGTAGTTACCTCCAGACCTGTTACTGTAAACCAGCCAGGTAGTTACCTCCAGGCCTGTTACTGTACTTTACACCAGCCAGGTAGCCACAGGAAAAGTACTTATATTGTGTCCGAAATGGAACCCAATTACCTATATAGCGCATTACATTTAAACAGGGCCCATAGGGCTCCGGTCAAAAGCAGTGCACTATATAGTGAACAGGTTGCAATTTCAGGCTTAGACTTAGTATTTAGAGGCTGTAAGCCGAGGCATAACTGGTTCCTGACCCTTTGGCCCTTGGTCAAGGTACTGTACTGTGACAGGTACAGTTAAAATGTACTTATGCCTTCTTACATGTACTTAGGCTTTCCTACACTTTAATTAAGTTAGCTGAGACAGGCTTTCTTAACACCCTGGCCCTAGGTCAAAAAGGCAAGGTCTGCAAGTTGAGCAGTCTAGTTGTCCTATTCAAAATAGGGGTTATACTTGCCAGCAGCATGCCACACTGCATACCAAGCAGGGTTGGTCCTGGTCAGTTCCTGGATGGGAGACCAGATGCTGCTGGAAGTGGTGTTGGAGGGACACTCTTTCCTCTGGTCTAAAAAAAAAATATCCCAATGCCCCAGGGCAGTGATTGGGGACACTGCCCTGTGTAGGGTGCTGTCTTTTGGATGGGATGTTAAACGGGTGTCCTGACTCTCTGAGGTCATTAAAGATCCCATTGCACTTATCGTAAGAGTAGGGGTGTTAACCCCGGTGTCCTGGCTAAATTCCCAATCTGGCCCTCAAACCATCACGGTCACCTAATAATCCCCAGTTTACAATTGGCTCATTCATCCCCCTCGTCTCCCCTGTAACTATTCCCCAGGTCGTTGCTGCAAATGAGAATGTGTTCTCAATCAACTTACCTGGTAAAATAACGGATAAATAAATAAAAATAAACACTTTGATATGTGCATTATATAATGTAATATATAGGTCAACTCAGGATACAACGATTTACAACTATGGATGAGAGAACAGATACTTTTTTTGTGTTTTTTTTGTTTGTATTTATTAAGGATTCCCATTAGTTCCTGCTACTCTTCCTGGGGTTTATTATATCTCCCCATTAGTTCCTGCCAAGGCAGCAGCTACTCTTCCTGGGGTTTATTATATCTCCCCATTAGTTCCTGCCAAGGCAGCAGCTACTCTTCCTGGGGTTTATTATATCTCCCCATTAGTTCCTGCCAAGGCAGCAGCTACTCTTCCTGGGGTTTATTATATCTCCCCATTAGTTCCTGCCAAGGCAGCAGCTACTCTTCCTGGGGTTTATTATATCTCCCCATTAGTTCTTACCAAGGCAGCAGCTACTCTTCCTGGGGTTTATTATATCTCCCCATTAGTTCTTACCAAGGCTGCAGCTACTCTTCCTGGGGTTTATTATAGCTCCCCATTAGTTCTTACCAAGGCTGCAGCTACTCTTCCTGGGGTTTATTATGGATCCCCCCCTGCCTAGGCAGCAGCTACTCTTCCTGGGGTTTATAATGGATCCCCATTAGTTCCTGCCAAGGCTGCAGCTACTCTTAATATATAATAATAATATATGCCATTTAGCAGACGCTTTTATCCAAATGTGTGCATACATTCTACGTATGGGTGGTCCCGGGAATCGAACCCACTACCCTGGCGTTACAAGCGCCATGCTCTACCAACTGTGGGGTCCAAACAAGTTAAGGCAAAAACAAGAATAAAAATGGTACATATAACATTATTTCACCACTACATATCTAAAATACAACATGTGTAATATCACCATACATACGTGTGTGTAGAGTGCCTCTGCTGGCATGTGTGCGTATGCATGCGTGTGCTCTCTTGTGTGTGTCTCTTCACAGTCCGCATCGTTCCATAAGGTGTAGTTTAATCTGTGTTTTAAATCTGACTTTACTGATTTCCAGAGTCCGTTCTGGACTTGGGTACTATGAAGAGACCCCTGGTGGCATCAACCAATCGAATGTATTTATATAGCCCTTCTTACATCAGCTGATGTCACAAAGTTCTGTACAGAAACCCAGCCTAAAACCCCAAACAGCAAGCAATGCATGTGTAGAAGCACGGTGGCTAGGAAAAACTCCCTAGAAAGGCCAGAACCTAGGAAGAAACCTAGAGAGGAACCAGGCTATGAGGGGTGGCCAGTCCTCTTCTGGCTGTGCATAGTGGAGATTATAATAGAACATGGCCTAGATGTTCAAATGTTTATATATGACCAGCAATGTTATTTGAATTCCTCAAAAAGGAGAAGTATAACCTCCCAGGGTTTATCAATGAATAATAAAATGTACTTAAGGTCACCAAGGAAACGGATGACCTTATCATATCGCATGAAGCCAGGTTGCTTGTTAGGGCATCTCAAAAAACTGATACTGTATCTGGTAGAACAGACGTAGGTTACTTTGGGAAGGTAGGTGAGATGAAAGGACAAACTTTTAAAATCATCATGCACAAAATGATACAAATCGGTTATAATAATAAAACAACAATATGATCATATCAAATATGCAATAAACAAATGGTACACCTAATTAATGTGCTCAAATATTTACAATGACTCGGCTTGTATCCAAAAAGCATGCTCATTGCTCAGTCCTCTATAATAGACTGAACAAATGTATAGGTTGTTAATTATCAATAGGGCTTTTAGGTGAATAAATAGATCAGTGAACTGAACTTCAACCACAAAATTATCTCTACAAACAATTTGCACACACTGAAAATAAAGAATAAAGCCCCATGTCTTTTTTTCCTGTATGCACTGTTTGTGTGAAAAACAATCCAAGTAATATAATATTACACTGTCAAAGGTCAAGTTTTACCTAGGCCTAATATAAAGATTACAGAAGGTTATTAATGGAATCGTTGCGCTCAACAAGAGCTACTCTACTGCAAGTTGAATTGTTGCGCTCATCAAGCGCTATTCTACTGCAAATTTAATCGTTGCGCTCAACAAGCGCTACTCTACTGCAAGTTGAATCGTTGCGCTCAACAAGCGCTACTCTACTGCAAGTTGAATTGTTGCGCTCATCAAGCGCTACTCTACTGCAAATTGAATCGTTGCTCTCAACAAGCGCTACTCTACTGCAAGTTGAATTGTTGCGCTCATCAAGCGCTACTCTACTGCAAGTTGAATTGTTGTGCTCATCAAGCGCTACTCTACTGCAAATTGAATCGTTGCGCTCAACAAGCGCTACTTTACTGCAAGTTGAATCGTTGCGCTCAACAAGCGCTACTCTACTGCAAGTTGAATCGTTGCGCTCATCAAGCGCTATTCTACTCTACTGCAATATGAAGTGCAAAGTTCTAATGACCACAACTATATTTTGCCGACTAAAAGGTCCACAAAAGCAATCCAACTGGACCGCAAAACCAAAAAACGCGAACAGACATTTCGATACATGTCATCCAAACAAGAATTTGAGTCTTTTGTGGTCGGTCTCTGTTTACAAGTCGACATCACCAAGGTAACTTACCACTAGGCCGATGGAATTTGGCCAAGCCAGTAAAGGCATTGTAGGAGTATTTTACCCGATCCAAACATGGGCCATTGAATCGGGAGAAAACCTTATGCATGATGTCTACAGCAGGTAAGATGCCGTCCTGTTGGTCGTTCTCGGAAACTGTTACAGTAATGAAATCGACAAATGCAGAAATTACAGGTTTTTTCCTGAAAAGCTGCTGAAAAGGGTGGAGAGCATATTCAGCCAATGAGGGTCCGAGCCCCGACTCTTAAGTAGTAATCATGTCTTGGTGGTGCAATCTGTGACAAGCTGGTACTATTATGGGATCAATATCACGCCAAATGTTTTGTGAACACGCAGCATGCATTTTGTATTCGGTGTTTTATGATCTGTACAAATAAGTACCAATCCACAAATATAAATCACTTTCCAGAATGCAAATCACTTGTGTAACACAAATGTAAATCACCAATCCACAAATGTAAATCACTTTCCACAAACAATCACCTTTTGATTTGTAAGTCAATATATTGCATTAGAGTTACAGTTCATATAAGGTAATCAGTCAATTTAAATAAATCCATTAGGCTCTAATCTATAGATTTCACATGACTGGGAATACTAATATGCATCTGTTGGTCAAAGATACAGTACCTTCAAAAAAATGGGCCTCCTCACAGTATTTCTGGGCATTCAAATTGTCATTGATTAAAAGCAATTGTGTTCATTGTGTGTAGTTTATACCTGCCCATACCATAACCCCACAGCCACCATAGGGCACTCTGTTTACAACGTTGACATCAGCAAACCTCGCTCTAAACGCCGTTGGTGGCGGTTTATGGAAGAGAAAATGACATTAAAATTCTCAGGCAACAGCTCTGGTGGACATTCCTGCTGTCAGCATGCCAATTGCACACTCCCTCAAAACTTGACATCTGTGGCATTGTGTTGTGTGACAAAACTGCACAGTTTAGAGGGGCCTTTTATTGTCTCTAGCACAAGGTGCACCTGTGTAGTGATCATGCTGTTTAATTAGCTTCTTGATAAGCCACACCTGTCAGGTGGATGGATTATCTTGGCAAAGGAGAAATTCTCACCAACAGGGATGTAAACAAATTTGTGCACGAGATTTGAGAGAAATACGCTTTTTGTGTGTATGGAACATTTCTGGGATCTTATATTTCAGCGCATTAAACATGGGACCAATACTTTACATGTTGCATTTATATTTTGGTTCACTGTAGTTGACATCAGTACGTTTTCTCTGTCTTCTTTCCCGGAACAAAGATGTTTAGAGACCGGGGGAGAAAATACAACAACAACAAAAAAAGGGAAAGATTTTCTGTGCAAGATTTCCAACTAACATCAATTTGACCGGTTGTAACGAAATAGAATGCAGTGAAAACGACCAAGTTCGTCTTGGATGCATATTTTATGATGCTGATAAAGATACCTTCTCTAGAGGTGCTATCTGAGTGTTCACGTTCTCTCAACATGCTGAAAGAAATCAAATTTCTCCACGCCTGTTCTCGATTCAACATTTTTCCTACATTTGGTTTGGTGTATAATTTTTCTGCAAGAAATGCTTAATTCTGCAGGAGTTAATGTTAAGGCAATGTGAGAGGTTATAGACCCACAGTCAGTTTCCAGATTTCAATTTATATTTAACCCATCTGAACAGTAGCCTACAGTTCCCTTGAACTTCCCTATTTGAAGTCCCCTTTTTGTGATTGTTGAATTTGTAATGAATTTGTAATGAATGCTATTTATTGACTACAGCTCAGCATTCAACACCATAGTACCCTCAAAGCTCATCACTAAGCTAAGGAATCTGGGGCTAAACACCTCCCTCTGCAACTGGATCCTGGACTTCCTGACGGGCCGCCCCCAGGTGGTGAGGGTAGGTAGCAACACATCTGCCACGCTGACCCTCAACACTGGAGCTCCACAGGCGTGCGTGCTCAGTCCCCTCCTGTACTCCCTGTTCACTTGGCATTCAGGCCAAAGAGTTCAATCTTGGTTTCATCAGACCAGAGAATCTTGTTTGTTCATGGCCAGGCACGACTCCAGCACCATCATTAAGTTTGCAGACGACACAACAGTGGTAGGCCTGATCACCGACAATGTTGAGACAGCCTATAGGGAGGAGGTCAGAGACCTGGCCGGGTGGTGCCAGAATAACAACCTATCCCTGAACGTAACCAAGACTAAGGAGATGATTGTGGACTACAGGAAAAGGAGCACCGAGCACGTCCCCATGCTCATCAACAGGGCTGTAGGGGAGCAGGTTGAGAGCTTCAAATTCCATGGTGTCCACATCAACAACAAACTAGAATGGTCCAAACACACCAAGACAGTCGTAAAGAGGGCAAAAGCCTATTCCCCCTCAGGAACTAAAAAGATTTGGCATGGGTCCTCAGATCCTCAAAAGATTCGACAGCTGCAACATCGAGAGCATCCTGACCGGTTGCATCACTGCCTCCGACCGCAAGGCACTTCAGAGGGTAGTGCGTACGGCCCAGTACATCATTGGGGCAAAGCTGCCTGCCATCCAGGACCTCTAAACCAGGCGGTATCAGAGGAAGGCCCTGAAAATTGTCAAAGACCCCAGCCACCCCAGTCATAGACTGTTCTCTCTACTACCGCATGGCAAAGCGGTACCGGAGTGCCAAGTCTAGTACAAAAAGGCTTCTCAACAGTTTTTACCCCCAAGCCATTAGACTCCTGAACAGGTAACTAAATAGATTGTGTGCCCCCCCCCAACCCCTCTTTTATGCTGCTGCTACTCTCTGCTAGTCACTTTAACTATACATTCATGTACATACTACCTAATTGGCCCGATCAACCAGTGCTCCTGCACATTGGCTAACCGGGCTATCTGCATTGAGTCCCAACACCCGCCAACCCCATCTTTTTACGCTACTGCTACTCTGTTCATCATATATGCATAGACACTTTAACCGTACCCACATGTACATACTACCTCCAATAAGCATGAATAACTGGTGTCTGTATATAGCCTTGCTGCTCTTATTTTCAATTGTCTTTTAACTCTCTTTAACTCTTTAATTTCTTTACTTACCTACACACACACACACTTTTTTTTACACTATTGGTCAGTCTGTAAGTAAGCATTTCACTGTAAGGTCTGTTGTACCTGTTGTATTCGGTGCACGTGACAAATAAACTTTGATTTGATTTGACTATCATGGTCTGCTTGAAGCATGTAGGTATTACAGACTCGGTCAGGGAGAAGATGAAAATGAGTGAAGACACTTGCCAGTTGGTCTGCGCATGCTATTTAGTACACGTCCTGGTAATCCGTCTGGCCCAGCGGCTTTGTGAATGTTGACCTGTTTAAAGGCATTGCTCACATCGGCTACCGAGAGCATTATCACATAGTCATCCAGAAAAGCTGGTGCTCTCGTGCATGCTTCAGTGTTGCTTGCCTCGAAACGAGCATAAAAGGCATTTAGCTCGTCTGGAAGGCTCTCGTCACTGGGCAGCTCGCGTCTCGGTTTCCATTTGTAGTCCGTACTAGTTTTCAAGCCCTGCCACATCTGACGAGCGTTAGAGTCGGTGTAGTAGGGTTCAATCTTAATCCTGTATTGACACTTTTCTTGTTTGATGTTTCATCTGAGGGCATAGCGAGACTTCTTATAAGCGTTAGTGTCCGGCTCCTTGAAAGCGTCAGCTCTAGCCTTTAGCTCGGTGCGGATGTTGCCTGTAATCCATGGCTTCTAGTTGGGATATGTACATACGGTCACTGTGGGGATGAAGTTGTCGATGCACTTATTGATGACTGAGGTGGTGTATTCCTCAATGCCATTGGATGAATCCAGGAACATATTCAAGTCTATTCTAGCAAAACAGTTCTGTAGCGTAGCATCCGCGTCATCTGACCACTTCCGTATTGAGCGAGTCACTGGTACTTCCTGCTTCAGTTTGTGCTTGTAAGCAGGAATCAGGAGGATAGAATTATGGTCTGATTTGCCAATTGGAGCGCGGGGGAGAGCTTTGTATGCATCTCTGTGTGTGGAGTAAAGGTGGTCTAGAGTTTTTTTCCCTCTGGTTGCACACGTGACATGCTGGTAAAAATGAGGTAAAACTGATTTAAGTTTGCCTGCATTAATGTCCCTGGCCACTAGGAGCGCCACTTCTGGATGAGCATTTTGTTGTTTGTTCATGGCCTTATACAGCTCATTGAGTGCAGTCTTAGTGCCAGTACCGGTCTGTGGTGGTAAATAGATGGCTATGAATTATATAGATGAGAACTCTCTTGGTAGATAGTGTGGTCTACAGCATATCATAAGGTACTCTACCTCAAGCGAGTAATACCTCAAGACGTCTTTAATATTAGACATCGTGCACCAGCTGTTATTGACAAAAAGACACACCCCCACCCCCCGTCTTACCAGATGTAGCTTCTTCTCTATTCTGCCAGTGCATGGAAAATCCCGCTCTATATTGTCCGTGTTGTCGTTCATCCACGACTTGGTGAAACATAAGATTGTACAGTTTTGAATGTCCCGTTGGTAGGATAATCTTAATTGTAGGTCATCAATTTTATTTTCCAATGATTGCACGTTAGCCAGTAGAACGGATGGCAGTGGGAGTTTACTCGCTCGCCTACAGATTTTCAGAAGGCAGCCCGACCTGCGCCCCCTTTTCTTTAGTTTTTTCTTCACCCAAATAATGGGGATTTGGGCCTGTTCCCGGGAAAGCAGTATATCCTTCTCGCCAGAATCGTTAAAGGAAAAAGCTTCTTCCAGTTCGAGGTGAGTAATCGCTGTTCTGATGTCCAGAAGTCATTATGTACAAAATAAGTAAAAAAAGAAGTTCCAAACAACGCTAAAAAATGAACAAAATAGCACAGTTGGTTAGGAGCATGTAAAACGTCAGCTATCCTCTTCGGCGCCATCTTAACATATTAGTGTGTAGCCCAAATGGTTCAGACGCTACAGACAGTAGTTGGAAGATCGGATGTACCGACAGCAGACAAGTCCCGTGACTCATGTGGGGGTCGTAGAGCAATACGGAAAAGACCATTATGTTCATGAGAGTCTCATCTTTCCATAGAGGGGTTTGTAGGACAAACCGTTTGGACGCTACAGGCGTTTTTTCGTGAGAAGACCGATTTTCAGGATGTCTCATGGTCTGACAAACACCACTCTAGCTCTCTCCTTTCACTGCAGATGAGGAAGGATGCAGTGTATTGAGACGCAGCCCATGCAAAATAACTGTTGTCTGTTATCTTAAATCTATCTTAAATTGACAGACTTTGATGGGGATTTTATTATTTTGATAATTAGATTTCCCCGGGACGCGGACATCAACTCTAGGGGTTAATATAACCTCCCTGTCTATAAAGCTACCAAGCATTGAAGGAAGGCAGCCAGCTAGCTAACTAACGTTACTTGTTATTATTATTATTTATAACTAACCTGGCAAAAGCTAGCTAGCTGGAGCAATGGTCAGGTAATGTCAGAGTCACACAGCTTTTATTTTGAAAACAGTTAGCATACGATACGTATGCTAACTGTTTTCAAAATAAAAGCTGTGTGACTCTGACATTACCTGACCACCTCTCTGTTCATTAATTTTATCTTGTGGACAACATAAGAAAAATGTATTAATGCAGTCGAAATGATTATCCGCCTTAATTGTTTAAGTTTGGATATTCATTGAACAAACCATACACGGATCAACAATGTGCAGAAAGTGTGTTAAAATATACACTGCTCAAAAAAATAAAGGGAACACTACAATAACACATCCTAGATCTGAATGAATGAAATATTCTTATTCAAAACTTTTCTCTTTACATAGTTGAATGTGCTAACAAAAAAATCACACAAAAATTATCAATGGAAATCAAATTTATCAACCCATGGATGTCTGGATTTGGAGTCACACTCAAAATGAAAGTGGAAAACCACACTACAGGCTGATCCAACTTTGATGTAATGTCCTTAAAACAAGTCAAAATGAGGCTCAGTAGTCAGTGGCCTCCACGTGCCTGTATGACCTCCCTACAACGCTTGGGCATGTTCCTGATGAGGTGGCGGATGGTCTCCTGAGGGATCTCCTCCCAGACCTGGACTAATGCATCCGCCAACTCCTGAACAGACTGTGGTGCAACGTGGCGTTGGCGGATGGAGCGAGACATGATGTCCCAGATGTGCTCAATTTGATTCAGGTCTGGGGAACGGGCGGGCCAGTCCATAGCATCAATGCCTTCCTCTTGCAGGAACTGCTGACACACTCCAGCCACATGAGGTCTAGCATTGTCTTGCATTAGGAGGAACCCAGGGCCAACCGCACCAGCATATGGTCTCACAAGGGGTCTGAGGATCTCATCTCGGTACCTAATGGCAGTCAGGCTACCTCTGGCGAGCACATGGAGGGCTGTGCGGCCCCCCCAAAGAAATGCCACCCCACACCATGGCTGACCCACCGCCAAACCAGTCATGCTGGAGGATGTTGCAGGCAGCAGAACGTTCTCCACGGCGTCTCCAGACTGTCACGTCTGTCACATGTGCTCAGTGTGAACCATCTGTGAAGAGCACAGGGCGCCAGTGGCGAATTTGCCAATCTTGGTGTTCTCTGTCAAATGCCAAACGTCCTGCACGGTGTTGGGCTGTAAGCACAACCCCCACCTGTGGACGTCGGCCCTCATACCACCCTCATGGAGTTTGTTTCTGACCGTTTGAGCAGACACATGCACATTTTTGGCCTGCTGGAGGTCATTTTGCAGGGCTCTGGCAGTGCTCCTCCTGCTCCTCCTTGCACAAAGGCGGAGGTAGCGATCCTGCTGCTGGGTTGTTGCCCTCCTACGGCCTCCTCCATGTCTCCTGATGTACTGGCCAGTCTCCTGGTAGCGCCTGCATGCTCTGGACACTACGCTGACAGACACAGCAAACCTTCTTGCCACAGCTCGCATTGATGTGCCATCCTTGATGAGCGGCACTACCTTAGCCACTTGTGTGGGTTGTAGACTCCGTCTCATGCTACCACTAGAGTGAAAGCACCGCCAGCATTCAAAAGTGACCAAAACATCAGCCAGGAAGAATAGGAACTGAGAAGTAGTCTGTGGTCACCACCTACAGAATCACTCCTTTATTGTGGGTGTCTTGCTAAATTCCTATAATTTCCACCTGTTGTCTATTCCATTTGCACAACAGCATGTGAAATTTATTGTCAATCAGTGTTGCTTCTTAAGTGGACAGTTTGATTTCACAGAAGTGTGACTGACTTGGAGTTACATTGTGTTGTTTAAGTGTTCCCTTTATTTTTTTGAGCAGTGTATATATAAGCTTCCGCAGGGATTCGACCCAATTTCCTGTCCCCTCCCTGTCTACTCTACCTGCTGCGCTACCGTTCAGGTGATGTCCCATAAAAGAAATCCTAGGTAAATTGTAAATACGGTGTCAAGGAGAGTTCCGTGTTTGAACACAATTTGGAATCGAAGAAATGGAACCACGGCGAAATCAGTGGGATCTCGCATTTTGCAACACACGGGTTGAAAAAGCATGTGATCAAACGAAGCTTCAGACTTCATTGATCATGTGATATCGTTACTTTGAAACGAGCATCGGTACATTGTGTCGGATCGATGCTTTGAAAACTGCACCGCCACTCCGGTGTCAATTGTCCCATCATTAGTTTAATCGTTGTTACAGAGTGCTAAAAAAGTATTGATGTTAATAGCTAACATGTCTTGTCTTAAGTCACAGTCCAGCTAGCCGTCGTATGTCAGCGCGGCATTATGGGAGATTTGAGCTCTTTAACCAGTTAAGCATTAGGGGACGCTATTAACATTTTTGGATGAAAAACTTTCCCATATTAAGATATTTTGTTACGAAAAGATGCTTGACTATGCATATAATTAACAGCTTTGGAAAAAAAACACTCTGACGTTTCCAAAACTGCAAAGATATTGTCTGTGAGTGCCACAGAACTGATGTTACAGGCGAAACCCAGATAAAAATCCAACCAGGAAGTGCCTGAATGCGATTTCACATTGTAGCTTGTTTGTAGTAGTGTTTTGGTACCGGAGTTGTATTGTAATACTGTCCACGCTTAAAAGCACCTAGCAATATATTAGAGATATATTAGAGATGTAAGACAGGATATGTGTTTTCCTTCATGCTCCTCTATAGAACATGTCAGATGGTGCATTGAAGACTGATGTGTGTCTGTCTTTTTATAAAGTCATTGCAGTTATGGTTCTATTGTCGAATAATGACTTCCGAGGCTAATTTAGAAGTCAATTCATGGGAATAATCTAGAAGAAGTAATACATAATACTTGATTTGTCTATATTACATCTTTAATGAGCAGCATTTTAATTCACAGAACAAATCATCAATATACTTGATTGAACAAATAATCAATATAGTAATGAATCTGTATGTACCTACACCAAAATAAACTCCGTATGGAAAAATATCCCTGTGTTTCTTTTTGTTGTGCTTTTCTCTTTGTACTTTTTTATTTTCTTTAATACAAAATTGTACTTACAGATAATAGAAAAACGTTTTCTAAACCAAAAAACTGAATCATCCGCTGGTACAGTATCTCTCTGAGACTAGACACATTTATCAAAGTCCGAATAATACATTGAGATTCATTTAGAGGTTTCCCCAGTCGTGGTTCTACAAGAATCATTTCACATTACACCCGCATATTATCTGTCCACAGAAAGGTATCCTTTGCAAGTCGGTTGAGGAAATAGTCTGCAGTAGTACCTTTTGGAAATCAGTAGAGTTTCAATTTGCATTTTACATAGAGAGACAACAGAGCTGAAATAAGAAATCATTAGCATACAATTGAATTTACACCATTATGATCAAATACATTCATTATCATGAATAATCAATTAGGATAAAAAAATAAATATATAGCTATTCGGTTTGTGGATTCTGAAGCATAAAACTGTTTTCCATCGGTTCTTGCATGAAGAACACGTATATATTTGGTTCTTTAACAGTTTGTGAGTGAGCTAAAGGGTTTTGGTTCCACCTCTGACAGAAACTCTCCACACTATCTCAAAGTGTTTGTAAGTTTTTGGGAGGTTAGCTTAGCCTTCGAGTGAACCGTTTTTTATTCTCCACAGACCTATCCATCCGGGCATCCTCAATGTACAAAACTCCTGTGCTGAGCTGGAGACTGACAGAAGGGAGAGTCACAATAGCAAATTGTCTAACTGTGTGACGTCACAACCCAGCTCATGACTACAGGAGGAGCAGGGAGTTTAGCACACAGGCTGTCTTTCAGACCCTCATGCAGGGTAGATTAGTCTAGAAGGTGGGCATCGTGGGTGCAGTGTCCACATAGCCGCTGGTGGTCAGGCACGTGCTCTCCTGGAGCTGGGTGGCTACAGGTCCGTCTTTGGTCGTCTTGCCCTGCTGCTGTGTGGGATATCTCTCAGCCTCAGCCCCCTCCTTCTCCCGGTAGTCACAGTACTGGCCAGCCTCAGCCATCTCCCTCTGCCTCTGCAGCAAGAGCACGTTGTCATTGTTCACCCCGTTGACTTTACTGTAGTCCACCCCGGCCCTGCCGAACTGCACCTGGAAGGGGCCCCGGCCGTGGCTGGAGAGGGGCTTCAGGACCAGCTGGTTCTCCTGGTTCACTTTCTGGACCTCTACATACTCCATGGACCGGGAGGGGGGCAGCCCAAGCCCTGTGGCTTCTTTCTGGCGCTCCAGATTGCGGATGTTGAAGTTTCTGTGGGCCTGGGGGTGGTGCTGGGCTTCCCAGTGGTATGCAACTCTAGTGGATGGGGATCTGCTCCGACGGTACTCGCTGTACTCTCCCAGGCTGTCTCTGTACTCTGGGTGGTGGTGGTGGGGAAAGGAGGTGGATGTGGCGAAGAGATGATCTGGGATGCTGTATGTTATCTCACTTGTGATGTGCTGCTTGGGCACCTCAAGTGTACCATAGTGGTGGTTGTCGGAGGATCCATGGATCGACGGGGAGAAGACTAATGGCCAGGTCTTAACCCTCCCATCTGATGAATCTGGGGTGTCCACCACCTGGCTGTCTCCCCTCTCCAGCCTCTCCCAAGACCCCTTCTGGCCTTGCAGTAGCTCGGGTTCCTCATAGCTCGACTCGTCCTTGGACTCCACAGCTCCACACTTCTCCATCAGCAAGGTGTGGCTGTCACAGCTGCCCCGGCCCGAGTCGTTGTCCGACTGGCTCTTGGACTTGAGGCAGCCAACATCTTGGAGGTCTTTTCCCTCCGGCATCAGTTCCTGTTTCTCGTTGACGTACACTTCCAGGTATTCCACCAGCAGATCCTCGTAGTCAGTAGACCTCGGAGGGAAACTTTGGACTACCAGGGAGTTGAATACCTCTTCTGGCTTGCCCTTCTGTAGACAGAGCAAAGAGGTTTATTGGAAAGGACAATTAGACAGTGGAATCACTTAACCCTGAGAGACGTTGAGTGAACTAATAAAATCACTTTACCTTGAGAAGCTGTTGATCAAATCCTTTTATTTTAGGTCCAGGAACAGGAGGTAGTAGACAGTGCTTCACACTAGAGGGGGAGAGAGAGTGGCTGAGTGAGTGACTGAGTGAGTGACTGGGTGAGTGACTTGAGTGAGTGAGCTGTTCATGAACGGAGAGTACTGTTGCTATGCAAGCAGCTTCTTCATTGATTGATCTCATGAACGTGACTTCAGAAGGTTCTTTGTACCTGCTTCTGTTCAAGGTGATAATCCATGTGAGAATCAAGAAGATGAAGGCAGAGAAGACGGCTATCAGGATCCACATGGATCGTTCCCGGGCGATGTCTGTCAACACAACAACAAAAATAACATTAGAATACAACTTCTTTTGAAAGAGAAATGTTTCTTCTTTTTTTTTTTACAACCTGACAGACATCACGTACACTCCTCCAAGAGGCTGGAAGCAGCACAGCACATTAGTGACTGCGGTGCTGTCTAGACATGATATAAAACTATGACAAGTATAGAGGCGTGGTTGGCAGACTTACAGTCTGGAGCTATGACAAGTATAGAGGCGTGGTTGGCAGACTTACAGTCTGGAACTATGACAAGTATAGAGGCGTGGTTGGCAGACTTACAGTCTGGAACTATGACAAGTATAGAGGCGTGGTTGGCAGACTTACAGTCTGGAACTATGACAAGTATAGAGGCGTGGTTGGCAGACTTACAGTCTGGAACTATGACAAGTATAGAGGCGTGGTTGGCAGACTTACAGTCTGGAGCTATGACAAGTATAGAGGCGTGGTTGGCAGACTTACAGTCTGGAACTATGACAAGTATAGAGGCGTGGTTGGCAGACTTACAGTCTGGAACTATGACAAGTATAGAGGCGTGGTTGGCAGACTTACAGTCTGGAACTATGACAAGTATAGAGGCGTGGTTGGCAGACTTACAGTCTGGAACTATGACAAGTATAGAGGCGTGGTTGGCAGACTTACAGTCTGGAACTATGACAAGTATAGAGGCGTGGTTGGCAGACTTACAGTCTGGAGCTATGACAAGTATAGAGGCGTGGTTGGCAGACTTACAGTCTGGAACTATGACATAGCTGGCTGTGCTCCACTCGCTCCAGAAGCCGTGGTCTGGCTTACAACGGACCTGTGCCATGTAGACACCACCAGAGTGCAGGCTGAAGATGTTGAACATTTTCTGCTGGCCTGCGCGGTGCTCCTGTTTAGGGAAAAGACACACAAGATAATATTACAGATTGTGAATAACCACAAGGGTATTGATGTGACGCTTTCATGAGTACTTTAATAAACCTACACTTTTAACCAAAGCAGTGCAATGCATACATTTCTCGTGTGTGTATGTTACCCCTGTGGGAATTAAACCCTCCACCTTTGCCACACAGGACATGGGGATTGATTTTACTTCCTGCATTAACTTTCTAAGAAACAGACCTGACCCTTTTCTGAGTAATGATATAAGGGTTACATAGTTAATGTTAACTTTGATCGTCTGGTTTTAAAACGTTTCCAGGAACTTTCTCTGAACGATCCGTGATGGCTTTGTGTTTTGGTCTAACTGGTTGATTATTCATATAGCTCAGCAATAATGACCAATCTTTAACTAGGGAAGTATATTTAATCATTATTTAACAGGTCCCTTGATAAAGACATTGGCCAGTCTAGCATTGTAGCTGTAGGGCAGATGACTGGTTTGTGCATAGAAAGGCTAACTGCTACCTCAGTGTAGATCAGGGGCTTCCAACCTTTTTCTCCCCCCACTTTTACAACAAAAATGTCCAAAAATGTCCATACATAGTTTATCAACATCTATCAGGTAGGCTATTTACTGATAATAATAATACAAATAATAATAACAACAATAATAACCATGAATATGGAAAACAAATTAACTCAGTGTTGCGTCTTCCTCTGGCATTTTACTGCTTGTTTCTAGCCCAAAGCATCATGGGATGTGTGCGTCATTTTAGATCGGTATAAACAATCGCAAATTGTAAAAATAAACAAAGTTAGGAAAGCCTGGTAATGCACCTGGCGACCTGGTCAGCATGCACTGTGCCCGGCCCACCACAGGAGTCGCTAGTGCACGATGAGACAAGGATATCCCTGCCAGTCAAACCCTCCCTAACCCGGATGACGATGTGCCAATTGTGCTTCGCCCCATTGACTTCCCGGTCGCGGCCGGCTGCGACAGAGCCTGGACTCGAACCCAGAACCTCTGGTGGCACAGCTAGCACTACCTTAGACCACAGGACCACCCGGGATACCCTGGTGTAGATAATACTTGATGTAGCTTAGAAAACGGTGATCCTCGAGACCTGCAGTATACTCCAGCTCTTTATCCCGGCTGAGCTTCATGCCTTCATCACACTAGCCTCAACAACTTGATTAGCGAGACAAGTGTTCACTGCTGAGCACAAGCTGGTACAGCAGTTCTTTAAGAGTAGGATTGAGGATCCCTGGCTTAGAGGTTACCAACTGTCCGCTCCCAATAAATCATTTCTAACCACATCACTTCCTCTTCTTCAGTGTAGCTGCAAAGGCATCACTTCATGATTGTGGTTGCCATTGTGAACGTTTTGAATGTTCTAGCTTGTGGCTTCTGTGGCAAAATTGCTATTTGTGTTTAAGTACCTCCCACTCCTCCGCCTCCTCCAGTTTGACTCTGAGCTCATAGATGAGGGTGATCCAGCCGGAACGTGTGTCGGCCTTACGGGGCGGTTCCCATGACACCCTGAGGAAGGGACCATCTTCGTCCTCCAACACCCCTACCGTCACGTTCTCTGGTGTGTGTGGCTGGACTGAAAAGGGGGGACAGACAGATGCTAATGTCAATGACCATAGAAGAGCAGCTACAAGGGCCATATTTTGGGAGTATTTGTCTGCTCAGTGATAACCTGAAGAATAAACATTCAGGCATGCCATACGTTTTATGACCTTTTTTACTACAGTCCAATTTTTTTTACCAGTCAAATTTTTAAAACCATTTTTTTCTCTATTCTCAAGCTATTTTGGAACTCTTCCAATGGAGGTGTGTAACACCTTTTCTATACTCTCTCTGTATATCCTCTATACTCTCTCTGTATATCCTCTATACTCTCTCTGTATATCCTCTATATTCTCTCTGTATATCCTCTATACTCTCTCTGTATATCCTCTATACTCTCTCTGTATATCCTCTATACTCTCTCTGTATATCCTCTATACTCTCTCTGTATATCCTCTATACTCTCTCTGTATATCCTCTATACTCTCTGTATATCCTCTATACTCTCTCTGTATATCCTCTATACTCTCTCTGTATATCCTCTATACTCTGTCTGTATATCCTCTATACTCTCTCTGTATATCCTCTCTATACTCTCTCTGTATATCCTCTATACTCTCTCTATACTCTCTCTGTATATCCTCTGTATACTATCTCTCTGTATATCCTCTATACTCTCTGTATATCCTCTATACTCTCTCTGTATATCCTCTATACTCTCTCTGTATATCCTCTATACTCTCTCTGTATATCCTCTATACTCTCTGTATATCCTCTATACTCTCTCTGTATATCCTCTATACTCTCTCTGTATATCCTCTATACTCTCTGTATATCCTCTATACTCTCTCTGTATATCCTCTATACTCTCTCTGTATATCCTCTATACTCTCTCTGTATATCCTCTATACTCTCTCTGTATATCCTCTATACTCTCTGTATATCCTCTATACTCTCTCTGTATATCCTCTATACTCTCTCTGTATATCCTCTATACTCTCTCTGTATATCCTCTATACTCTCTCTGTATATCCTCTATACTCTCTCTGTATATCCTCTATACTCTCTGTATATCCTCTATACTCTCTCTGTATATCCTCTATACTCTCTGTATATCCTCTATACTCTCTCTGTATATCCTCTATACTCTCTCTGTATATCCTCTATACTCTCTCTGTATATCCTCTATACTCTCTCTGTATATCCTCTATACTCTCTGTATATCCTCTATACTCTCTCTGTATATCCTCTATACTCTCTCTGTATATCCTCTATACTCTCTGTATATCCTCTATACTCTCTCTGTATATCCTCTATACTCTCTCTGTATATCCTCTATACTCTCTCTGTATATCCTCTATACTCTCTCTGTATATCCTCTATACTCTCTCTGTATATCCTCTATACTCTCTCTGTATATCCTCTATACTCTCTCTGTATATCCTCTATACTCTCTCTGTATATCCTCTATACTCTCTGTATATCCTCTATACTCTCTCTGTATATCCTCTATACTCTCTCTGTATATCCTCTATACTCTCTCTGTATATCCTCTATACTCTCTCTGTATATCCTCTATACTCTCTGTATATCCTCTATACTCTCTCTGTATATCCTCTATACTCTCTCTGTATATCCTCTATACTCTCTCTGTATATCCTCTATACTCTCTCTGTATATCCTCTATACTCTCTCTGTATATCCTCTATACTCTCTCTGTATATCCTCTATACTCTCTCTGTATATCCTCTATACTCTCTCTGTATATCCTCTATACTCTCTCTGTATATCCTCTATACTCTCTCTGTATATCCTCTATACTCTCTCTGTATATCCTCTATACTCTCTCTGTATATCCTCTATATCCTCTACTCTGTATATCCTCTATACTCTCTCTGTATATCCTCTATACTCTCTCTGTATATCCTCTATACTCTCTCTGTATATCCTCTATACTCTCTCTGTATATCCTCTATACTCTCTCTGTATATCCTCTATACTCTCTCTGTATATCCTCTATACTCTCTGTATATCCTCTATACTCTCTCTCTGTATATCCTCTATATCCTCTATCTCTCTGTATATCCTCTATACTCTCTCTGTATATCCTCTATACTCTCTCTGTATATCCTCTATACTCTCTCTGTATATCCTCTATACTCTCTGTATATCCTCTATACTCTCTCTGTATATCCTCTATACTCTCTCTGTATATCCTCTATACTCTCTCTGTATATCCTCTATACTCTCTGTATATCCTCTATACTCTCTCTGTATATCCTCTATACTCTCTCTGTATATCCTCTATACTCTCTCTGTATATCCTCTATACTCTCTGTATATCCTCTATACTCTCTCTGTATATCCTCTATACTCTCTCTGTATATCCTCTATACTCTCTCTGTATATCCTCTATACTCTCTCTGTATATCCTCTATACTCTCTGTATATCTGTATATCCTGTATATCTATACTCTCTCTGTATATCCTCTATACTCTCTGTATATCCTCTATACTCTCTCTGTATATCCTCTATACTCTCTCTGTATATCCTCTATACTCTCTCTGTATATCCTCTATACTCTCTCTGTATATCCTCTATACTCTCTCTGTATATCCTCTATACTCTCTCTGTATATCCTCTATACTCTCTCTGTATATCTCTCTGTATATCCTATATCTCTCTGTATATCCTCTATACTATATCTCTCTGTATATCCTCTATACTCTCTCTGTATATCCTCTATACTCTCTGTATATCCTCTATACTCTCTCTGTATATCCTCTATACTCTCTCTGTATATCCTCTATACTCTCTCTGTATATCCTCTATACTCTCTCTGTATATCCTCTATACTCTCTCTGTATATCCTCTATACTCTGTATATTCTCTATACTCTCTCTGTATATCCTCTATACTCTCTCTGTATATCCTCTATACTCTGTATATTCTCTATACTCTCTCTGTATATCCTCTATACTCTCTCTGTATATTCTCTATACTCTCTCTGTATATCCTATATACTCTCTCTGTATATCCTCTATACTCTCTGTATATCCTCTATACTCTCTCTGTATATCCTCTATACTCTCTCTGTATATCCTCTATACTCTCTCTGTATATCCTCTATACTCTCTCTGTATATCCTCTATACTCTCTCTGTATATCCTCTATACTCTCTCTGTATATCCTCTATACTCTCTCTGTATATCCTATATACTCTCTCTGTATATCCTATATACTCTCTCTGTATATCCTCTATACTCTCTCTGTATATCCTATATACTCTCTCTGTATATCCTATATACTCTCTCTGTATATCCTATATACTCTCTCTGTATATCCTATATACTCTCTCTGTATATCCTATATACTCTCTCTGTATATCCTATATACTCTCTCTGTATATCCTATATACTCTCTCTGTATATCCTATATACTCTCTCTGTATATCCTCTATACTCTCTCTGTATATCCTCTATACTCTCTCTGTATATCCTATATACTCTCTCTGTATATCCTCTATACTCTCTCTGTATATCCTCTATACTCTCTCTGTATATCCTCTATACTCTCTCTGTATATCCTCTATACTCTCTCTGTATATCCTATATACTCTCTCTGTATATCCTATATACTCTCTCTGTATATCCTATATCCTCTATACTCTCTCTGTATATCCTCTATACTCTCTCTGTATATCCTCTATACTCTCTCTGTATATCCTCTATACTCTCTCTGTATATCCTCTATACTCTCTCTGTATATCCTCTATACTCTCTCTGTATATCCTCTATACTCTCTCTGTATATCCTCTATACTCTCTCTGTATATCCTCTATACTCTCTCTGTATATCCTCTATACTCTCTCTGTATATCCTCTATACTCTCTCTGTATATCCTCTATACTCTCTCTGTATATCCTCTATACTCTCTCTGTATATCCTCTATACTCTCTCTGTATATTCTCTATACTCTCTCTGTATATTCTCTATACTCTCTCTGTATATTCTCTATACTCTCTGTATATCCTCTATACTCTCTCTGTATATCCTCTATACTCTCTCTGTATATCCTCTATACTCTCTCTGTATATCCTCTATAGTCTCTCTGTATATCCTCTATACTCTCTCTGTATATCCTCTGTATATATACTCTCTCTGTATATCCTCTATACTCTCTCTGTATATCCTCTATACTCTATCTCTCTGTATATCCTCTATACTCTCTCTGTATATCCTCTATACTCTCTCTGTATATCCTCTATACTCTCTGTATATCCTCTATACTCTCTCTGTATATCCTCTATACTCTCTCTGTATATCCTCTATACTCTCTCTGTATATCCTCTATACTCTCTCTGTATATCCTCTATACTCTGTATATCCTCTATACTCTCTCTGTATATCCTCTATACTCTCTCTGTATATCCTCTATACTCTCTGTATATCCTCTATACTCTCTCTGTATATCCTCTATACTCTCTCTGTATATCCTCTATACTCTCTCTGTATATCCTCTATACTCTCTCTGTATATCCTCTATACTCTCTCTGTATATCCTCTATACTCTCTCTGTATATCCTCTATACTCTCTCTGTATATCCTCTATACTCTCTCTGTATATCCTCTATACTCTCTCTGTATATCCTCTATATCCTCTATACTCTCTCTGTATATCCTCTATACTCTCTCTGTATATCCTCTATACTCTCTCTGTATATCCTCTATACTCTCTCTCTGTATATCCTCTATACTCTCTGTATATCCTCTATACTCTCTCTGTATATCCTCTATACTCTCTCTGTATATCCTCTATACTCTCTCTGTATATCCTCTATACTCTCTGTATATCCTCTATACTCTCTGTATATCCTCTATACTCTCTCTGTATATCCTCTATACTCTCTCTGTATATCCTCTATACTCTCTCTGTATATCCTCTATACTCTCTCTGTATATCCTCTATACTCTCTCTGTATATCCTCTATACTCTCTGTATATCCTCTATACTCTCTCTGTATATCCTCTATACTCTCTCTGTATATCCTCTATACTCTCTCTGTATATCCTCTATACTCTCTCTGTATATCCTCTATACTCTCTCTGTATATCCTCTATACTCTCTGTATATCCTCTATACTCTCTCTGTATATCCTCTATACTCTCTCTGTATATCCTCTATACTCTCTCTGTATATCCTCTATACTCTCTCTGTATATCCTCTATACTCTCTCTGTATATCCTCTATACTCTGTATATTCTCTATACTCTCTCTGTATATCCTCTATACTCTCTCTGTATATCCTCTATACTCTGTATATTCTCTATACTCTCTCTGTATATCCTCTATACTCTCTCTGTATATTCTCTATACTCTCTCTGTATATCCTATATACTCTCTCTGTATATCCTCTATACTCTCTGTATATCCTCTATACTCTCTGTATATCCTCTATACTCTCTCTGTATATCCTCTATACTCTCTCTGTATATCCTCTATACTCTCTCTGTATATCCTATATACTCTCTCTGTATATCCTCTATACTCTCTCTGTATATCCTATATACTCTCTCTGTATATCCTATATACTCTCTCTGTATATCCTATATACTATACTCTCTGTATATCCTCTATACTCTCTCTGTATATCCTATATACTCTCTCTGTATATATCCTATATATCCTCTCTCTGTATATCCTATATACTCTCTCTGTATATCCTATATACTCTCTCTGTATATCCCTATACTCTCTCTGTATATCCTATATACTCTCTCTGTATATCCTATATACTCTCTCTGTATATCCTATATACTCTCTCTGTATATCCTCTATACTCTCTCTGTATATCCTATATACTCTCTCTGTATATCCTATATACTCTCTCTGTATATCCTCTATACTCTCTCTGTATATCCTCTATACTCTCTCTGTATATCCTATATACTCTCTCTGTATATCCTATATACTCTCTCTGTATATCCTCTATACTCTCTCTGTATATCCTCTATACTCTCTCTGTATATCCTCTATACTCTCTCTGTATATCCTCTATACTCTCTCTGTATATCCTCTATACTCTCTCTGTATATCCTCTATACTCTCTCTGTATATCCTCTATACTCTCTCTGTATATCCTCTATACTCTCTCTGTATATCCTCTATACTCTCTCTGTATATTCTCTATACTCTCTCTGTATATTCTCTATACTCTCTGTATATTCTCTATACTCTCTGTATATCCTCTATACTCTCTCTGTATATCCTCTATACTCTCTGTATATTCTCTATACTCTCTGTATATCCTCTATACTCTCTCTGTATATCCTCTATACTCTCTGTATATCCCCTATACTCTCTCTGTATATCCTCTATACTCTCTCTGTATATCCTCTATACTCTCTGTATATTCTCTATACTCTCTGTATATCCTCTATACTCTCTCTGTATATCCTCTATACTCTCTGTATATCCTCTATACTCTCTCTGTATATCCTCTATACTCTCTCTGTATATCCTCTATACTCTCTGTATATCCTCTATACTCTCTGTATATCCTCTATACTCTCTGTATATCCTCTATACTCTCTCTGTATATCCTCTATACTCTCTCTGTATATTCTCTATACTCTCTCTGTATATTCTCTATACTCTCTCTGTATATCCTATATACTCTCTCTGTATATCCTCTATACTCTCTCTGTATATTCTCTATACTCTCTCTGTATATTCTCTATACTCTCTCTGTATATCCTATATACTCTCTCTGTATATCCTCTATACTCTCTGTATATTCTCTATACTCTCTCTGTATATCCTCTATACTCTCTGTATATCCTCTATACTCTCTCTGTATATCCTATATACTCTCTGTATATTCTCTATACTATCTGTATATCCTCTATACTCTCTCTGTATATCCTCTATACTCTCTCTGTATATCCTCTATACTCTCTGTATATTCTCTATACTCTCTGTATATCCTCTATACTCTCTGTATATCCTATATACTCTCTGTATATTCTCTATACTCTCTCTGTATATATCCTCTATATCCTCTCTCTCTGTATATCCTCTATACTCTCTGTATATCCTCTATACTCTCTCTGTATATCCTCTATACTCTCTCTGTATATCCTATATACTCTCTGTATATTCTCTATACTATCTGTATATTCTCTATACTCTCTGTATATCCTCTATACTCTCTCTGTATATCCTCTATACTCTCTCTGTATATCCTCTATACTCTCTGTATATCCTCTATACTCTCTCTGTATATCCTCTATACTCTCTCTGTATATCCTCTATACTCTCTCTGTATATCCTCTATACTCTCTCTGTATATCCTCTATACTCTCTCTGTATATTCTCTATACTCTCTCTGTATATTCTCTATACTCTCTCTGTATATCCTCTATACTCTCTGTATATCCTCTATACTCTCTCTGTATATCCTCTATACTCTCTGTATATCCTCTATACTCTCTGTATATTCTCTATACTCTCTGTATATCCTCTATACTCTCTCTGTATATCCTCTATACTCTCTCTGTATATTCTCTATACTCTCTCTGTATATCCTATATACTCTCTCTGTATATCCTCTATACTCTCTGTATATCCTCTATACTCTCTCTGTATATCCTATATACTCTCTCTGTATATCCTCTATACTCTCTGTATATTCTCTATACTCTCTCTGTATATCCTCTATACTCTCTCTGTATATTCTCTATACTCTCTGTATATCCTCTATACTCTCTGTATATCCTCTATACTCTCTGTATATTCTCTATACTCTCTCTGTATATCCTCTATACTCTCTCTGTATATCCTCTATACTCTCTGTATATCCTCTATACTCTCTGTATATTCTGTATACTCTCTCTGTATATCCTCTATACTCTCTGTATATCCTCTATACTCTCTGTATATCCTCTATACTCTCTGTATATTCTCTATACTCTCTCTGTATATCCTCTATACTCTCTCTGTATATCCTCTATACTCTCTGTATATCCTCTATACTCTCTCTGTATATCCTCTATACTCTCTGTATATCCTCCTTACTCTCTGTATATTCTGTATACTCTCTCTGTATATCCTCTATACTCTCTGTATATCCTCTATACTCTCTCTGTATATCCTCTATACTCTCTGTATATCCTCTATACTCTCTGTATATCCTCTATACTCTCTGTATATTCTCTATACTCTCTCTGTATATCCTCTATACTCTCTCTGTATATCCTCTATACTCTCTGTATATCCTCTATACTCTCTCTGTATATCCTCTATACTCTCTCTGTATATCCTCTATACTCTCTGTATATCCTCCTTACTCTCTGTATATTCTGTATACTCTCTCTGTATATCCTCTATACTCTCTGTATATTCTGTATACTCTCTCTGTATATCCTCTATACTCTCTGTATATTCTCTATACTCTCTCTGTATATCCTCTATACTCTCTCTGTATATCCTCTATACTCTCTCTGTATATCCTCTATACTCTCTGTATATTCTGTATACTCTCTCTGTATATTCTCTATACTCTCTCTGTATATCCTCTATACTCTCTCTGTATATCCTCTATACTCTCTGTATATTCTGTATACACTCTCTGTATATTCTCTATACTCTCTCTGTATATCCTCTATACTCTCTCTGTATATCCTCTATACTCTCTCTGTATATCCTCTATACTCTCTGTATATTCTCTATACTCTCTCTGTATATCCTCTATACTCTCTGTATATTCTCTATACTCTCTCTTTATATCCTCTATACTCTCTGTATATCCTCTATACTCTCTCTGTATATCCTCTATACTCTCTCTGTATATCCTCTATACTCTCTGTATATTCTGTATACTCTCTCTGTATATTCTCTATACTCTCTCTGTATATCCTATATACTCTCTCTGTATATCCTCTATACTCTCTGTATATCCTCTATACTCTCTCTGTATATCCTCTATACTCTCTGTTTATTATGTATACTCTCTCTGTATATTCTCTATACTCTCTCTGTATATCCTCTATACTCTCTCTGTATATTCTCTATACTCTCTCTGTATATCCTATATACTATCTCTGTATATCCTCTATACTCTCTGTATATCCTCTATACTCTCTCTGTATATCCTATATACTCTCTCTGTATATCCTCTATACTCTCTCTGTATATTCTCTATACTCTCTCTGTATATCCTCTATACTCTCTCTGTATATCCTCTATACTCTCTCTGTATATCCTCTATACTCTCTAGGTATATCCTCTATACTCTCTCTGTATATCCTCTATACTCTCTCTGTATACAGACCATGTCTACGTCCACAGGGTCAAGTTTCTTATCTATATAGACCACGTCCATAGGGTCAAGTTTCTTATCTATATAGACCACGTCCATAGGGTCAAGTTTCTTATCTATATAGACCACGTCCATAGGGTCAAGTTTCTTATCTATATAGACCACGTCCATAGGGTCAAGTTTCTTATCTATATAGACCACGTCCATAGGGTCAAGTTTCTTATCTATATAGACCACGTCCATAGGGTCAAGTTTCTTATCTATATAGACCACGTCCATGGGGTCAAGTTTCTTATCTATATAGACCACGTCCATAGGGTCAAGTTTCTTATCTATATAGACCACGTCCATAGGGTCAAGTTTCTTATCTATATAGACCACGTCCATGGGGTCAAGTTTCTTATCTATATAGACCACGTCCATAGGGTCAAGTTTCTTATCTATATAGACCACGTCCATAGGGTCAAGTTTCTTATCTATATAGACCACGTCCATAGGGTCAAGTTTCTTATCTATATAGACCACGTCCATGGGGTCAAGTTTCTTATCTATATAGACCACGTCCATAGGGTCAAGTTTCTTATCTATATAGACCACGTCCATAGGGTCAAGTTTCTTATCTATATAGACCACGTCCATAGGGTCAAGTTTCTTATCTATATAGACCACGTCCATAGGGTCAAGTTTCTTATCTATATAGACCACGTCCATAGGGTCAAGTTTCTTATCTATATAGACCACGTCCATAGGGTCAAGTTTCTTATCTATATAGACCACGTCCATAGGGTCAAGTTTCTTATCTATATAGACCACGTCCATAGGGTCAAGTTTCTTATCTATATAGACCACATCCATAGGGTCAAGTTTCTTATATATATAGACCACATCCATAGGGTCAAGTTTCTTATCTATATAGACCACGTCCATAGGGTCAAGTTTCTTATCTATATAGACCACGTCCATAGGGTCAAGTTTCTTATCTATATAGACCACGTCCATAGGGTCAAGTTTCTTATCTATATAGACCACGTCCATAGGGTCAAGTTTCTTATCTATATAGACCACGTCCATAGGGTCAAGTTTCTTATCTATATAGACCACGTCCATGGGGTCAAGTTTCTTATCTATATAGACCACGTCCATAGGGTCAAGTTTCTTATCTATATAGACCACGTCCATGGGGTCAAGTTTCTTATCTATATAGACCACGTCCATAGGGTCAAGTTTCTTATCTATATAGACCACGTCCATAGGGTCAAGTTTCTTATCTATATAGACCACGTCCATAGGGTCAAGTTTCTTATCTATATAGACCACGTCCATAGGGTCAAGTTTCTTACCTATATAGACCACGTCTACATCCACAGGGTCAGAGAAGTTGTTGCCGAGGGCGTTGGTGGCCACTACAGTGATGTTGTAGTTGACCCAGATGGATGTTTCATTCTTGTTGAAGAAACAGGAGTTGGCTCCTGCTGTATGGTAGTCTGGACACTCATAGACTGTTTCAGAGCTGGAAAGGGACAGCGAGAGACAGTTCCAGTTAGAGACAGAGAGACAGAGAGAGAGACAGATAGACAGGGACAGAGAGAGAGAGAGAGAGAGAGAGAGAGAGAGAGAGAGAGAGAGAGAGAGAGAGAGAGAGAGAGAGAGAGAGAGAGAGAGAGAGAGAGAGAGAGAGAGAGAGAGAGAGAGAGAGAGAGAGAGAGAGAGAGAGAGAGAGAGAGAGAGAGAGAGAGAGAGAGAGAGAGAGAGAGAGAGAGAGAGGGACAGAGACAGACAGATAGGATAATAGTCTGGACACTCATAGACCGTGTCAGAGCTAGAGAGACAGGGACAGAGAGAGAGAGAGAGAGACAGGGACAGAGAGAGAGAGACAGGGACAGAGAGAGACAGACAGATAGGATAATAGTCTGGACACTCATAGACCGTGTCAGAGCTAGAGAGACAGGGACAGAGAGAGAGAGAGAGGGACAGGGACAGAGAGAGACAGACAGATAGGATAATAGTCTGGACACTCATAGACCGTGTCAGAGCTGGACAAGGAGCGTTGACACAGAGATGACAATGTGATATTAGTGATGAACAACACGTCCGGACAGGAGTCAGAATAACAAGTGTTCGTGTGGAGGCATTGTTATGATTTTTCAGTCTTGCTATTTACATGACAGGGGGAAAAAACAAGTCAACATCCTTTGCCTTTGTGTTTACATAAACAATTCCTGAAAAACACCAGCGTGTTTGTACCTAAGCCTGTGTGTGAAGGTGTGTCCAAGACAAGTGGCCAATGGTTTTTAGGAGGGAGCATGTGATAGGGGGTAATGCAGGCATGGGGAGGGGATGGTGTTGCTTCGTGGGTGTCCACCTCCTTGCCAGTGGGCATGTCATATTTCTGTATAACCACTCACTTCTCTTTGTGGTAGAAGAGGGAGTAGGTGGTGGGTCGCCCCCCATCAGAGCCTGCCTCCCACCAGCAGGTGAAGGTCTCCTTATCTGGGGACCTACAGCTGGTCAGCTTGGGCTTTCCTGGGGGGGTGTGGCCTGAAGGATAGACAACCGGTAGAGCAGGTCAGTCAACAGATAGACCAGGTCAGACAACTGATAAACCAGGACAGACAACTGATAGACCAGGTCAGACAACTGGTAGACCAGGTCAGACAACTGGTAGACCAGGTCAGACAACTGGTAGACCAGGTCAGACAACTGGTAGACCAGGTCAGACAACTGGTAGACCAGGTCAGACAACTGGTAGACCAGGTCAGACAACTGATAGACCAGGTCAGACAACTGATAGACCAGGTCAGACAACTGGTAGACCAGGTCAGACAACTGATAGACCAGGTCAGACAACTGGTAGACCAGGTCAGACAACTGATAGACCAGGTCAGACAACTGATAGACCAGGTCAGACAACTGGTAGACCAGGTCAGACAACTGATAGACCAGGTCAGACAACTGGTAGACCAGGTCAGACAACTGATAGACCAGGTCAGACAACTGATAGACCAGGTCAGACAACTGATAGACCAGGTCAGACAACTGATAGACCAGGTCAGACAACTGATAGACCAGGTCAGACAACTGGTAGACCAGGTCAGACAACTGATAGACCAGGTCAGACAACTGGTAGACCAGGTCAGACAACTGGTAGACCAGGTCAGACAACTGGTAGACCAGGTCAGACAACTGGTACACCAGGTCAGCACAACACCAGTGAGACAACACCTGTGAGACAACACCTGTGAGACAACACCTGTGAGACAACACCAGTGAGACAACACCTGTGAGACAACACCAGTGAGACAACACCAGTGACGCAACACCTGTGAGACAACACCAGTGAGACAACACCTGTGAGACAACACCAGTGAGACAACACCATTGAGACAACACCTGTGAGACAACACCAGTGAGACAACACCTGTGAGACAACACCAGTGAGACAACACCATTGAGACAACACCAGTGAGACAACACCAGTGAGACAACACGCAAGACCTGTGAGACCACATGCAACACCTGTGAGACAACACGCAACACCTGTGAGACAACACGCAACACCTGTGAGACAACACCTGTGAGACCACATGCAACACCTGTGAGACAACACGCAACACCTGTGAGACAACACCTGTGAGACAACACCAGTGAGACAACACGCAACACCTGTGAGACCACATGCAACACCAGTGAGACAACACGCAACACCTGTGAGACAACACCAGTGAGACAACACCAGTGAGACAACACCTGTGAGACAACACCAGTGAGACAACACCATTGAGACAACACCAGTGAGACAACACCTGTGAGACAACACCAGTGAGACAACACCTGTGAGACAACACCAGTGAGACAACACCTGTGAGACAACACCTGTGAGACAACACCAGTGAGACAACACCTGTGAGACAACACCAGTGAGACAACACCAGTGAGACAACACCTGTGAGACAACACCTGTGAGACAACACCTGTGAGACAACACACAATACCTGTGAGACAACACCAGTGAGACAACACCAGTGAGACAACACCTGTGAGACAACACCAGTGAGACAACACCTGTGAGACAACACCAGTGAGACAACACCTGTGAGACAACACCTGTGAGACAACACCAGTGAGACAACACCTGTGAGACAACACCAGTGAGACAACACCTGTGAGACAACACCAGTGAGACAACACCAGTGAGACAACACCTGTGAGACAACACCTGTGAGACAACACACAACACCTGTGAGACAACACCTGTGAGACAACACCTGTGAGACAACACCAGTGAGACAACACCTGTGAGACAACACCAGTGAGACAACACCAGTGAGACAACACGCAACACCTGTGAGACCACATGCAACACCAGTGAGACAACACGCAACACCTGTGAGACAACACCTGTGAGACAACACCTGTGAGACAACACCAGTGAGACAACACCAGTGAGACAACACCTGTGAGACAACACCAGTGAGACAACACCAGTGAGACAACACCTGTGAGACAACACCAGTGAGACAACACCATTGAGACAACACCAGTGAGACAACACCAGTGAGACAACACGCAACACCTGTGAGACCACATGCAACACCTGTGAGACAACACGCAACACCTGTGAGACAACACCTGTGAGACAACACCTGTGAGACAACATGCAACACCTGTGAGACAACACGCAACACCTGTGAGACAACACCTGTGAGACAACACCTGTGAGACAACACCAGTGAGACAACACACAATACTTTTCACAGTTAGACCAGCAATTTCCTTATTCATTTTATATTTTATTTGACCTTTATTAGACCCTGTTTTCCCATTGAGGTCAACATATATCTATCTAGAATATATCAATATCTAAAGGGTCCATTTTACTTGTGGCTGTTTAGGGTCCATTAAAAATGCACAAGTTATCTAGATATGGTAGTAGTATATTTCCAATGTTTACTGGGAGGGGCATATTACTCAAACTACAGTCATTTTTTAAAACATTTTTTAAATTGAACCTTTATTTAACTAGGCAAGTCAGTTAAGAATTCTGTTTGAAATGTGTGAAAAAAAATTCTTATTTTCAATGACAGCCTAGGAACAGTGGGTTAATTGCCTGTTCCGGGGCAGAAGAACAGATTTGTACCTTGTCAGCACAGGGATTTGAACTTGCAACTTTCCGGTCACTAGTCCAATGCTCTAACCACTAGGCTACCTGAAGGCTGTATCACATCTGGCCATGACTGGGAGTCCCATAGGACGACGCACAATTGGCCCAGTGTCGTCCGGGTTTGGCCGGGATAGGTCGTCATTGTAAATAAGAATTTGTTCTTAACTGACTTGCCTAGTTAAATAAAGGCAAAATAAAATATGCCCCATGCGTAGTTTCATTCTGGACACACTGTCTCCCATTAATTCAGCCAGTTATATATGGACATTGTAGTCCAAATACAATCAGAGGTTACATGGCCTGGTCTTTGACTTACATGTTCCAAGTGACCACATGCAGATTAGTGGCAGTATCACACACGTAACACACAAGTTGTGGTCTGTGACTTACGTGCTCCCTGAGCAACCACAGGCAGGATTAGTGACAGTATCAGTGTTACTCCCACGTCTCTCCACATCATGACGCCTCACTGCCTCGCAAGTCAGGTTGAATTCTGGGAAAACAGAGACAGAAACAGACCAAGCATGAAGCATGACCAGGGATCAACCTATCAGGGGGCTCTGAACACTAGAACACTAGACAGGCGACATCATATAATTGAACCCCTGGTTGTCTTGTGTGATCAGTAGAAACAAGACTTGATGCTAGGGGAAACAACATGGCTTCTACCAGTACAGTATATGCCGGCCAAAGTCAGACTGAAGACCACGATGGAAATACGTTTTTTTTTGTGTGTAATCCTACATGATGATTTTAAATGCAGTGTTTCAACTTGTGTTATTAGTGGAGTTGTATTTTGTAATTGACCGAACAAATTCTTGCCATCTGACCAGTTACATGATGAAAAGGGTCAATATGTCTCAATGGGTTCTAACTCATTTACTTGTTATATATCTTTATTGTTACATAAAGGGGCTGTACCTCCATCCTCAGGAAATAATACAAACTGTAGGTTTGCGTATTAGTATAGTATAGTATTAGTAGCCTCAACTAGACCAGATTTGGAAAGACAGCCATTCTAGACTGGTGTGTTAGTGAAGGTCAGTGTCAACTTGGTTCAACTGGGCCATCCCACCCTTGGTTCAACTGGGCCATCCCACCCGTGGTTCAACTGGGCTATCCCACCCTTGGTTCAACTGGGCCATCCCACCCTTGGTTCAACTGGGCCATCCCACCCTTGGTTCAACTGGGCCATCCCATCCTTGGTTCAACTGGGCCATCCCACCCATGGTTCAACTGGGCCATCCCACCCATGGTTCAACTGGGCCATCCCACCCTTGGTTCAACTGGGCCATCCCACCCTTGGTTCAACTGGGCCATCCCACCCTTGGTTCAACTGGGCCATCCCACCCTTGGTTCAACTGGGCCATCCCACCCTTGGTTCAACTGGGCCATCCCACCCTTGGTTCAACTGGGCCATCCCACCCTTGGTTCAACTGGGCCATCCCACCCTTGGTTCAACTGGGCCATCCCACCCTTGGTTCAACTGGGCCATCCCACCCTTGTCCAGGTGGTTGAGTTCAATTTCTAACCGCAAAGTATGTAGTTTAAATGACATTTTATAATCCATCCATGGCCCCATTCCACAGTCATGGAAATTCCCTCAGGATTGTGGTGTCAGGAAAATAACCTCTCACTCAACATCAACAAAACAGAGAAGGTGGAAAGTTTTAAGTTCCTCGGTGTACACATCACGGACAAACTGAAATGGTCCAACCACACAGACAGCGTGGTGAAGAAGGCACAACAGTGCCTCTTTAACCTCAGGAGGCTGAAGAAATTTGTCTCGTCACCTAAAAGCCTCACAAACTTTTACAGATGGACAATCGAGAGCATCCTGTCGGGCTGTATCACCGCCTGGTACGGCAACCACCCTCAGTTGCAAGGCTCCCCAGAGGGTAGTGAGGTCTGCACAACGCATCACCGGGGACAAACTACCTGCCCTCCAGGACACCTACAGCACACGATGTCACAGGAAGGCCAAAAAGATAATCAAGGACAACAACCACCTGAGCCACTGCCTGTTCACCCCGCCATCATCCAGAAGGCGAGGTCGGTACAGGTGCATCAAAGCTGGGACCGAGAGACAGAAGCTGTTTTTCAATCTCAAGGTCATCAGACTGTTAAACAGCCATCACTAACACAGAGAGGCTGCTGCCAACATAGACTCAAATCTCTGGCCACTTAAATAAATGGATTTAGTAAAGGTATAACCAGTCACTTTTAATAATGCCACTTTAATAATGTCTACATATCCTACATTACTCATCTCATATGTATATACTGTATTTTATACCATCTATTGCATCTTGCCTATGCCGCACAGCCATCGCTCATCCATATATTTATATGTACATATTCCCACCCTTTATATTGTGTGCATATAAGGTAGTCGTTGTGCATTTGTTAGATATTACTGCACTGTCGGAACTAGAAGCACAAGCATTTCGCTACACTTGTATTAACATCTGCTAACCATGTGTATGTGATCAATATTTTTTATATTTTTTGCTTATAAAATATTTATTAATGTTGACTTGATGTTTAACACCATTCAGGTGAAAATCAATATAAGATCAGAATATAATACTAAGATGAGGAAAATAGCTGTGATATTTTGATAGAAAATAAGAATAACAGAAACGAAGAATAGCTGGAGAATTCAGCTTTTCAGGCAGAGTATTAAACATGTTTTATTTAATCATACACCTGAAACTGCTGAGGGAAAAATATTCCCTCAGCAACAGAGTTTCCTCCCAGTATCCTCTGTAGAGTAGGCCCTCTGCATGCTGACATCCTGTCTAATTGGGTAACTAACGAGGTCAATTAGGCTCTGTTCATAGTGACGAACAGGGTTCTCTACACTGTGATGTAATCTGTGTGCAAGGCGAGCCAGAAAGACGTGTGAATCTCTCTGACAGCTGGAGTGTGCTGTGCATAAGGTCTTATTACTGAGCAATTAATGGGTTCCTCCCAGGTCAGCATTTTATCTTAACACCTTGAGAAAGAGCTGGAATCACAAAGCCTTGCTACTTTGAAGTAGTCATGAGTCAATTAAATTTTTGAAGTGCCGTATATAGAATGATATAAAAATATATTTAAGGCCTGCAGAGAAGAGTAAACATGACAGAAAAGCTGGAGAAAAAGGATATTGTTTTCCCCTCATGTGTGCAAAGATTAACAAAGCCCCTCTTCTTTCCAGCTGGCATGTACAGCACATCTGATTGTGTAACGCTAAGGGCTTATGTGTCACCATAACCAAGGAGAAACAAATCCAAATCAAATCAAATTTGATTTGTCACATACACATGGTGAACAGATGTTTATGTGAGTGTAGCGAAATGCTTGTGCTTCTAGTAATCTAACCGAACAATTTCACAACAACTACCTTATACACTGCTACTCCTGCTTCTGTATCAGACTGCAATGCAAACCCCATTTGCAGGACTGTGGATCGCAAAAAAAAAAATAATGAAGTGAAGGGATCACTATCTAATAGCGGCCAGTCAGAGATCGTCTGTTCTGCGTGCCTCACTGGTACTTCCACTAAGTCGATGAAGTGAAGGGATCACTATCTAATAGCGGCCAGTCAGAGATCGTCTGTTCTGCGTGCCTCACTGGTACTTCCACTAAGCCGATGAAGTGAAGGGATCACTATCTAATAGCGGCCAGTCAGAGATCGTCTGTTCTGCGTGCCTCACTGGTACTTCCACTAAGCCGATGAAGTGAAGGGATCACTATCTAATAGCGGCCAGTCAGAGATCGTCTGTTCTGCGTGCCTCACTGGTACTTCCACTAAGTCGATGAAGTGAAGGGATCACTATCTAATAGCGGCCAGTCAGAGATCGTCTGTTCTGCGTGCCTCACTGGTACTTCCACTAAGTCGATGAAGTAACACTTATTTAACTACATTGCTCCATCTAGCTACCTTGCTACCTCCATGACCTCTGACCCCTAGAGTGATGGTGGTATTTACTCCACGGTGCCTTGATTTCTACGTCATCCTAATCTGATAACTGTCAGATTAGAGTTGAAGTGGTTGAAAGGAGGGGAGGATTGTCCTCTGGCTGTATATAGCTCTGTCTTACATAACCATAGCATCACTAAGCTGCAGCCTGCTAAGCTGGCAAAGTGAGTGAAGGGAAAACAAACAGGGACGCTCATAAACGTAAATTGATTCATCGTCTGTATAGTGACCCTAAATGTTTTCGTTCTCACGGTTCTCATCTTTTGCTCACTCAGGTTCCCCCCTTTTTCTATCCCGTGCTGGTTTATCCCTCTAGATACTTAATCGTGATTGAAAGGATAAATTAAATCTCAACTATAGGCCAGAACTAAGTCTAGATAACAATGGGTTAGGTTAATATCTTGTATTTTATTTCTTGGTCATTAGTAGTTCAACTAGATTTCTTTGGTATAAAAGCATGAAATAAATCAACTTTCTTGGGAATAACTGGGTCTAGGATAACCCTGGGTCTAGGATAACCCTGGGTCTAGGATAACCCTGGGTCTAGGATAACCCTGGGTCTAGGATAACCCTGGGTCTAGGATAACCCTGGGTCTAGGATAGCATCCTACATGTTAAGAGGCTACAGACTGATATTTCAGATGTGAGGTATCAGATTGTGCCCTGTGCGGTAAGGAGACCATAAGGCTTCTTCTGATAGGCCTATATCCTGATGCTCCCTTGGTGAATAACGATTAGGGATAGTTAATTATTAAGGGGCTCAGGTATAACTCTAGGCTAGTAGGGTTTTGCCTTCAGACTGGAATAGTAGGTCATTAGAACCTGACCTGGGCCTTGCCTTGTGCACAGGCCTGGTCGTCAAACATCAGTACACCAACTGGAGACTGCTACAAAAGCCACAATATACAATCTTAGAAAAAAGGGATCCAAAACGTATCTTTAGCTGTCCCCATAGGAGAACCCTTTTTTGTTCCAGGTAGAACTCTTTTGGGTTCCAACTCAAAAGGGTTCTGCCTGGAACCAAAAAGGGTTCTTCAAAGGGTTCTCCTATGGGGACAACTGAAAACCCCTTTTAGGTTCTAGAGAGCCCCTTTTTCTCTAAGAGTGTACAGTAGGTATGATGGCTCAACAAAGTAGTCTTTAGACACTGTAAGTGTGTAGTTGTTTAGATATCTTTCTATATGAATCACAGTACGCACACACACACACACTAACCTTGACACACTCTCAGGCCTTGTCAGAAGAACCTTGACTGTCATGTAACCTAAACAGTAAAGTGTAAACCGGCCTGACCAGCCTCCTCATGATTCTGTTGATACAGGATGGGGACTGGGCTGTTGTGCACTGTGAAGTATCCTGGGGCATGGGATAATACACACACACACACACGCACACACGCACACGCACGCACGCACGCACGCACGCACACAAACAAACAAACAAACAAACAAAACCAATTCAAGAGGATGGCTCTTCTTCCTAACATTGAAAAAAGTCTTTGGGTTAATAAACATCTTGGTTTGTGACTGGACTGGTTACTGTGTTTCCAAATGGCTGCCATTTCTAGTTATTCTAAGTTCTTTGATTTTGCTGACATTTTCCTCCAGGGCTGCAGCACACCACCAAGGTACACCTACTGTAGGTACACAGAGCACACGGGGAGGGTCGCTGAATAGCATTAAAAAGCAAGGTGCTGCTAGACATGGATATGATCTTTTTGCACTGAAAACACATCGTATTATAGTAGTGTATGTCGGCACACCTCAGTATCGATGTAAAGTGCCTTCAGGAAGCGTTCACACGTTTTCCACATGTTGTTGTTACAGCCTGAATTTAAAAATGGATTAAATAAAAGTGGAAAACTGCAACAACAAAAATGTGGCAAAGAAATTAACTTTTAAAAAACAAAGCTTTCTGTTTGGGGCAAATCTAAAACAACAAAATCACTGAGTACCACTCTTCATACATTCAAGCTTGGTAGTGGCTGCATCGTGTTATGGGTATGCTCGTCATCGGCAAGGACTAGGGAGTTTAGGGTGAAAAGAAACAGAATAAATCTAAGCACAGGCAAAATCCTAGAGGAAAACCTGGTTCAGTCTGCTTTCCAACAGACACTGGGAGACAAATTCACCTTTCAGCAGGACAATAACCTAAAGCACAAGGCCAAATCTACACTGGAGTTGCTTACCAAGAAGACAGTGAATGTTCCTGAGTGGTCTAGTTACAGTTTTGACTTAAAATCAGGTTGAAAATCTACAGCAAGACTTGAATAATTTTTCAAATAATAATATGAAAATATTGTACAATCCAGGTGTGCAAAGCTCAGACAGACTGTTGTAAAACAAAATCGCTGCCAAATGTGATTCTAACATGTATTGACTCAGCGATGTGAATACTTATGTACATTTCATTTTCAATATATTTGCATTTAAAAAAAAAATAAAAAACTTTTGTCATTATGGGGTGATTATGGGATGTGTGTAGATGGGTGAGAGAGGGGGGTTTGTTGTTGTTTTAATCCATTTTTAATTGAGATGTGGAATAAGTCAAGGGGTATGAATACTTTATGAAGGCGCTGTATCGACAAGATGGACATGGTCATTGGGGCGGCAGGATAGCCTAGTGGTTAGAGTGTTGGACTAGTAACCGGGAGGTGAATCCCTGAGCTGACAAGGTACAAATCTGTTGTTCTGCCCCTGAACAGGCAGTTCACCCACTGTTCCTAGGCCATCATTGAAAATAAAAATTTGTTCTTAACTGACTTGCCTAGTTAAATAAAGGTAAAATAAAAAATTGCAGGGCTCCCTGGTGAAAGAGACATTGGTCTCATTAGACTCCCTTCTTTAGTGTTAATCTTCTGAATGGCACATAGAGGTTGCTGAGCGTCTTCAAACTGTCCCTTGTGTCTGATGAGTGGTATCTCCCATGACCAGGACTGCGTCCCAAATGGCAACCTATTCCCTACATAGTACACTACTTTTAAGCCCTGTGGCTCTGGTCAGAAGTAGTGCACTAGGGCAGGGATGGGCAACTCCAGTCCTCGGGGGCCTGGTAGGTGTCATACGTTTAACCCAGCCCCAGCTAACACACCTGACTCCAACAATCAACTGATTATGATCTTCAGTTTAGAATGCAATTACTTTAATCAGCTGTGTTGACTAGGGATGTGGACAGTGTGTGACACCACTCCGACCCCCGAGGACTGGAGCTGCCCATCCCTGATGTAGGGAATAGGGTGTCATTTAGGAGGCGACCTAGGTCAAATGATGTATGAAAACTGAACCAGAGCATCATGGAACCTTTTGTAGGATGACGTTCATTGTAATGGAAACATCCAGAATCGTGTCACTGTCGTACTGGAATGATACTGTACATAATGTAATCTCGGGAATGGACATGGTGAGCAGGCCCACTGGCATGGTTTTCTCACCACACAGACGTATATGCACAGAAAAACACATGGTACAACATATTGTGACGGTCTGTCTCACAGTAAATACCACTAGTGTTTCCTTCACCCTTACCATGTCTTATGCCTCAGTGTTTTCACTGTACACAGAGTCATGAAAACATTCTCTTCTTCCACCTCTAAGAGCTGCTACACCCTCCACTTCTGCGTAGCCTAGTAGCCTAGCCTGAGTAGCTCAGTAGCCTAGTCTGGGTAGCTCAGTAGCCTAGCCTGGGTAGCTCAGTAGCCTAGCCTGGGTAGCTCAGTAGCCTAGCCTGGGTAGCTCAGTAGCCTAGCCTGGGTAGCTCAGTAGCCTAGCCTGGGTAGCTCAGTAGCCTAGTATGGGTAGCTCAGTAGCCTAGCCTGGGTAGCACAGTAGCAAAACAGCCCTGAGATGAGGTGACTTAGTGGGAAAATAAAGTCTACTGTGTTTTACTACTGTACTTTTGCCATTGAAACTATGGTATGCTGAATCATTGGTCCAGTTTAGCCAAACCTCAGGTTGATGAGCTAACAAGTGTATGAGGATGATACCGCTGTGCTTTCTGTTGACAACGCTCTAACATAACTGCAATCGGGCTTTTTGGGGCGGCAGGTAGCCTAGTGGGCCAGTAACCGAAAGGTTGCTGGATCGAATCCCTGAGCTGACAAGGTAAAAATCTGTCGTTCTGCCCCTGAACAAGGCAGTTAACCCAATGTTCCTAGACTGTCATTGTAAATAAGAATTTGTTCTTAAGTGACTTGCCTAGTTAAATAAAGGTGAAATAAAAAAATAAAAAAAAACATAATAAATGATGCTTTGCAGAAAACCTTGATTGAACTGGAATCAGAATTTAATGCAAACTAATTTTCCAAATCACGTAAAATGTATCTGCTGATATCCCAGGTTATTAATATCTGGATGGACGAGAAGCTATTTTTCAGAAAGCATATTAATTAGTTACTTAAGAAGTTAAGAATGAAAATGAACTTCCTTTATAAGAATAGGGCATACCTTTCATTAAATAGCCGATAACAAATCATTCAGTCGACATTCATACCAGTTATAGACTATGGGGAAAATCGATTATACGAATGCAGCTGCCACTGTACTGAAGACTGCGAACGCAATTTATCATACCACACTCTGTATCAGAAAGTAGGCTGTGGCAGCAGCATTCACTGTGAACGCAGTTTATCATACCACACTCTGTATCAGAAAGTAGGCTGTGGCAGCTGCATTCACTGTGAACGCAGTTTATCATACCACACTCTGTATCAGAAAGTAGGCTGTGGCAGCTGCATTCACTGCGAACGCAATTTATCATGCCACACTCTGTATCAGAAAGTAGGCTGTGGCAGCTGCATTCACTGTGAACGCAGTTTATCATACCACACTCTGTATCAGAAAGTAGGCGGACCCTCCTTGAAGTCTCGTAGATTGATGCCTTGCACTCTTTTTGTTTATAAAGCCCTCTTGCATAAGCTTCCACCGTACCTTACTACATTATTAACCTACAGACATATACGAGCTACCAGACTGCCCTCGGGGATGGCTAATTCTGGATATGGCTATATTTTCTTTTGCCGCAATTAGACCTAAATTACAAAACGTTCTTTGATATTGATCACCAATATTTACATTTCCCAACAGACTAAATCATGGAGATAGATGGATATAAATTGATTTCCTTGATTTCTACGTCATCCTAATCTGATAACTGTCAGATTAGAGTTGAAGTGGTTGAAAGGAGGGGAGGATTGTCCTCTGGCTGTATATAGCTCTGTCTTACATAACCATAGCATCACTAAGCTGCAGCCTGCTAAGCTGGCAAAGTGAGTGAAGGGAAAACAAACAGGGACGCTCATAAACATAAATTCATTCAACGTCTGTATAGTGACCCTAAATGTTTTCGTTCTCACGGTTCTCATCTTTTGCTCACTCAGGTTCCTATTTTCTCTATCCCGTGCTGGTTTATCCCTCTAGATACTTAATCGTGATTGAAAGGATAAATTAAATCTCAACTATAGTCTAGATAACAATGGGTTAGGTTCATATCTTGTATTGGATTTCTTGGTTCAACTTAGATATAAAAATACATCAATGAATGGCTTTGTGGGACATCTACAACCCGATACCAGTAAGCCTGCCAAAAGAAGTAGTAATGAATGATTTTTACAATCTGCCTGCACTGCATTTACTCATTTACAACACTGTACTTGGGCCTGTACTTCCTTTAGATTAAAACCATCAAATAAATACACTTTCTTTAGATTAAATCCATAAAATAAATACACTTTCTTTAGATTAAAACCATAAAATAAATACACTTTCTTTAGATTAAAACCATAAAATAAATACACTTTCTTTAGATTAAAACCATAAAATAAATACACTTTCTTTAGATTAAAACCATCAAATAAATACACTTTCTTTAGATTAAAACCATAAAATAAATACACTTTCTTTAGATTAAAACCATAAAATAAATACACTTTCTTTAGATTAAAACCATAAAATAAATACACTTTCTTTAGATTAAAACCATAAAATAAATTAACGATCTTTGCACTAAAAGCAATTCTAGAACCTTGAGTCTAAAGATAAGATGGCATCCTAGAAGTTAAGTGAGGTGGTGTCCATGGCAACCCCACGGGGTGATCCTTTATGTGAGGGAATGATTACAATTACTCCTAGATAATGGTGGAGGAGGACTCTATTTTGCTCTTTACCTCCCTTTCCCAGATACAATGACTGATTATGTTCAAACAACCATTTGTTACTGACAAGGAGTTTAGAACCGTCAGAGCACCTTCAGGGCCAATGAGATAGCCTACGCTGAATTCTACAGCATCTGCCTTTTTTCTCTCTCTGATTCCTCCTGACAGTGGGATAGGGGTGTATTACAATTACAAGATCAAATAACAGGGTTATGTTTGATCTTTCAGCCTGGACCAAAGGGGAACAGCAGAGCACGCTATTCTATTCTAGTGTGTTGTTGATTCCCAACACCCAATGCTTGTTCAGAGAAGAGAATATGTTACAGACTGTCATTTCAGAAGGTGTGAGGTATCAAATCCCCGAGTTAACACACTGTGCGGTAAGGAGATCCTAATGCTTCTTCTGATAGGCCTATATCCTGACGCTCCCTGGGTGAATAACGATTAGGGATATTTAATTATTCTCAGGTATGACTCTAGGCTAGTAGGGTTTTGAATGGCTCGTGTGGGTGCTGCCTTCAGACTGGAACAGTAGGTAATTTGTTTGTAAGTGTGTAGTTGTTTAGATATCTTTCTATATTGGCAGTCACTGTAAATAAGAATGTGTTCTTAACTGACTTGCCTAATTAAATAAAGGAAAAAGAAAAGTGAAAGACACACACACACACTAACCTTGACACACTCTGAGGCCTTGTCAGAAGAACCTTGACCGTCATGTGACCTAAACAGTAAAGTGTAAACCGGCCTGACCAGCCTCCTCATGATTCTGTTGATACAGGATGGGGACTGGGCTGTTGTGCACTGAGAAGTATCCTGGGGCATGGGATAATACACACACACACACACACACACACACACACACACACACACACACACACACACACACACACACACACACACACACACACACACACACACACACACACACACACACACAAACAAACAAACAAACAAAACCAATTCAAGAGGATGGCTCTTCTTCCTAACATTGAAAAAAGTCTTTGGGTTAATAAACATCTTGGTTTGTGACTGGACTGGTTACTGTGTTTCCAAATGGCTGCCATTTCTAGTTATTCTAAGTTCTTTGATTTTGCTGACATTTTCCTCCAGGGCTGCAGCACACCACCAAGGTACACCTACTGTAGGTACACAGAGCACACGGGGAGGGACGCCGAATAGCATCAGAACCCTTTTTTCCCCTAAGAGTTTAGGTCAAATTATTTACAAAGTGTAAAAACTGAACCAGAGCATCATGGGACATTTTGTAGGATGAGATTCATTGTAATGGAAACATCCATAAGGTTGTCACTGTTGTACTGGAAAGATATATAATTCAATCTGGTGAATGGACATGTTGAACAGACCCCCTGTCATGGTGTTCTCCCCAGTGGTTTAAACGCGGAGAGACATCTCATACAGACACATATGCACGGACAAACACACGGCACAACATACTGTGCCATATGTTGCTTACAGTAAACATCACAAGTGTTTACCCCTCTGTCCTGTCTCACATACTTCCTTCACCCTCACCGTGTCTTATGCCTCAGTGTTTTCACTGTACACAGAGTCATGAAAACATTCTCTTCTTCCACCTCTAAGAGCTGCTACACCCTCCCTAGTCTGGGTAGCTCAGTAGCCTAGTAGCCTAGTCTGGGTAGCTCAGTAGCCTAGTAGCTTAGCCTGAGTAGCTCAGTAGCCTAGTCTGGGTAGCCTAGTCTGGGTAGCTCAGTAGCCTAGCCTAGGTAGCTCAGTAGCCTAGTAGCCTAGTCTGGGTAGCTCAGTAGCCTAGTAGCCTAGTCTGGGTAGCTCAGTAGCCTAGTAGCCTAGTCTGGGTAACTCAGTAGCCTAGCCGAGGTAGCTCAGTAGCCTAGTAGCCTAGCCTAGGTAGCTCAGTAGCCTAGTCTGGGTAGCTCAGTAGCCTAGTAGCAAAACAGCCCTGAGATGAGGTTACTTAGTGGGAAAATAAACTCTACTGTGTTTTACTACTGTACTTACTACTGAGAGAGAGAGCAAAGTGAAAGCATGTAGATGAGAGCAGCTTAGCCTTGTTCACAACTATACCAATAGATTTAGTTTGAATCTGAACATATCTACACATGCATACTATCTCAATCAGCCTGACTAACCGGTGTCTGTAGGTAGCCTCGCTACTGTTATAACCTCGCTACTGTATATAGTCTCGCTACTGTTATAGCCTCGCTACTGTATATAGTCTCGCTACTGTTATAGCCTCTCTACTGTATATAGTCTCGCTACTGTTATAGCCTCTCTACTGTATATAGCCTCACTACTGTATATAGTCTCGCTACTGTTATAGCCTCTCTACTGTATATAGTCTCGCTACTGTTATAGCCTCTCTACTGTATATAGTCTCGCTACTGTTATAGCCTCTCTACTGTATATAGTCTCGCTACTGTATATAGTCTCGCTACTGTTATAGCCTCTCTACTGTATATAGTCTCGCTACTGTTATAGCCTCTCTACTGTATATAGTCTCGCTACTGTTATAGCCTCTCTACTGTATATAGTCTCGCTACTGTTATAGCCTCTCTACTGTATATAGCCTCTCTACTGTATATAGCCTCTCTACTGTATATAGTCTCACTACTGTTATTTTTCACTGTCTTTTACTGTTTCATTTCTTTACTTACCTATTGTTCACCTAATACCTTTTTTGCACTGTTGGTTAGAGCCTGTAAGTAAGCATTTCACTGTAAGGTTGTATTTGGCGCACGTGACAAATAAACTTTGATTTGAGTTAATTGCCATTACCTCACCACAGCTACTGTGGGGACAGCATAGAGATAAATCAATCTCACACAACCTTTATCTGCACACAACCTCCACAGGGGCTTGACCCTAAGTGTTAATTCCCAATTCTATGGACGCTGACAGACACAGGCACAGCAATAGCCACGTCTACCACCACCACCACCTTTAATGACAACCTTTTTGAATGTTCTGGACATCAAACCTTGCTGCTTGGCACAACATGTGCCAACCACATTCATACAAACAAAGTTGTACCTTTTCCTAGATGAATGTAGCCTAGATTTGATTTTAGGACTGAGGTTGATGTGATAAATCCTTGGAGTGTTAATCATTGTTAATAACCATGTTTTTTTTATTGTTTTATTACCAATCTTATCAGTAGATTATTTTGGCTAAACTAAAAATGGCAGTTGACCTGACACCTACAGAGCTAATTATATATAATCAAGGGTATGATACAAATACACATCTCAGTGCTAAAGGAGAGATGAGTGAGCAGCTTCTCTCTCAGCTGACAGCTCGTCTCCTCAATTCAAAATGAGCACACAACAGGATTACTCATTGACTCACAGGGGGAATCTCATTACACAATTCACAAATCAGCACTTTCCACCGATCCATTTACTACTAACTAGCCTCGACTACAGTGGGTTTCATTAGTATTCATCTCCTTCGATTTCATTCACATTTTATTGTTTTACAAAGTAGGATTAAAATGGATTTAATTGTCATTTTTTTGTCAACGATCTACACTAAATACCCAATGTGAAAAGTGGAAGAAAAAATATATACTTAAAAAAAAAAGAATAAAAAATAAAAGATGAATATATCTTGATTAGATAAGTATTCACCCCCCTGAGTCAATACATGTTAGAATCACATTTGGTAGTGATTACAGCTGTGAGTCTTCTTGGGTAAGTCTCTAAGAGCTTTACACACCTGGATTGTGCAAGATTTGCCCATTATTCTTTTCATAATTCTTCAAGCTCTATCAAGGTGTTGGGGATCATGGCTAGACAGTAAGCCAAAGCTGTAACTTGGCCACATAGGAACATCCATTGTCTTCTTGGTAAGTCACTCCAGTGTAGATTTGGTCTTGTGTTTTAGGTTATTGTCCTGCTGAAAAGGTGAATTCCTCTCCCAGTGTCTGATGTAAAGCAGACTGAATCAGACTTTCCTCTAGGATCCCGTTGGTCTTTATCCTGAAAAACTCCCCAGTCTTTTCCGATGACAAGCATACCCATACCATGACGCAGCCACCACCATCCTTGAAAATAAGGAGGCAGTTACTCAGTGATGTCTGGTGTTGGATTTGGCTTAAACATTCGGCTTTGCTTTTAAGCCAAAAAGTGTTTTCCTTTGCTGTGTTTTTTAAAATTTGGGGTAAAGGATTGTTGTTGTTTCTATTTTTTATTTATTTTATTCTGTATATTTGTATTCTTCTTGTCACTCTGTCATTTAGGTCATTATTGTTGTTGATCCATCCTCAGTTTTCTCCCATCACAGCTACTGAACTCAGCTGTTTTAAAATCACTAATGGCCTCATAGCGACATCCCTGAGCAGGTTCATTCCTGTTCTCCAGTTCAGATCTGAAGGATGACTGTATTTTTGATGTGTCTCTGTAGTTTAATATATCACCCACAATTATTTATGCACTTGACCGTGCTTAAAGTGATATTCAATGTCTAATTTGTTATTGTTACTCATCTACCAATCACTACCCTTCTTTGAGGCTTTTGAAAATCTCCCTGGTCTTTGTACTTGAATCTGTGCTAAATTCAATATTTGACTTTGGGACCTTACTGATGTTGAATGTATGGGGGAAACCTCACTGATCTTCAGCCAAACTCACACTCAAACAAAGTTGTCATTTAAAAATCATGTCAACCACAATTATTTCACACAGAGTGTCCATGTAACTTAATGTGTGATTTGTTAAACCACATTTTACTCCTAAACTAACTTAAGCCTGCCTAAACCAAGGAGGTGAATACTTTTACATTTTAGTTAATTTATTATTATAAATTAGTACGAATGTATAAAACGTTTTTTTTTTTTTTCAGTTTGACATGGTCAAGATTTTTGTGCAGACCTATGACAAAAAAAACCCACGCGATTTATTCCATTTGAATCCCAATTTATAAAGCAATAAAATGTGAAAAAAAACAAGGGGTGGGGGGGGTGAATACTTATGATACCGACTGTGTGTAGACTATACAGCCTATGTTGATCACTTTTTGGTTATTACTGCATTGTCGGAACTAGAAGCACAAGCATTTCACTACACTCGCATTAACATCTGCTAACCATGTGTATGTGACAAATAACATTTGATTTGATTGATTTGATATGATTTTACCTTTTAAGAAAAAGCTAAATGGAGGTGTATATCCATGTCACGTCTCTGACTGCTGACAAATTTGCACAGCAGCGTGCTTTGAACAGAATAGAGGAAAATGACAGTCAAAGTATGGAATGTGAAATGTCAGGACAACAAGCAGAAACAGTCAAATATGCATTATGCCACCTTAAAAAGTTAGCCCCAACATTAGCCAGACATTCACCAATATAAGATTGATTGCTATGTTAGAGGAATTATGTGTGTCCGATGCTTATATTTATCCTGTTACACACTTTACACACATGTGTTATGGAAATGCGTTTACCCTGAGACAACCGCAAGGAGAATCGTCACGGAAACGATCACCATTGTCCAGCACCCCTGGAACAATTGGGGTTAAGTGCCTTGCTCAAGAGCACAGCGACAGATTTTCACCTTATCGGCTCTGGTGTTCAAACCAGCAACCTGTCGGTTACTGGACCGATGGTTAAACACCAAAGCTAACCGCTGCCTCACAGGATACGGTGTCCCAGGGCCGACGTTATGGGAGGACCTTAGGGGGCCTGGCCCGCCCTACCGTACCTCCTTGCCCATCCAAATAAAATATAATAATACAAAAATAAACAGAAAGATACATCTCAGATGAAGCATCTGAGAGAGTGAAACAGCTCCCCTCTGTCTCAGTATGTGTAGACGATGTATCTGATGCTGTCTGGACAGTGAAACAGCACCTCTCTGTCTCAGTATGTGTAGACCATGTATCTGATGCTGTCTGGACAGTGAAACAGCACCTCTCTGTCTCAGTATGTGTAGACCATGTATCTGATGCTGTCTGGACAGTGAAACAGCACCTCTCTGTCTCAGTATGTGTAGACCATGTATCTGATGCTGTCTGGACAGTGAAACAGCTCCCCTCTGTCTCAGTATGTGTAGACCATGTATCTGATGCTGTCTGGACAGTGAAACAGCTCCCCTCTGTCTCAGTATGTGTAGACCATGTATCTGATGCTGTCTGGACAGTGAAACAGCTCCCCTCTGTCTCAGTATGTGTAGACCATGTATCTGATGCTGTCTGGACAGTGAAACAGCTCCCCTCTGTCTCAGTATGTGTAGACCATGTATCTGATGCTGTCTGGACAGTGAAACAGCTCCCCTCTGTCTCAGTATGTGTAGACCATGTATCTGATGCTGTCTGGACAGTGAAACAGCACCTCTCTGTCTCAGTATGTGTAGACCATGTATCTGATGATGTCTGGACAGTGAAACAGCACCTCTCTGTCTCTCAGTATGTGTAGACCATGTATCTGATGCTGTCTGGACAGTGAAACAGCACCTCTCTGTCTCAGTATGTGTAGACCATGTATCTGATGCTGTCTGGACAGTGAAACAGCACCTCTCTGTCTCAGTATGTGTAGACCATGTATCTGATGCTGTCTGGACAGTGAAACAGCACCTCTCTGTCTCAGTATGTGTAGACCATGTATCTGATGCTGTCTGGACAGTGAAACAGCACTCTCTCTGTCTCAGTATGTGTAGACCATGTATCTGATGCTGTCTGGACAGTGAAACAGCACCTCTCTGTCTCAGTATGTGTAGACCATGTATCTGATGCTGTCTGGACAGTGAAACAGCACCTCTCTGTCTCAGTATGTGTAGACCATGTATCTGATGCTGTCTGGACAGTGAAACAGCACCTCTCTGTCTCAGTATGTGTAGACCATGTATCTGATGCTGTCTGGACAGTGAAACAGCACCTCTCTGTCTCAGTATGTGTAGACCATGTATCTGATGCTGTCTGGACAGTGAAACAGCACCTCTCTGTCTCAGTATGTGTAGACCATGTATCTGATGCTGTCTGGACAGTAAAACAGCACCTCTCTGTCTCAGTATGTGTAGACCATGTATCTGATGCTGTCTGGACAGTGAAACAGCACCTCTCTGTCTCAGTATGTGTAGACCATGTATCTGATGCTGTCTGGACAGTGAAACAGCACCTCTCTGTCTCAGTATGTGTAGACCATGTATCTGATGCTGTCTGGACAGTGAAACAGCACCTCTCTGTCTCAGTATGTGTACATGTATCTGATGCTGTCTGGACAGTGAAACAGCACCTCTCTGTCTCAGTATGTGTAGACCATGTATCTGATGCTGTCTGGACAGTGAAACAGCACCTCTCTGTCTCAGTATGTGTAGACCATGTATCTGATGCTGTCTGGACAGTGAAACAGCACCTCTCTGTCTCCTCTCTGTCTCAGTATGTGTAGACCATGTATCTGATGCTGTCTGGACAGTGAAACAGCACCTCTCTGTCTCAGTATGTGTAGACCATGTATCTGATGCTGTCTGGACAGTAAAACAGCTCCCCTCTGTCTCAGTATGTGTAGACCATGAATCTGATGCTGTCTGGGCAGTGAAACAGCTCCTCTCTGTCTCAGTATGTGTAGACCATGTATCTGATGCTGTCTGGGAAGTAAAACAGCTCCCCTCTGTCTCAGTATGTGTAGACCATGTATCTGATGCTGTCTGGACAGTGAAACAGCACCTCTCTGTCTCAGTATGTGTAGACCATGTATCTGATGCTGTCTGGACAGTAAAACAGCACCTCTCTGTCTCAGTATGTGTAGACCATGTATCTGATGCTATCTGGACAGTGAAACAGCACCTCTCTGTCTCATTATGTGTAGACCATGTATCTGATGCTGTCTGGACAGTGAAACAGCACCTCTCTGTCTCAGTATGTGTAGACCATGTATCTGATGCTGTCTGGACAGGGAAACAGCACCTCTCTGTCTCAGTATGTGTAGACCATGTATCTGATGCTGTCTGGACAGTGAAACAGCACCTCTCTGTCTCAGTATGTGTAGACCATGTATCTGATGCTGTCTGGACAGTGAAACAGCACCTCTCTGTCTCAGTATGTGTAGACCATGTATCTGATGCTGTCTGGACAGTGAAACAGCACCTCTCTGTCTCAGTATGTGTAGACCATGTATCTGATGCTGTCTGGACAGTGAAACAGCACCTCTCTGTCTCAGTATGTGTAGACCATGTATCTGATGCTGTCTGGACAGTGAAACAGCACCTCTCTGTCTCAGTATGTGTAGACCATGTATCTGATGCTGTCTGGACAGTGAAACAGCACCTCTCTGTCTCAGTATGTGTAGACCATGTATCTGATGCTGTCTGGACAGTGAAACAGCACCTCTCTGTCTCAGTATGTGTAGACCATGTATCTGATGCTGTCTGGACAGTGAAACAGCACCTCTCTGTCTCAGTATGTGTAGACCATGTATCTGATGCTGTCTGGACAGTGAAACAGCACCTCTCTGTCTCAGTATGTGTAGACCATGTATCTGATGCTGTCTGGACAGTGAAACAGCACCTCTCTGTCTCAGTATGTGTAGACCATGTATCTGATGCTGTCTGGACAGTGAAACAGCACCTCTCTGTCTCAGTATGTGTAGACCATGTATCTGATGCTGTCTGGACAGTGAAACAGCACCTCTCTGTCTCAGTACGTGTAGACCATGTATCTGATGCTGTCTGTTCAAAAAGAGTATGACAGCATCAGATACATGGGCAACACATGAGTTGGATACTTTCTCTTTGTCATTTCAGCCATGTGAATTGAAGGGAAGTTGGTGTTTACAGTGTAATCTGTGGTGTACTATGCAGATGCTGGAATAGGCCTTTCTCTCGTTTCCAAGTTGGGACTTCCGGTTTTGGGAAATCCTATATCCGATCTAAGGCGTATCCGATCTAAGGTCGCGAGAGGAAATTTACACTTGGTTGATAGAACGGAGATTATGTCAGTAACAGTGGATGTCAGTGCCGTGTAAGATCAGGGAGGACAATTATTTTTTTAATGAGTATGGCCTTATTTCTATTACAGCATATTGGATGACTGTCATTCATATTCCATTCACCAAGCTCAATGTAACATTGACAGGTTTAGGCTCCTACATGATACTCGAATTTGCCCTCTACCCGTCATGAGGTTGCTACAACCTAGCCTACAAATGAAGGTTTATAACATAGGTGCACAGGTCAAGAGACATTTTTAGTAACCAAGGTGACAGACAGTGGCATTCAATACCGCCTTGCAGACTCTTGCCTGAATCTAGCTGATCTAGGGTGTAATCATTAGTCCAAACAGTTTTAGTTGTGAAACGTTACAAGAGTTTAATGGACACATTCAGGTAGGTTCATACCCATTTCGTTCCGTTTCTTTCCATTGAAAGAACATTTTGCAACAGAATTGGAAGAATGAATACACCTCTGATCACTCGCACACACAGGTCACTTTCATAGCAGCCATACAAACAGCATCATCACATCTACCTGCTCTCATCCTCTCACATTTTCCCTTCACTTGTAGACTTCAGTGCACAACACAACAGCTGTCTGTGACCAGGTGGGAAACACCTCTCCATGCCAAACCTTAGTCATAGTCAACATACAGTAGCTACAAGAACTAAGGCGTTAGTAAACCCACACAATTCAATCCATGTGCACTATTACACAGTAGTGTACAGCGAGTAGCTGAACAGTTACACCGGTGGGCCCAGGTGGCAATACATTTTTAAAAAACAAAGATCTTCTGAATTTCCCAACACCTTTCTGATGCATTTCAGTCACTAAAAACCACACTGTCTTCAGATTGAAATACTGTCAAAAATAGTGTCTGACAGATTTGTAATAGACCAAATAAATTTTAAAACGTTTTTTTTTTTTTACATGGTGGGATCATTGATTGGCCTAGCTGATTATTGAGTTGCAGCTGTCAGTGAAAAGAATCTAAAATATGTGTGAAGATGATAATTTGATAATAATTTCAAATGTTGAGACAAGAAGAAGGGGAGGGGTGTGTGGCGGAGATATAGGCGAATCTCTCCACAATGCAATCTCTCAACCTTCTCCGACCAATCTCTCAACCTTCTCCGACCAATCTCTCAGCCTTCTCCCACCAATCTCTCAACCTTCTCCCACCAATCTCTCAGCCTTCTCCCACCAATCTCTCAACCTTCTCCCACCAATCTCTCAGCTTTCTCCCACCAATCTCTCAGCCTTCTCCCACCAATCTCTCAGCCTTCTCCCACCAATCTCTCAACCTTCTCCCACCAATCTCTCAGCCTTCTCCCACCAATCTCTCAGCCTTCTCCCACCAATCTCTCAGCCTTCTCCCACCAATCTCTCAGCCTTCTCCCACCAATCTCTCAACCTTCTCCCACCAATCTCTCAGCCTTCTCCCACCAATCTCTCAGCCTTCTCCCACCAATCTCTCAGCCTTCTCCCACCAATCTCTCAGCCTTCTCCCACCAATCTCTCAGTCTTCTCCCACCAATCTCTCAGCCTTCTCCCACCAATCTCTCAGCCTTCTCCCACCAATCTCTCAGCCTTCTCCCACCAATCTCTCAGTCTTCTCCTGCAAATTCATTGTGTGAATTGTTTTCCCCTTTGATTGTTTATTTTGATAAATTCCACATTACATATGTCACCAGTAGTACATGACCTGTTAATCCCCATAACTTGGTTACATTCATTTATGTTAATGCATGTATTAATTACAATATTCTACAGTTCTCATTCTTAGATTAGAACCGTTATCCTTCACTCATGCTGCCAAACATACTCTCGTATTGGATGCAGCCTATCACTGTGCCATCCGTCTTGTCACCAAAGCCCCATATACTACCCACGACTGCGACCTGTACGCTCTCGTTGGCTGGCTGGCTCCAGGTCATCTACAAGTCTCTGCTAGGTAACGCCCTGCCTTACCTCAGCTCACTGGTCACCATAGCAGCACCCACCCGTAGCACGCGCTCCAGCAGGTATATCTCACTGGTCACCCCCAAAGCCAATTCTTCCTTTGGCTGCCTTTCCTCCCAGTTCTCTGCTGCCAACGACTGGAACAAACTGCAAAAATCACTGAAGCTGGAGACTCATATCTCCATCACTAGCTTTAAGCACCAGCTGTCAGAGCAGCTCACAGATCACTGCACCTGTACATAGCTCATCTGTAAATAGCCCATCCAATCTACCTCATCCCTATAATGTATTTAATTATTTATCTTGCTCCTTTGCACCCCAGCATCTCTACTTGCACAATCATCTTCTGCACATCTACCATTCCAGTGTTTAATTGCTATATTGTAATTACTTCACCACCATGGCCTATTTATTGCCTTTACCTCCCTTATCCTACCTCATTTGCACATACTGTATATATACTTTTTTGAATGTATTATTGACTGTATGTTTGTTTATTCCATGTGTAACTCTGTGTTGCTTTTTGTGTCTAACTGCTTTGCTTTATCATTGCCAGGTCGCAGTTGTAAATGAGAACTTGTTCTCAACTAGCCTACCTGGTTACATAAAGGTGAAATAAATAAATACAACATTTTTGCAGAGTTCACAACCTGCTACACTTGTAAGAAACAAGTTTTGATTTATTTCATAACCATCTATGAGTTTTGTCAATATTGTGTATTATATTTCGTTTGGAGTGTCAGGTTTTTCTATCTGTTAATGTTAAGGGAGCACGCACACCTGAGCATGCATAGAAGTCGGTCTACCTGGCCTGCTGCGCACAAATGTAGGAAAGTGCCCATTTGGGGATGTTATGATTGTCTTAACTCACCATTTCCACCACGAATAAACCGAGTGTCTCAGTAATTTTGTCTCCACCTCACACAAGGTGGAGGCAACGAAGTAAAAAAAAAAACACGTTTTACATCCTTTGCAAATGCCCTAACCCAGTTGATTGATATGATACAATGTTGCACTTCACTAGCGATAGTTCAAATCAAGATAGATAGAAGTTGAGGCAGACAGGTGGAAGTAGAGAGATTAATGCGATCGAAAGTAGCTGGATTTTCATCCTGATATTTTCTACTGTTTTATTTTGTCGGGTTTATGTATTTTGTTTAGTTTACAATGCGGCTGGTGCTCTTGCCTTCGTTTAATTTTTACTTTGGGATTTATTTTCTCATTTTAATTAGGATTTTTATGGTTAACAAAGTCACAATAATTTTGAGAAACGAAAACGTTATTATTGAAATTATACTACTGTTCCATGAAAATGCGCATATGATAATCCTAACTGGCACGCAGCTCCGTATAAATGGTAGGAAAATTGTAAGCTTCCCCAAACTTGAAACTCATGCACAGCCTACGATGTGATTTATTTGACAATCAGATGACTGGTTGTGTTCATGACACATTAAAAGGCAATACATTTTTACAGTTAAATTATGTCTTTAATATAAAAACCAATTTTTAAAAAATGGAGGTCTCGTGAAAAAACGTGACCCCCTATGGAAATCCAACTGATTCGTTCTGGTACCGGCCCTGAATCTGGTACCGGCCCTGCTATGTCCTACATTCAATAGAGTTACATATCAGAATATGGTGCAGAGAATATAGTGATTCATTTAAATTATCATTCTATTCAATTATATTTCTTAACGTACTTTAAATCATGAAGTGTTGTGCTAAAGTTGGTATTTTTTAAGTATTAAACCTATTTCTTAATGTAGCCTATTTATGCTTTGGAAGTTAGCTGATGCAACTAACCAGATCGCCCACCCACCTAGTTTCCATCCCTGGAAAACAGTGTCAGTGTTACTGAGTGGACTATCCTGAATAAGTAGCCTGATTTGATCTTTGTAATGTAGCCTACTCACCCCAATTGCATTCGGCGAAGTCCAGTCAATTCCTTTAATTCCTTATGCTTTCCAGAGGAGCTTGACTCCCATGCAACGGCGCTCCAACGGAAACTTTGTTGATATCTGTTGTTGTATAATGGGATACTTGGCTATAACACAGAACGAGGACACACGCAGCCATGTACCTCAAGAATAAACCCAACACTAAAGAGCTTTCAGCATCTCCGGTCCTGAGGGGGAGAGAGGAGGTTGGAGTTGACGGTGTTGACCGCTCCCTCCCACAAGATCTAGAAACTCCGCCCAGCTCCCAAGCATTTAGATACAGTACACTCTATGCTCCTGTAAGTCGCTCTGCTAAATGAAATACGTGTATGCACTTTGAGTTCAATACAAGCAACATATTTCAATTTTCATTCATTTCATCGACCAAGTTGATCCATGTGTTTATATTGTGATGTCAATCCCTTCAGACTATCGGTTTTGATGGCCCACCATCTATAGGAGATCCAACAGTTAGATTGCATTTAGCGCAGCTATTATTTCAGGTTGGTCTCATAGACGAGACATAACATGGTCAACAAAAATCCGGGACACTCAAATTAATATGATATGTTATATTTGCCATAAAACAGAAGGTTACTGTGGTCCTGTATGGCTCAGTTGGTTGAATATGGCACTTGCACTGCCAGGGTTCGATTTCCAGGGCAGTCCATACTTAAAATATATGCATGCATGACTATAAATCGTTTTGGATTAAAGCGTCTGCTAAATGGCATATATTATATTACTGAAGGAGGATGGTTGGTTGGGGTGGCCGTGTTCGAATATCATCACCGACACCTTTAGCTAATTAGCAACTTTGCAACTACTTTCTACGTTTTAGCTACTTTGCAACTACTTAGCATGTTAGCTGACCCTTACCCTAACCCACTAGCTAACTTTAGCATCAACATATTGCAAATGCGTAACATTGTATGAATTATAATTCGGGGAACATATACGAAATGGATGATGGACATCCACAACTTAATGCATACCATACCAAACGTAACATATCATAGTAATTAGATTCCCCCCCCCCTGATTTTTGTTTACTATATTATATCTAACCCCGAGTCTTGGGCTCAGTTTTCCAAAAACATTTTAAGGCTAAATTCATCGTTAGAACCTTCGTAGGAGCATAGTTAAATCTCTGAACTGTTAAACAAAACCATTGTAAGTAAAGTTGCGCTTGAAAACGCTCGTTATTTACCGACTGCCTTAGACCACTTGTAGAACAGCTAAGTACATCTTTCCCTTCCGCATCACTTTATACACCGAATATCTCCTCTAAAAATATAATCAAGCTGTTTTTCTGTGGCGGCCAATACATGTCATGTTCAGCCAGTTGAGTTCTATTTGTAGGCTACACGGTCTGTAATTTTTGCCTCAATATATTTCTTGATGTGTAACATGTGCACAATGAAACATATTGTAAGCTTTACAATGAATTATTCTAAGCATCGTCAGAGAGAGAGAGAGAGACAAAGAAACCATGGCTTGTACCATGGCCCATAGTTCATGAGAGAGAGGTTGGTGAGGTCAACACAGAGAAGGCTGAATTCCTAAGACAACACAGGAAATTCTTGAGTACAGTTTATAAGAAGAGTCACTTCGGGGGCTGGCCTGCCCTAGATTAGCAGAAAAAGTATTTTAATTAACCAAAGGTAAACACGTACGTTTGGTTTACACATTTAGCCATGCAGTGGGGAGACATTTTTACAGTTTTAAAAGCTAATTTCCTGCAATTCTACACATTTTTGCATTTACTTATGCCATGTTAATAGGATATCTGAGTGAGTGTGACTAACAAAATCAATGGGTGCCCTACCTCCTCCTCCATGCTTCACGGTGGGAACCACACATGCAGAGATAATCCGTTCACCTACTCTACGTCTCACAAAGACAAAAATCTCAAATTTTGACTCATCAGACCAAAGGACAGATTTCCACTGGTCTAATGTCCATTGCTTGTGTTTCTTGGCCCAAGCAAGTCTCTTATTATTATTGGTGTCCTTTAGTAGTGGTTTCTTTGCAGCATTTCGACCATGAAGACCTGATTCAAGTAGTCTTCTCTGAACAGTTGATGTTGAAATGTGTTTGTTACTCTGTGAAGCATTTATTTGGGTTTCAATTTCTGAGGCTGGTAACTCTCATGAACTTATCCTCTGCAGCAGAAGTAACTCTGAGTCTTCCTTTCCTGTGGTGGTCCTCATGAGAGACAGTTTCATCATAGCGCTTGATGGTTTTTGCGACTGAACATTAAGAAACTTTCAAAGTTCTTGAACTGTTCCATATTGACCGACCTTCATGTCTTGAAGTAATGATGGACTGTCGTTTCTCCTTGTTCATTTGAGCTGTACTTGTCATAATATGGACTTGGTCTTTTACCAAATAGGGCTATCTTCTGTATACCACCCCTACCTTGTCAAAACACTACTGATTGGCTCAATCAAACACATTATGAAGGAAAGAAATTCCACCATTTATTTTTTAACAAGGCGCACCTGTTAATTGAAATGCATTCCAGGTGACTACCTCATGAAGCTGGTTAAGAGAATGCCAAGAGTGTGAAAAGCTGTCATCAAGGCAAAGGGTGGCTACTTTGAAGAATCTCAAATATAAAATATATTTTTTATTTGTTTAACACTTCTTTGATTACTACATGATTCCATATGTGTTATTTCATAGCTTTGATGTCTTCACTATTATTCTAAAATGTAGAAAATAGTAAAAATAAAGAAAAACCCTTGAATGAGTAGGTGTGTCCAAACCTTTGACTGGTACTGTACATGTACATAGGTCTACAATTTAATTAAGTCAGATAGGTGAGTTTTATTTTTTTTAATGTTTTTTTTTGTAGCTATTCTAGCTTTTTGCTTGAGTAATTTGAGATGGAAGGGAGCTAGCTCCATGTGGCAAGTGATCATACAGTATAAAACTGTGCATTGCCTTGAATTCGTTTGAGATTTGGGGACTGTGAAGAGACCCCTGTTGGCATGTCTGGTGTGGTAATTATGTGTGTCAGAGCTATTTTGCATACAGAGTGACAGTGCCATGCTTGTTATGAGGTCTGCCTGTATTTTTACTGCTTTACCATCGCGAGTCAAGTTGTTCGTCCTCTCTACTCAAACACTCAGGATTTACTGGTGTTCTTAGTCAAACATTGTAAAAACACATTATGACTGATCACAGCTGTAAAGGTGTACCATACCTTCAAACACTGTTTATTGTACTTCAGTTCTGTTTCTCCCAGTACCTGGTTAGTGGTTCCTCCCATTGAGGGCAATTAGAATGGTTGCATCTCCTGGAGACAATGTAACGTGACTTTCTTAGGGACGTGTTGCTTTGTTCGTGGAAAAAACGAGGTAATACTTAAAAGCATTTTGTTTTATTACACGATTATTTTAACAGGGAGTCATGCTGAGACCAAGGTCTCTTTTACAGATGAACCCATCATTACACTTCAATATGCACAATACACATCAATATAAACATCAGAATTCACATTAAACCATTTATAAACATTTTATTATTTGTAAACATTTATAAACATTAAGGAAAGTGAAATGGGATACCTAGTCAGTTCCCAACTGAATGCATTCAAACTAAATGTGTCTTCCGTTTTTAACCGTAACCCTCTGAAAAATTATAAGCAAACCATGACCAGAATTATAAGCAAACTAGGACCAGCTCATCTTCAAGTATTGAGAATGGATGACCCTGGAAATTGCTAACCTTGAAATATATTTGATCATTCAACAATGATGGGGTGGTTTCTCCTCAAACTCAATGGCCTCCACCTATAAGCTACATGCAGTACGGTACCTGAGATGTTCTCCTATTATATATAGTGGTGCATTTCTCCCGCTCCTCCTATACATTAAAGTACAGATGTAAAATGTTAATTTGAGACAGTTTGCTACAGCAGGAAAATAATCCTGCAGCAACAGGAAGTGTGAATATTCTAGTGGTGCTATATAATTGGTACTTGATCCTAAATGAAGACAGGATATCATAATGGAAGATGGATATCCACCCATAACTTAAAATATATCTTCTTGTTTTTTTTTGTTTTTACCCCATTTCTCTCCCCAGTTTCGTGATAACCAATTGCAATCTAATTACGAACTTTTCTCATCATTGCAACTCCCAAACGGGCTCGGGAGAGGCGAAGGTTAAGTCATGCGTCCTCTGACACATGACCCACCAAGCCGCGCTTCTTAACACCCCCCCGCTTAACCCGGAACCCAGCCGCACCAATGTGTCGGAGGAAACACCGTCCAACTGACTACGGAAGTCAGCCTGCAGGCGCCCAGCCCACCACAAGGAGTCGCTAGAGCGCGATGAGCCAAATAAAGCCCCTCCGGCCAAACACTCCCCTAACCCGGATAACGCTGGACCAAACACTCCCCTAACCCGGATAACGCTGGACCAAACACTCCCCTAACCCGGATAACGCTGGACCAAACCCTCCCCAAACCCGGACGACACTGGTCCAAACCCTCCCCTAACCCGGACGACGTTGGACCAATTGTGCGCCACCTTATGAGACTCCCGGTCAGGACCGGTTGTGAGGCCTAAACTGTACCTTTCAATGAAAGCTCTGGAAAGATTTCTCTCTCTGGGGTGAGAAACAAAAGATCACTGCAGTTCACGTATCCCTTACGAGACAGACAATTCTGAGAACTGGCAGTTCCCTTGTAATATTGGTGTTTGAGCAAGAGAAAGCAGGTTTTCCCTCATCCCTGACATTTGCCCAGGATACTGTCATTACGTACTGAGAGACAGACAGTTTTTCTAACTGGAATGCAGAAAAGGGAATATGAAGAGACATGATTTGCATACACAGAGGTATTATAAGGTGATCATGTCTGAATCACTTTGGATTAAAATCCTATACTTTACAAATACTGTTATGGTGGTGATATGTTCTAATTTTAAAAATAAGAAAAAAATAATTTGTATAATATAACATATGGTGCCAAATTACACACACATACACACACACAATTATGTATTGGCAGCATGATTGCCCTGTACAGAAGGTACTTGGCCTACCCAGCAAACCGAAAAAAATCCCAAAACATTAGCTAACATTACCATTAAGTTCTAGTTAGGGTTTTATCTAACATTAGGATGATAACATCCCCAAAACAGTCAAATAATGTTTTGATATGCACAATTTTTTAAATATTTAACCAGGCAAGTCAGTTAAGAACAAACTCTTATTTTCAACAACAGCCTAGGAACAGTGCCTGTTCAGGGGCAGAACGACCTTGTCAGCTCGGGGATTTGAACTTGCAACCTTCCGGTTACTAGTCCAACACTCTAACCACTAGGCTACCCTGCCACCCCAATATCATTGGAATGGTGTATCATTGGAATGGTTACACCTGTAACAACCACCACAGACTATAGGTTCTTATTAGGTGACCAGGCAATGTAATAATACAATGTTTTCTGGGAACCTTTTTGCAACATCAGGCAAATGCTTTTTTTTACAAACATTGTATAGTCATCAGCACAACTGGATAGTTGTTTGTGTTATTAGAACTTTTGGGGCAACCTAATTAATTGTTCTGGGAATGTTCACAGTACCAATTTTGGTTTGCTGGGTAGGTACACACAGTTCACTTCAGTCAACTGGGTCCCAGAGGGGCTTGTACGGACAGGAGTACACACACACACACACACACACACACACACACACACACACACACACACACACACACACACACACACACACACACACACACACACACACACACACACACACACACACACACACACACACACACACACAGGCTCTCATTCCCGTTTCTCCTGCTGGAGGAATGCTATGCAATGTGCATCCTCTCCAATCCCTCTAATCCCTGTGAGATTGAGCTCTATGCCTCTGCATCAGTAGCATGCCAAGGCAAGGCCAATCCAGCTGTTTGCTGTTTCACACTGGTTACGTCCCAAATGGCATCATATTCCCTATATAGTGCACTACATTTGACCAGTGCCCATAGGGCAGTATGTTGGGAATAGGTTGCCATTAGAGACGCAGTCCATCCCTCTTTAGTGTGGTCCACTTTGACACTTAGCTCCTCTCCCTTCTAGAACACTGAGATGGGTGACGAAACGAGCCATTACCCGGCAGCAACGGGATCGGTTGTATGCTTCGTGGGGCAGATGTGATGTAGAGCTCCACACCAACCAAGGACATAGAGATTATGACGGCTGGTTGATATGCCTGGATAACCTTTTCTACTGACCATTCTCCTCTGTAAGAATACCCTGATGATTCAGAATTTCCCTCCATTCTATTCTATGCTATTCTGTCATCAACTAGTTATGTATGTATTTAATTCCAAACTGGAAGCCTCCAACTCTGTATGTCCCTTAGCCAATGGGTAAGAGCTGCATATGTCTGTCTATAAAGACTAGACCTCTGGGATCTGAAAACAATGGCTTATAGGCAGATCATATAGAGATCATATATAATCATCTTCATATCTTGACTGTATTTTCTGGGTTTATGGCAGCTCTTAAAGGTATCATGGTAGGAGAGAAGAGAATACACACCATAAACTAAACGAGCAGCTCATAAAATCATACAGTACATTTCCTGTCAGATGGCATTTGGTTGTTTGGGGAGATCTGGGAAAATCTCTTTACCCCTCCCGATCCAACCTCTACTTAGAAGCAATAACATTATATAATAGCCCCATCTGGTCCACAGATTGATTTAAAATACTCATTGTGTGTCATGTTATATCCCTTTGCAAATGATGGGTACAGTAAATATTAAACAGGCTACACATACAAATGGGTTTTCCCAAGGCCGATCTCACTCATCTGGATATGCAGACTACAGATGGGTAACTACTAAATTATGAGCGGTTTCACCTTGAGGTGTATGAGAGTGAATCAGATTAGTGTGTTGTGTGAGTTCACCCAGTGCATTCACGTGGATGGCTAGTCATTCAGAGGTTATGAACGGTGCAGTTGCCATCCTGCCAGCTCATTTACTCACTGAAACAATGGTAGTTTACATACACATGATATGTACAGTTCCTAACGCTCTCTTGCAATGAGTGTTGTGTACATGTCTTCAGTGCTATGTGTGAGTTGCTGAGACAGCAGGGGCTGTGATGCTTTGAGGACATCTAGTGGTATTGCAGTGATAGTGGCAAATTGAGATTCAAGTGACCACTTTATGAAAAAAGGTCTCAAACAACTGTAAATGACAGTTTTATCAACACAAATCTAGCTCTAATCTTACTGTTCAAATCAGTATTTAAAGTCAGAATAAAACCTGGCTTGTCTGCAAATATATACTATACTGCTTGACCTTGGAGAGAAAATGGCCAAAGGATTACTATAAACATAATAATTTCTTAGATAGGATACCGTTTTTAATATAATGGATTAGTTTGAGCCATACAGTTGATTGGAAAATACAAAATTAATAGAATCAAATAGAAAAGCTAAACTATATTCTATTACCAATTTTCTTAGAACCAGAAATGCATCCTCTGCCTTACACACACAGGCACACACGCACAACATCCCTGGAGAAAGTGTCAGGGGTTAAGTGTCTTGTACAAGAGCACAACAGCTGTGGATGGTACCTGCGATCAGTGACCAACAGCCAGCCCTCTGTCGCTAGTCCTACATTTCAATAGTATTTCTGATGATGCAGATACAGCTACAGTAGCCCAAACCAGACACAAAATAAAATCTGTCTTCTGCATCCACATATAGTGAATGTCTAGCTGCCTGGTATGCGCCAAAATCTAACCTCAAGGTGGCGCTATATGAAAGCAAAACTGCTCAGTCTGGCAAAGCAACGTTTCAGGAACCTGCACAACCTGAAACAATAAGACAGTTTTAAGACGCCCTAGCACATTTTTTTTATTGGTCAGTTTGCTTTTTCAGTAGTTCTATAACCCGCGTGGTTGGCTTAATTTGTCTTTACTCACTCGAAGTCAGCTGTCACCAACGCTTTTGGACAAAAACCGAATGATACTAACTAGCTTTGAGTTGAACTGGAAGAAGCAACTGGAGTCTCTGAATTCTCAGCCAAAACCGAAATAAATTTAATGTTAGTGCCCCTTTTCTACATTTATTGTTTTTGACCAAACATAACATCACACTGGAGAGGATTACAAAAAAAAAACGGCATTATTTGCTTGTGCCAATGAAGGATTCGCTCTATCAACAGAGGAACACACACATTCATTGAGGAGGGGACACTTTGCTATATTGTTCAGGCTAGCCAGCTAGCGGTGTGTTTTTGTGTTAGCTCCTCAGGCTATATGGCTACGAATTTTGAACCCATACATGGCCTCTCCGAAGATGAAGTAAGTTAACATCTCATATCTCGATGTGTATGTAGTGTTTTAGTAAGATATCTGTATGGCGAACTAACGATGTCCAAAGCTAGCTAGCTAACGTTACAATGTGTCGTTCCGCTCCAAAGGGAATGTTAGCCATCTTTAGTAGCTAGTGGAGGCCAGTTGCTCAGCTGTTATGATAGCTAGCTAGCTAGTTTCCTCGACAAAATACTTATTCCAATTTGAGGTATGTACGTAACGTTAGCTGTATAAGATGAACTAGATAAAGATACAAAAAACATTTGAGTAGCCCTGCACTGTGCTAACGTTACGCTTTCTTACTCAATCAATTTTTCCCCTACAGAAACCTATACAGTCACTGTACGTGGGTTTTTAAGTTGCAGCCGACGGTTACACATAATTTGACGAAGATAAACATTAGCTAGCTAGTTATGGCATTTTAAAAATATATTTTACTACAAGCTAGTTAACGTTAGTAACAATCAGTACTGTTAGCTACAATGTCAGTCAATCAGTGTAACTTCTAATTTGAAATCCAATTTAAACAACAACAAAAAAACACAATCTGAACTATAACCGTATAAATGTGTGTATCAATTGAATATGTTTTTATTTCTCGCTCATATGAAAGATTAAGGTCCTTATGCTTCCAAAACCGTACCGCAAGCGATGCGTGTTCATGTTCAGACCGAGCTCTTGACAAAGCGCTGTACAGAAGACGCCTTCGTCCAATGACTCTCATGTGTGATGTAATGGAATTGAGTCATGATTTAAGGGCTGAATCTGTCTGTCATCAATGACCATTATAAAGGACGTTATGTTGACCATTAGTTGTTTGACAAGTGATTTCACTCCCAAGTAGATTCCAATGGCAGTAATTTAACACGTCTTGTGTGTGTGTGTGTAACCTAGGATACATGCCCTTGATTTCCACATTACACTCTCATGAAGTTGGACACCAATTAAACATTGAGGATGTAGTTAAAATGATCTGGCCTCATACTGTAATTAAAATACCTCGGCACTAAATGGTTTCCAGAGGCAGCACGTTTGGGACGACCCAGTTTTAAACCGCTAAAACAACAACTCTTTTGTTTCAATCTGCCTACTATTCTCGTAACATTCCTTTGGAGATGAAGAGCAGAGGACGTGTATGTTCCTCCACTGCCTTTCCCTGTGTAAGCAATGCCAATGTTGTGGGCGAATACTTTCTCTATGCATGAACGTTGAGTGTTTAGGGCTTATAGGCATCTCATTAATAATATTCTATGCACAATAAGGCTATAGGTCGCAGTTGCTGCTAATAATGTAATTCATTATTTGTGCGCATCGAAACAGTAAGTGGTGTGACTGACTGTGTCAGAATTCAGAACCCTGGTACCAGGGAGACTCTTAAGTATTCGGAGTCATGACAGTCTTCAGGAAAAGGTGGGCATAATTATTCATTCCTCACATAGGGCTACTTGGAACAGCTGGATAAACCGCCTGGGCTGTTACAAGCTTATTGTCCCCCACATTCCCATTCCCACCCCCACCCATTGCGAGCACTTATCATAATTAGTGACATGGTTTGTTTTTAGCTATTATGTATACGACGGTGTAAACATTAGCTCACAGAGAGTGTCATTGATTTTTTTTTTGCCGTTAGGCATCACAACTTGCATTGTAGTTAAAAAAAAAAACCTGAGGCAGCAAAGTGTATGGGAGACGGCTGGCTGGCAGGCAGGCTTGGCTGGGGTGGTAGGAAGGCTGGCAGGCAGGCTGGCTGGGGTGGTAGGCTGGGATGGCAGGCAGGTTGGCTGGGGTGGTAGGAAGGTTGGCAGGCAGGCTGGCTGGGGTGGTAGGAAGGTTGGCAGGCAGGCTGGCTGGGGTGGTAGGAAGGTTGGCAGGCAGGCTGGCTGGGGTGGTAGGAAGGTTGGCAGGCAGGCTGGCTGGGGTGGTAGGAAGGTTGGCAGGCAGGCTGGCTGGGGTGGCTCCCTTCCTTCCTTCCTGAAGAGGCTCATGCTACAGAGCTGGGGGGTGATTTTGGTTTTTCACTTCCAAAACCGCTACAGAAAAGGATTTGGGTGGACTAGAAACACAGTTGTGCATTAGGCCTATTTGTTTATAAAATTAAGTTCCATTTACCTGTAGTTAAAAATAAAATAAAAACTCTAACCAGGTAAGTTAATAGAGAATGAGAACATTAATGTTGAACGACAACTTGAGTAGGTAATCTAATGGTTGACATAGCTAATGTAATGAATGATTGTATTAAACCAGGCTGGTCATTTTGAAAGGTGCGGATGAAAATTGGGCCAGGACACAGTGTTGACTAGGCCTAACTCTTACAACAACAGAAATAGTTCCTGTCCTGAGGCATTTAGGTACTCCAAGAATAGAGGGAGAAGCCCTCCAGCTCTGACACTACTCCAACAGTAACCCAACATCACCTGATCAACGTCAGCAAGGCAAAGGAGCTGATCGTGGACTACAGGAAATGGAGGGGCAGGCACACCCCCATCGACATCGATGGGGCTGTAGTGGAGCGGGTTGACGCAACCTAAGGAATTAACATGGTCCCCACACACAACTGTGGGGCATGACAGTGCCTCTTCCTCAGGGGGCTGAAAAGATTTGGCATGGACCCTCAGATCCTCAAAAAGTTATACAGCTGCACCATCGAGAGCATCTTGACTGGCTGCATCACTGCTTGGTACAGCAACTGAAAGGCACCCGACAACAAGGCGCTACAGAGGTTGGCGATTACGGCCCAGTACATCACTGGGGCCGACCGCACTGCCATCCAGGGCCTCTATAGCTGGCGGGGTCAGAGGAAGGCCCAAAAAAAGGTCAGACTTCAGCCACCCAAGTCATAGACTGTTCTCTCTGCTACTACCAGGCAAGTGGTACCAGTGCACAACGTCTGGAACCAACAGGACCCTGAACAGGTTCAACCCCCAAGCCAAGCCATAAGACTGCTAAATAGCTAATCAAATTTATACCCGGACGACAAACCTTTTTTTAGTTTTGTCATTATGGGGTATTGTGTGTAGATTGATGAGGAAAAATATTTTAGAATAAGGAAGTAATGTAACAAAATGTGTCAAAAAAATAGGTTTCTGAATACTCCCGACTGTACACTACATGACAAATAGTATGTGGACACCTGCTTGTCAAACATCTCATTCTTAAATTATGAGCATTAATATGGAATTTGTCCCCACCCTTTGCTGCTGTAACAGCCTCCACTCTTCTGGGAAGGCTTTCCACTAGATGTTGGAACATGCTGCTGGGACTTGCTTCCGTTCAGCTTCGAGCATTGGTGAGGTCGGGCAATGATGTTGGGCGATTAGGTCTGGCTCGCAGTCGGCGTTCCAATGCATCCCAAAGGTGTTTGAATGGGGTTGAGGTCAGGGCTCTGTGCAGGCCAGTCAAGTTCTTCCACACTGATCTCGACAAACCATTTCTGTATGGGCCTCACTTAGTGCATGGGGGCATTGTTACGCTGAAACAGGAAAGGGCCTTCCCCAAACGGTTGCCACAAAGTTGGAAGCAAAGAATCGTCTAGAATGTCATTGTATGCTGTAGCATTAGCACAAGACCATTATTCCTCCTCCACCAAACTTTACAGCTGGCACTATGCATTCGGGCAGGTAGCTTTCGTACACCTCTCCAGACAATGCTTAGTATTGCACATGGTGATCTTAGACTTGTGTGCGTCTGCTTAGCCATGGAAAACCATTTCATGAAGCTCCCAACGAACAGATCTTGTGCTAACGTTGCTTCCAGAGGCAATTTGGAACTCGGTAGTGAGTGTTGCAACTGAGGACAGACAATTTTTATGTGCTTCAGCACTTGGCGGTCCCGTTTTGTGAGCTTGTGTTGCCTACCACTTCGCAGCTGAGCCGTTGTTGCTCCTAGAAGTTTCCACTTCTAAATAACAGCATTTACAGTTGACTAGGGCAGAAATTTAACAAGCTGACTTGTTGGAAAGGTGGCATCCTATGATGGTGCCACGTTGAAAGTCACTGAGCTCTTCAGTAAGGCCATTCTACTGACAATGTTTGTCTTTGGAGATTGCATGGCTGTGTGCTCGATTTTTATACACCTGTCAGCAACGATTGTGGCTGAAATAGCCAAATCTAATCATTTGAAGGGTGCCCACGTACTTTTGTGTATGTATGAGTGTGTATCTACCTCAATTACCTCGTACCCCAGCTCACCGACTTGGTACATGCACTCCCTTTTATATAGCCATGTTATTACCTCATACCAAGTCGATGTGCTGGGGTACATGTACTCCCTTTATATAGCCATGTTATTACCTCGTACCTCAGCACATCGACTTGGTACATGTAATCCCTGTATATAGCCATGTTATTACCTCGTACCCCAGCACGTCAACTTGGTACATGTACTCCCTGTATATAGCCATGTTATTTTCTACTTCCTGTATATAGCCATGTTATTTTCTACTTCCTGTATATAGCCATGTTATTTTCTACTTCCTGTATATAGCCATGTTATTTTCTACTTCCTGTATATAGCCATGTTATTTTCTACTTCCTGTATATAGCCATGTTATTTTTACTCCTTATTGTTATTCACTGAGTGTTCATGGTGACACTATTTCAATTATCACATTTCCATCCACAGTTTTTATCCAAGTAAAGTCATACATACGGTATATAAATAATCACAACAGCTGTGATGGAAACTGAACGTTATGGTAAAAGGTTATAAATGCAGACGGATAATGTCTGTTCCACATGGTGTGATTTTTGTGTCGGTAAAATGAATGATGTGAGAACGGTGGAAACGCTTTGTGCGCAAATACTGATATAACATCCAGATGGAAGTAAACTTGGAGTCACTCCATTTATGTGGTGTGTGTGTGTGTGTGATCTTCACTCTGACTAGTGGGGAAAGCATGCTGTTTATTAGGCTACAGATGAAATAAGTTATGATGAACTATGATGAACCACAGGTTGGTGAAAGTGCAAGGTGATTCTTTCCATTAGATACCGAGGCTCTTATTCTGTTGACATGATAATCGATGCTTGGCTGACGGCAAACAAGCTAATGTAATGAACCTCGTCTGTCGTTTGAAGAGAGTCAGACCGAAATGCAGCGTGTAGGTTACTCATGTCTTATAATGAAGAAAAATGCGGTACATGAAATAACTGAAGAAGAAAACAACAAACGAGTGAAACTAATTACAGCCTATCTGGTGACTAACACAGAGACAGGTACAATCCCCCACGAAATACAACGCGCACTCAGGCTGCCTAAATACGGTTCCCAATCCGAGACAACGAGAAATCAGCTGACTCCAATTAGGAACCGCCTCAGGCAGCCAAGCCTAACTAGACACACCCCTAATAATACACACTCCCAATTAATATAAACCCCAATACGAAATACAACATATAAACCCATGTCACACCCTGGCCTACCCAAACATATAACAAAAACCACAAGATACAATGACCAAGGCGTGACAGCTAAACAAATAATATATATATATATATATATATATATTTGGTTCATTAAAATCTCATATAGGTTATACCTGCGCTCTAGCCAACAGTGCATAGATATCGCTGTTGGCTAGAGTGCACGTGACGATACCAGTGGGCACACTATATAACACAACATTATGTTTGTGAACGAATCATCAGTAGTGATGAAAATGTAAACCGTTTTAACTCCCATGTACCGAATACCCTTTTTAAAATTCTGTGCTTGGGAATTGAGCTGCAAAAGGTGTTTTTATGTGCGCTATGTCACCACGCACAGCCTTTTTTTTTATCTGCAAAGAGTCCATTTGATGGAAACATCTCAGGTGGTAATATGGGCGTATTGTTTTTATGCAGACGTTTGAATATTCATATTAAAATCTGTCGCCAATTGGATGGAAACCTAGCTATTGCCTAATTGACGTATTCAATTGAATGTCATTAATCAGTATCAAATATGGGGTGAAGTTAGGCTACCCTGCCACCAATTTCTCATCATAAACAAGTTCTCTCTGTTTTGGGATTGTAGAGGGAGTCTGTCTTACAACTGAAGTAGCCTGCAGATTTCACACACCTTCCCTCAAAGGTATTCTTAGAGAGCATCCTGTCAGAGTCCTGGGAGATGGCATAGCTTCTGTATTTGGAAAATTCCTAAATTCCCTCTGGAAGCCAACCACAGTTATTTAAGTAATGCTTTAAAGAAGCCGTGGCCAGTCTTTCACCAGTGAACTTCTTGACACAATGCTTGCTTAACCCAGAAGCCAGCTGCACCAATGTGTCGGTGGAAACACTGTACACTTGGCGATTGTGTCAGAGTGCATTGCGCCCAGTCCGCAAAACAAGTCGCTAGAGCGCGATTAGACAAGGGCAAGCAGGCCGGCCAAACCCTCCCCTGACACAGCCGTCTAATGGGTGTCCCGTTCACGGCTGGCTGTGACACAGCCTGGGATCAAACCAGGATCTGTAGTGACGATGCAGTGCCTTAGACCGCTGCGCCACTCGGGAGGCGTGTACACTTTAAAAAACAATGTGCGTGTGTATGTGTGTGTATATACAGTGCCGTGCGAAAGTATTCGGTCCCCTTGAACTTTGCGACCTTTTGCCACATTTCAGGCTTCAAACATAAAGATATAAAACTGTATTTTTTTGTGAAGAATCAACAAGTGGGACACAATCATGAAGTGGAACGATATTTATTGGATATTTCAAACTTTTTTAACAAATCAAAAACTGAAAAATTGGGCGTGCAAAATTATTCAGCCCCCTTAAGTTAATACTTTGTAGTGCCACCTTTTGCTGCGATTACAGCTGTAAGTCGCTTGGGGTATGTCTCTATCAGTTTTGCACATCGGGAGAGAGAATTTTTTCCCCATTCCTCCTTGCAAAACAGCTCGAGCTCAGTGAGGTTGGATGGAGAGCATTTGTGAACAGCAGTTTCCAGTTCTTTCCACAGATTCTCGATTGGATTCAGTTCTGGACTTTGACTTGGCCATTCTAACACCTGGATATGTTTATTTTTGAACCATTCCATTGTAGATTTTGCTTTATGTTTTGTATCATTGTCTTGTTGGAAGACAAATCTCCGTCCCAGTCTCAGGTCTTTTGCAGACTCCATCAGGTTTTCTTCCAGAATTGTCCTGTATTTGGCTCCATCCATCTTCCCATCAATTTTAACCATCTTCCCTGTCCCTGCTGAAGAAAAGCAGGCCCAAACCATGATGCTGCCACCACCATGTTTGACAGTGGGGATGTTGTGTTCAGGGTGATGAGCTGTGTTGCTTTTACGCCAAACATAACGTTTTGCATTGTTGCCAAAAAGTTCAATTTTGGTTTCATCTGACCAGAGCACCTTCTTCCACATGTTTGGTGTGTCTCCCAGGTGGCTTGTGGCAAACTTTAAACGACACTTTTTATGTATATCTTTAAGAAATGGCTTTCTTCTTGCCACTCTTCCATAAAGGCCAGATTTGTGCAATATATGGCTGATTGTTGTCCTATGGACAGAGTCTCCCACCTCAGCTGTAGATCTTTGCAGTTCATCCAGAGTGATTATGGGCCTCTTGGCTGCATCTCTGATCAGTCTTCTCCCAGTCTTCTCCTTGTATGAGCTGAAAGTTTAGAGGGACGGCCAGGTCTTGGTAGATTTGCAGTGGTCTGATACTCCTTCCATTTCAATATTATCGCTTGCACAGTGCTCCTTGGGATGTTTAAAGCTTGGGAAATCATTTTGTATCCAAATCCGGCTTTAAACTTCTTCACAACAGTATCTCGGACCTGCCTGGTGTGCTCCTTGTTCTTCATGATGCTCTCTGAGCTTTTAACGGACCTCTGAGACTATCACAGTGCAGGTGCATTTATACGGAGACTTGATTACACACAGATGGATTGTATTTATCATCATTAGTCATTTAGGTCAACATTGGATCATTCAGAGATCCTCACTGGAGAGAGTTTGCTGCACTGAAAGTAAAGGGGCTGAATAATTTTGCACTCCCAATTTTTCAGTTTTTGATTTGTTAAAAAAGTTAGAAATATCCAGTAAATGTCGTTCCACTTCATGATTGTGTCCCACTTGTTGTTGATTCTTCACAAAAAAATACAGTTTTATATCTTTATGTTTGAAGCCTGAAATGTGGCAAAAGGTTGCAAAGTTCAAGGGGGCCGAATACTTTCGCAAGGCACTGTATACATACACACACACTACAGTTAAAATGTTTGGGGTCACTTAAATGTTCTTGTTTTTGAAAGAAAAGCATTTTTGAAAGAAAATAACAATTGATCAGAAATACAGTGTAGACATTGTTAATGTTTATTGTAGCTGGAAATGTTTTTTTTAATATATACATTTAAAAAAAATATCTACATAGGTGTACAGAGGCCCATTATCAGCAACCATCACTCCTGTGTTCCAATGGCACGTTGTGTTAGCTAATCCAAGTTTATCATTTTAAAAGGCTAATTGATCATTAGAAAACCCTTTTGCAATTGTTAGCATAGCTGAAAACTATTGTCCTGATTTAAAGAAGCAATAAAGAGTTCCTCTGTCCAGTGTCTGTGTTATTTTGCCCACCTTAATCTTTTTTTGTTGTTATTCGCCAGTCTGAGATGACTTTTTCTTTGCAACTCTGCCTAGAAGGCCAGCATCCCTGAGTCGCCTGTTGATGTGTTTTGCGGGTACTATTTCATGAAGCTGCCAGTTAAGGACTTGTGAGGCGTATATTTTTCAAACTAGACACTCTTATGTACTTTTGCACCGGGGCCTCCCACTCTTTCTATTCTGGTTAGGGCCAGTTTGCGCTGTTATGTTATTCTTATTGTGTTACTTTTTATTTTTATTATTTTAGTCTACTTGGTAAATATTTCCTTCTTGAACTGCACTTTTGGTTAATGGCTTGTAAGTAAGCATTTCATGGTGCTTCACACAGTTGTCAACTTGGCTGGATGTCCTTTGGTTGGTGGACCATTATTGATACACATGAAACTGCTGTGCATGAAAAACCCAGCAGCGTTGCAGTTCTCAACACAAACCCCTACGCCTGGCACCTACTACTATACCCTGTACAAAGGCACTTAAATATTTTTGTCTTGCCCATTTACCCTCTGAATGGCATAAATACACAATCCATGTCTCAAGGCTTAATAATCCTTATTTTAACCTGTCTCCTCCCCTTCATCTACACTGGTTGAAGTGGATTTAACTGGTGACATCAATAAGGGGTCATAGCTTTCATCTGGATTCACTTGGTCAGTCTTTCATGGAAAGAGCAGGTGTTCTTAATATTTTGTATACTCAGTGTATCATTTTTTTCCGCACTCAGATATTTCTCTGTTAGATACTGCTCATTCTGATATGTCTTAATTTTTTTATTAACTTTTGGATGATGTGTGTATTATTATTGTAATGCTCTGTTGTAGCTAGAAACATAAGCATTTCGCTGCACCTGCGATAACATTTGCAAAACTGTTTACTCCACCAATAAACTTTGAATTAAGACTCATAGGCAAGAATTTCACCAAGACATCCGATCATGTTCAGTTTGAAAGCTAGTTGTAAACACTACCTACCCCTATTATGAGGAGGAAAGAGGCCTAGATTGGACAGGGACTGTGTCATGTGTTCTTCGCCGGTAAGGCAACTTAGAGATAGACGACACACATGAATGAAGGTACGTGGGAAAGGTTGCTCAAAGTAGTTTACTGTACCACACCTTACTACAGGTACTGTTGACCTGGTTGGCAGCTCGTATGCCTTTGTTCGTGACTGGCACTGTTGGCTCGGCTGATTGGAGAACTCACTCTGCTTAAACACAGTGGGAAAAAATACTAGCCTGTCAGTCGAATAGGGGAAGAGCACGTTCGGAGTAGAGAACTCCTTCAAGACTGTTGGAAAAGCATTCCAGGTGAAGCTGGTTGAGAGAATGCCAAGAGGATGCGAAACTGTCATCAAGGCAAAGGATGGCTACTTTGAAGAATCTCATCTCAAATATGTTTTGATTTGAAACTCTTGGTTACTACATGATTCCAAATGTGTTGTTTCATAGTTTTGATGACTTAACTTATTTTACAGTTAAAAAAATAAAGAAAAACCCTTAAATGAGTAGGTGTCCAAACTTTTGACCTATATTGGTCAAAGGGTAGGCTAATGGGCTATATACATTCCTGATAATCCCAGTCAGTCTTCAGTGAGAGTGAAGAGCAAGTAGGGCTGAGAATGGCCATGGACCTCACCATACGATATTATCACAATACTAAGGTGCTGATACGATATGTATTGAGATTCTCAAGAAAGCTATGATCCCTCCACTTGTTAAATCCCCTTCAATCAGTGTAGATGAAGGGGAGGAGACCGGTTAAAGAATGATTTTTAAGCCTCGAGACAATTGAGACATGGATTGTGTATGTGTGCCATTCAGAGTGAATGGGCAGGACAACAGATTTAAGTGCCTTTGAACAGGGTATGGTAGTAGGTGCCAGGCACACCAGTTTGAGCTTGTCAAGAACTGCAATGCTGCCGGGTTTTTCACGCTCAACAGTTTCCCTTGTGTATCTAGAATGGTCCACCACCCAAAGGATATCCAGCCAACTTGACACAACTGTCAGAAGCATTGGAGTCAACATGGGCCAGCATCCCTGTGGAACGCTTTCGACACCTTGTAGAGTCCATGCCCCCACACATTGAGGCAGTTCAAGTCAATCTTAGGAAGGTGTTCTTAATGTTTTGTCCACTAGGTGAATATGTATTGTGATTAGATGTTCCAAACATATTGATCTCTATATGTCTGCTGCAAGAGAGACGAGACGGCATGGAGAAAAATTACTTTTGATTAGTCAGGGAAATAAAAGCGCCAACGACATGTTTACCCACCATAAAGAAAAAAGCAGATGGATAACAAGCTATAGGATGAAAAATACAGCCACAGCTACAGTTATCTACTTTGTCTTTTAGAAGTAGGCCTATTGGCCAAGGCAGACTGAGGCCGCCAACAATGTTATCCATTCAAATCATTTCGACTGTTGTGTGATAAAATATGATTTTATTATAACATGTTTTGTTTTTTAAATGTTTCTTTTGCAGAATGAAACCAGAGTTCTCCGTGTCAAGGTTGTGGCAGGCATTGATCTGGCAAAGAAAGACATTATCGGAGCCAGGTGAGCATGAGCTAGGCTGTGTTTCTGTGTGTTTGGCTACCACTGCTGCCCTTTTGAATTCACTAGAACATTCCAAAGACATTGCGCCAACCTAGACTAGTAAACCTTGAGCCATACCTAGATTAGTAAACTTTGAACCAAACCAAGATTAGTAAACCTTGAGCCAAATGTTCTCATGATTACTAAACTGACTTTACTTCCAAGTCATATGACCCAGATCCATAAGTTAAGAGAAAATGAGGTATTGTCATATCCATTTTACCCATGGATTTCTACCAAGGTTTTCTTTTAGGAAATTGTGCGTGAGCTTTGTCCCCATCCACTTTTTGAAAATGTTTTAAATAAAAGCTTAACAATTTAAATGTGCTTTTATGCTGACAAGATTTAAAAGGTTAATTTAAACAAAGGGCCTATTTTCTTTGTGCTAAATGCAGGCAGGGATCAAAGGAGTTGCTTAAAAGCAGTTCTCCCTGTATAATCGTGGCAATCTAGAAAACCATCCTGTGAAGACACATGGATAGATAACTAACCTGTGTATCTGTTGCTTCATGCTCCATTGTGTAAGATCTGTGTGTTGTTTCTAATGAATTCCAATGCCCTCCTGACCAATGCAAAAGAAAACAACACAATCACTCATTAGCTTTCTAAAGCGCGCCCTCCCTTTTTTAAAAGTTAAACATTTTCTACCCTATTGTTTGTGTTCTGTGGAGTGCAGCAAGGCCTTCTAGTGAGTTTTGTCCCAAATGGCTCCCTATTCGTGCACCACAATAGTAGTGCACCGCAATAGTAGTGCACAGTAGTGCACTTATATAGGGAATAGGGTTCCATCTGGGATGCACAGGTAACTCTGCTTGTTCATTTGTTGGTGGATTACATGCGCTGATATGCAGAGGCATTCACGAAGAGCCAGGGTTCTATAATGGCTGTAGTTGGAGGGGTAGATACGTTTCTATATTTTTGTTCAGTATTAACTAGGCAAGTCAGTTATGAACAAATTCTTATTTACAATGATGGCCTACCGGGGAACAGTGGGTTAACTGCCTTGTTCAGGGGCTCTGGTACAGACAGACCTACATACAGCCCCTCTCCCCAGGCTCTGGTACAGACCTACATACAGCCCCTCTCCCCAGGCTCTGGTACAGACCTACATACAGCCCCTCTCCCCAGGCTCTGGTACAGACCTACATACAGCCCCTCTCCCCAGGCTCTGCTACAGACCTACATACAGCCCCTCTCCCCAGGCTCTGGTACAGACCTACATACAGCCCCTCTGCCCAGGCTCTGGTACAGACCTACATACAGCCCCTCTCCCCAGGCTCTGGTACAGACCTACATACAGCCCCTCTGCCCAGGCTCTGGTACAGACCTACATACAGCCCCTCTCCCCAGGCTCTGCTACAGACCTACATACAGCCCCTCTCCCCAGACTCTGCTACAGGCCTACATACAGCCCCTCTCCCCAGGCTCTGCTACAGACCTACATACAGCCCCTCTCCCCAGGCTCTGCTACAGACCTACATACAGCCCCTCTGCCCAGGCTCTGCTACAGACCTACATACAGCCCCTCTGCCCAGGCTCTGGTACAGACCTACATACAGCCCCTCTGCCCAGGCTCTGGTACAGACCTACATACAGCCCCTCTGCCCAGACTCTGCTACCCCTCTCCCCAGGCTCTGGTACAGACCTACATACAGCCCCTCTGCCCAGACTCCCAGGCTCTGCCCAGACTCTGCTACAGACCTACATACAGCCCCTCTCCCCAGACTCTGCTCAGGTAGCCCCTCTCCCCAGACCTACAGGCCATACAGCCCCTCTGCCCAGGCTCCCAGACCTACTGGTACAGACCTACATACAGCCCCTCTGCCCAGCAGGCCCCTACAGCCCCTCCCCAGGCTCTGGTACAGACCTACATACAGCCCCTCTCCCCAGGCTCTCCCCAGGTACAGACCTACATACAGCCCCTCTGCCCAGGCTCTGCTACAGACCTACATACAGCCCCTCTGCCCAGGCTCTGGTACAGACCTACATACAGTACAGACCCCTCCCCAGGCTCTGGTACAGGCCTACATACAGCTCCCCTCTGCCCAGACTCTGCTACAGGCCTACATACAGCCCAGGCTCTGCCCAGGCTCTGGTACAGACCTACATACAGCCCCTCTCCCCAGGCTCTGGTACAGACCTACATACAGCCCCCCTCTGCCCATACAGACCTACATACAGCCCCTCTGCCCAGACTCTGCTACAGGCCTACATACAGCCCCTCTCCCCAGGCTCCAGGCTCTCCCCAGACTCTGGTACAGACCTACATACAGCCCCTCTCCCCAGGCTCTGGTACAGACCTACATACAGCCCCTCTGCCCAGACTCTGCTACAGGCCTACATCAAATGAAAATCACATGCGCCGAATACAACCTTACTGTGAAATGCTTACAAGCCCTTAACCTACAATGCAGTTCAAGAAATAAAGAAAATATTTACTAAATAAACCAAAGTAAAAAAATATATAAAATCAAAAAGTAACACAAGAAAAATACACAACAATAGCGAGATTATATACAGGGGGTACCAGTACCAAGTCAGTGTGCGGGGGTATAGGTTAGTCGAGGTAATTTGTAAAGTGACTATGCATAGATAATATACAGCGAGTAGCAGCAGTGTAAAGTCGCTCTGGATAAGAGCGTCTGCTAAATGACTTAAATGTAATGATGTAAATGTAAAAACAAAAGGGGGGGTCAATGTAAATAGTCCAGGTGGCCATTTGATTAGTTGTTCAGCAGTCTTATTGCTTGGGGGGTAGAAGCGGTTCAGAAGACTTTTGGACCTAGACTTGGCGCTCCGGTACCGCTTGCCGTGCGGTAGCAGAGAGAACAGTCTATGACTTGGGTGACTGGAGTCTTTGACCAGGTTTTGGACTTCCTCTGACACCGCCGAGTATATAGGTCCTGGATGGCAGGAAGCTTGGCCCCAGTGATGTACTGGGCCGTACGCACTACCCTCTACCCTCGGTCAGATACATACAGCCTAGGTTACTCCTCTGGTTTGGATCCTTTTGGCCTAACCTATTCTATTTCTCCAATATCTTTATCCCTTCCTCTCTGAATTATTTCCCCCCGTGAAACAGCTGGAAAGGAACGAAGTCCTCACTAGACCAGAGATTACACATTAGTATTACCAGAATGGTTATCTAGTCAAATCAAACTGTATTTGCCACATGCACCGAATACAACAAGTGTATACTTCACCGTGAAATGCTTACTTACAAGCCCTTAACCAACAGTGCCGTTCAAGAAAAAGGAAATATTTACCAAGTAGACTAAAGTAAAAAGTAACAAAATAAGAAAAACGAATGAGGCAATATCAGTGTGCAGGTGTACAGGCTAGTTGAGGTAATCTGTACATGTAGGTTGGGGTGAAGTGACTATGCATAGGTAACAAACAAACAGTGAGTAGCAGCAGTGTACAAGAGAGGGGGGGGTCAATGTAAATTGTCCTGTGGTGATATTTATGAGTTGTTCTGCAGTCTAATGGCTTGGGGGTAGAAGCTGTTGAGGACCCTTTTGGTCCTTGACTTGGCGCTCCGGTACCGCTTGCCGTGCGGTAGCAGAGAAAAGTCTATACCTTGGATGACTGGAGTCTCTTATGGGCTTTCCTCTGACACCACCTATTCTATAGGTCCTGGATGGCAGTAAGCTTGGCCCCAGTGAGGGCCGTTCGCACTACCCTCTGTAGCGCCATGCCGAGCAGTTGTCATACCAGGCGGTGATGCAACCGGTCACGATGCTCTCCATGGTGTAGCTGTAGAACCTTTTTGAGGATGTGAATTTGAGTGGGTATGTGAATTTGAGTGGGCCTAGGCTAGGGTCAAAGCACTTCATGGCTACCGACATGAGTTCCACGGGCTGTAATTATTTAGGCAGGTTACCCTCGCTTCCTTGGGCACAGGGACTATAGTGGTCTGCTTGAAACATGTAGGTATTACAAACTCAGTCAGGGAGAGGTCTGCGCATGCTTTGAGTTCACAACGGCTACCGAGAGCGTTATCACACAGTCATCCAGAACAGCTGGTGCTCTCGTGCATGCTTCAGTGTTGCTTGCCTCGAAGCGAGCATAAAAGGCATTTAGCTTGTCTGGTAGGCTCGTGTCACTGGGCAGCTCGCGTCTGGGTGTCCTAATAGTTTTCAATCCCTGCCACATCCGATGAGCATCAGAGTCGGTGTAGTAGGATTCAAAGCGTCAATACAGGTTTAAGTTTGCTTTTTTGATGGTTCGTCTGAGGGCATAGCGGGATTTCTTATATGTGTCCGGATTAGTCTCCCACTCTTTGAAAGCGGCAGCTCTAGCCCTTAGCTCGATGCGGATGTTGCCTGTAATCCATGGCTTCTGGTTGGGATATGTACGTACAGTCACTGTGGGGACGATGTCTTTGATGCACTTATTGATGAAGCTGATGACTGAGGTGGTGTATTTCTCAATGCCATTGGATGAATCCCGGAACATATTCCAGTCTGTGCTAGCAAAACAGTCCTAAAGTGTAGCTCCACGTCATCTACCCACTTCTGTATTGAGCGCGTCACTGGTACTTCCTGCTTTAGTTTTTGCTTGTAAGCAGGAATCAGGAGGATAGAATTGTGGTCAGCTTTGTATGCAGCTCTGTTTGTGGAGTAAAGGTGGTCTAGGATTTTTTTACCCCCTTGTTTGCACATGTGACATGTAGGTAAAAATGTGGTAAAACTGATTTGTTTGCCTGCATTTAAGTTCCCGGCCACTAGGAGCGCCGCTTCTGGGTTCTTTGGCTTCTTTGCTTATGGCCTTATAGAGTTGGTTGAGAGCGGTCTTAGTGCCAGCTTCATTCTGTGGTGGTAAATAGACAGCTACGAATAATATAGATAAGCTGTTGATCAGACTTTCATAAGGTACTTGACCTCAGCTTTTCGTAAGGTACCTCGAGACTTCTTTAATATTATAATATTGTGCACCAGCTGTTATTGACAAATAGACACACACCCCCACCCCTCGTTTTACCAGAGGTACTGTCTGTTCTGCCGGTGCATGGAAATCCCGCCAGCTCTATATTGTCCGTTTAATGTCCCGTTGGTAGGATAATCTTAATGGTAGGTCATCCATTTTATTTTCTAACGATTGCACGTTAGCAAGAATAATGGAAGGCATTGGGAGTTTAGTCACTCGCCTACGGATTCTCAGAAGGATCCCCGATCTGCGTCCCCTTTTTTTCGGCAGCGTCTTCACGCAAAAGGTGTGGACTGGGCCTGTTCCAGTGAAAGGCTCGATTAGAATAAGTCAAAGCCCATGGAAAAGCAATAACTAGCTGACTTATCCAGAGCGACTTACAGTGGTGAGTGCATGCATTTTCGTACTTGTCTACTGTGGGAACGAACCCACACTCCTGTTTGTTGCAACAGGGTTTCCCCATTTTGTGTGTGTGTGTGTGTGTGTGTGTGTGTGTGTGTACAGTTGAAGTCGGAAGTTTACATACACTTAGGTTGGAGTCATTAAAACTAATTTTTCAACCACTCCACATATTTCTTGTTAACAAAATATAGTTTTGGCAAGTCGGTTAGGACATCTACTTTGTATGACAAAAGTAATTTTCCCAACAATTGTTTACAGACAGAATATTTAACTTATAATTCACTGTATCACAATTCCAGTGGGTCAGAAGTTTACTTACACTATGTTGACTGTGCCTTTAAACAGCTTGGAAAATTCCAGAAAATTATGTCATGGCTTTAGAAGCTTCTGATAGGCCAATTGACATAATTTGAGTCAGTTTATCATTATTCCTCTACAGAGGAAGTTGGAAGGTACACGTGTCACAACCCCTTTGTGCAGTTAGGAGGAGAATCTACTATTCTCTCTTACCTGTGGATCTATTTCAAGGTCTACCTTCACACTGAGTGCCACTTTGCTTGACATCATGGGAAAATCAAAAGAAATCAGCCAAGACTTCAGAAGAAAATAGTGTAGACCTCCACAAGTCTGGTTCATCCTTGGGAGCAATTTCCAAACGACCTGATGGTACCACGTTCATCTGTACAAACAATAGTATGCATACCTAGTATAGTATGGTCCTTCTGTAGCTCAGTTGGTAGAGCATGGCGCTTGTAACGCCAGGGTAGTGGGTTCGATTCCCGGGACCACCCATACGTAGAATGTATGCACACATGACTGTAAGTCGCTTTGGATAAAAGCGTCTGCTAAATGGCATATATTATTATTATATATTATACCGCTCAGGAAGGAGACGCGTTCTGTCTCCTAGAGATGAACGTACTTTGGTGCGAAAGTGCAAATCAATCCCAGAACAACAACAAAGGACCTTGTGAAGATGCTGGAGGAAACAGGTACAAATGTATCTATATCCACAGTAAAACTAATCCTATATTGACATATCCTGAAAGGCCGCTCAACAAGGTAGAATCCACTGCTCCAAAACCGACATAATAAAGCCAGACAACGGTTTGTGACTAGACATGGGGACAAAGATTGTACTTTTTGGAGAAATGTTCTCTGGTCTGATAACTGTTTGGCCGTAATGACCATTGTTATGTTTGGAGGTAAAAGGGGGGGTACTTTGCTGCAGGTGGGACTGGTGCACTTCACAAAATAGATGACATCATGAGGCAGGAAAATGATGTGGATATATTGAAGCAACATCTCAAGACATCAGTCAGGAAGTTAAAGCTTTGTCGCAAATGGGTCTTACAAATGGACAATGGCCCCAAGCATACTTCCAAAGTTATGGCTTAAGGACAACAAAGTACAGGTATTGGACTGGCCATCATAAAGCCCTGACCTCAATCCTATAGAAAATTTGTGGGCAGAACTGAGAAAGCGTGTGTGAGCATGGAGGCCTACAAACCTGACTCAGTTACACCAGCTTTGTCAGGAGGAATGGGCCAAAATTCACCCAACTTATTGTGGGAAGCTTGTGGAAGGCCACCTGAAACGTTTGACCCAAGTTAAACTATTTAACGGCAATGCTACCAAATACTAATTGAGTGTATGATAACTTAAATAAAAGCCAAAATAAATCGTTCTCTCTACTATTATTTTGACATTTCACATTCTTAAAATAAAGTGGTGATCCTAACTGACCAAAGACAGGGAATTTTTACTAGGATTAAATGTCAGGAATTGTGAAAAACTGAGTTTAAATGTATTTGGCTAAGGTGTATGTAAACTTTCGACTTCAACTGTATATGTATATAAAAATGGCCACCCCCAATTCAAGGGATAATACTGCCACACATTAACCCCTTAGTAGAGCTGTTGCAAAGCCTATCTCAAATCCAATTTAATTTGTAACACACACATTTAGCAAATGTTATTGCGGGTGTTGCGAAATGCTTGTGTTTCTAGCTCCAACAGTGCAGTAATATCTAACAATTGACATCAATACACACAAGCTAAAAGTAAAATATTGGAATTAAGAAATATATAAATATTAAGACGACCAATGTCGGAGTGGTATTCAAATACTAAATACAGTAGAATAGAATTCAATATATACATATGAGATGAGTAAAGCAAAAATATGTTGTCATTATTAAGTGACTAGTGTTCCATTATGAAATTGGCCAGTGATTTTAAGTCTATGTAAACTCAGCAAAAAAAGAAACGTCCCTTTTTCAGGACCCTGTCTTTCAAAGATAATACGTAAACATCCAAATAACTTCACAGATCTTCATTGTAAAGGGTTTAAACACCATTTCCCATGCTTATTGTAATGGGTTTAAACACTATTTCCCATGATTATTGTAATGGGTTTAAACACTGTTTCCCATGCTTATTGTAATGGGTTTAAACACTGTTTCCCATGATTATTGTAATGGGTTTAAACACTGTTTCCCATGCTTATTGTAATGGGTTTAAACACTGTTTCCCATGCTTATTGTAATGGGTTTAAACACTGTTTCCCATGCTTATTGTAATGGGTTTAAACACTGTTTCCCATGCTTATTGTAATGGGTTTAAACACTGTTTCCCATGCTTATTGTAAATGGTTTAAACACTGTTTCCCATGCTTGTTCAATGAACCATAAACAATTAATGAACATGCACCTGTGGAACGGTCGTTAAGACACTAACAGTTTATAGACGGTAGGCAATTAAGGTTACAGTTATGAAAACTTAGGACACTAAAGAGGCCTTTCTACTAACTCTAAAACACCAAAAGAAAGATGCCCAGGGTCCCTGCTCATCTGCGTGAACGTGCCTTAGGCATGCTGCAAGGAGGCATGAGGACTGCAGATGTTGTGAGGGCAATAAATTGCAATGTCCATACTGTGAGGTGCCTAAGGCAGCAATACAGGGAGACAGGACAGACAACTGATTGTCCTTGCAGTGGCAGACCACGTGTAACAACACCTGCACAGGATCGGTACATCTGAACATCACACATGTGGGACAGGTAACAACAACTGCCCGAGTTACACCAGGAACGCACAATCCTTCCATCAGTGCTCAGACTGTCCGCAATAGGCTGAGAGGCTGGATTGAGGGCTTCTAGGCCTGTTGTAAGGCAGGTTCTCACCAGACATCCCCGGCAAAAACATTGCCTATGGGCACAAACCCACCGTCACTGGACCAGGCAGGACTGGCAAAAAGTGCTCTTCACTGATGAGTCGCGGTTTTGTCTCACCAGGGGTGATGGTCGGATTTGTGTTTATTGTCGAAGGAATGAGCCTTACACCAAGGCCTGTACTCTGGAGCGTGATCGATTTGGACGTGGAGGGTCCATCATGGTCTGGGGTGGTGTGTCACAGCATCATCGGGCTGAGCTTGCTGCAGGCAATCTCAATGCTGTGCGTTACAGGGAAGACATTCTCCCTCATGTGGTACCCTTCCTGCAGGCTCGTCCTGACATGACCCTCCAGCATGACAATGCCACCAGCCATACTGCTCGTTCTGTGTGTGATTTCCTGCAAGACAGGAATGCCAGTGTTCTGCCATGGCCAGCGAAGAGCCCGGATCTCAATCCCATTGAGCACGTCTGGGACCTGTTGGGTGAGGATTAGGGCCATTACCCCCAGAAATGTCTGGGAACTTGAAGGTTCCTTGGTGGAAGAGTGGGGTAACATCGCACAGCAAGAACTGGCAAATCTGGTGCAGTCCATGAGGAGGTGATGCACTATAGTACTCACACAGATACTGACTGTTACTTTTTATTTTGAACCCCCCTTTGTTCAGGGACACATTATTCAATGTATGTTAGTCACATATCTGTGGAATGTCTCAGTTGTTGAATCTTACGTTCATACAAATTTTTACACATGTTAAGTTTGCTGAAAATAAACGCAGTTGACAGTGAGAGGACATGTATTTTTTTCGCTGAGTTTATATGGGGCAGTAGCCTCTAAGGTGCAGGGTTACGTAACTGGTTGGAAGCCGCCTAGTGATGGCTATTTAACAGTCTGATGGCCTTGACATAGAAGCTGTTTTTCAGTCGCTCAGTCTCAGCTTTGATGCACCTGTACTGACCTTGCCAGGTGAACAGACAGTGGGTCGGGTGGTTGTTGTCTTTGATTTTCTTTTTGGCCTTCCTGTGACATTGTGTGCTTTAGGTGTCCTGGAGGGCAGGTAGTTTACCCCCGATGATGCGTTGGGCAGACCGCACCACCCTCTGGAGAGTCCAGTGGTTGTGGGCTGTGCAGTTGCCATACCAGAAGGTGATACAGCCCGACAGGATGCTCTCAATTGTGCGTTGGTAAAAGTTTGAGGGTTTTAGGTGCCAAGACAAATTTCTTCAACTTCTTGAGGTAGAAGAGGCGCTGTTGTGCCTTCTGATCCACACTGTCTGTCTGTGTGGGTGGACCATTTCAGAATGTCAGTGATGTGTACGCCGAGGAACTTGAAACTTTCCACCTGCTCCACTGCTGTCCTGTCAATGTGGATAGGGGCGTGCTCCCTTTGCTCTTTCCTGAAGTCCAGCTTCTTTGTTTTGTTGACATTGAGTGAGAGGTTATTTTCCTGGCACCACTCCCAGGACCCTCGCCTCCTCTCTCTAGGCTGTTGTCATTGGTTGTTATGTCAATTGGCGAACAGCAAGTGGCATCCTAGCTAATACCTACTCACAAGGATTCCTAAATCATTGCTATGAATAATGAAAATGACTGCAGTCAGTAATAGCGTCACTGCTATTAGCTTCACCACATACTATGTAATGCCGTTTGGGTCTTTGCGTGTCAAAAAAAGATACAGTAGCACTGTCAAAGCTGTACAAAAAAAATCTGCAAACAAGCAATCACCAGCCACAAACAATGTTTTTAATTCCAGGAACCTACAGTGCTGGCCTAAAAAAAATAAAAACGCTAGCTAGCTCATTGATGCAAACAATGTTCTTCTCCAAAAACATAGCAAAGCTACAATCTGTTTCAGTAGCTACAGTTAGCTAGTTAACTATATAGCTAGGTATCATCTAAAATAACCCTCATTTACAAGACAGTTATTATTTGATTAATGGTGGTCGGACCCATTTTATGTGAAACTAGCCACAATAAGGATTAGCGACAACAGTGGACTTTGCTGTTAGCCTTCAAAATAAAAAGTATAGCATAATTCTACTATTTGTATTCATTTGCATAACTGTCAATGATATCATGTCACTGTGACATCAGGAGCCTGCCTGGTCAGTAGTCCTGTACTGCCAGCTTCAATCACTCAACAAAACAGGCAGTCAGTTTCACAAACCTGAAATTCTAACTTGGTAACAGATACCACAGAGGCAGCGAAACTGCTTACATGTGTACATTCATGACATTGGACTACACCCAGCTGAATTAGCCTCTGTTTTATTGACAAACACTGAGGCTTAAAATAGAAGTGTGTGTGTGTGCGTGCATTTTGTGCTTTAAAAAAATATATATATATCTATATCAGACTTGTTTTATTATAGTTGCTAAAATCTCTGTTGTTTGGTTTTTAGAGAGATCATCTGTAGCTAGGCTATTACCCTGCTTCCTCAGAAGAGCTTGCCTGGTGCCCCAGACAGTCGTCTCCTCTGCCTCGAGGGGAGGAAGACTCTCAAGGGAGAGCAAGAACAACAAGATCATGGCTGCTCTCCAGCCCTCAATTACTAATTAGTCTCCCTGCTGCTGAGTCTAATTGTGTGTTTATGTCAAAGTCTGATCCTTCTTGACTACACAATGGAAATACTGTGTTGCAGACTGAGAGGCTCCTTGGCCCCTGTGTCTGTACTGTATCGCTGCTACAGACGGGAGTCTCATTGGCCACTGCTCTGTCTCTCTCTCTCTTACACACACACACACACACACACACCCTCTTTGATGAATGCTTGTAGAAGCACAATCGGCATGTCACTCGTTTCAAAAACCTAGGAGTTACTTTAACGCCTCAAGGCCTCGCATTCAGGCCCAGGCGTCACCCCTGGCCACAGGCCCAGGCGTCACCCCTGGCCACAGGCCCAGGCGTCGCCCCTGGCCACAGGCCCAGGCGTCACCCCTGCAGCACACTGTCTTGAGACAGTAGCCTTTTGCTGTCATTACCTTGAGCATGAAGGTCTCATCATCAACTGTCTTAATAATAGTCTCTTCTTTTCCCTTCTGTCTCTGCAGTGATCCCTATGTCAAGCTGTCGCTCTACGTTGCGGATGAGAACAGAGAGCTTGCCTTAGTCCAGACTAAAACCATTAAAAAGGTAACCCCTGGGGACAATAATGTTTGATTTTTATCAAATGATCAGGAAGTCTTTGTCTGTAGTTTATTATCTAATCCTCTGGTGTTTCCTTCTTGTATCCTGTGGTTTTTAAACGACAACAATCAGTTATTTTTTTGATTGTTGATTAATCTGAGCCGAGAAAGTGTTTCCTGTTTGTTGTTTACACTACTGAGCAATGTGAATTGTATTGTGTAGAACCCAGTTAGAGGGAGGATGAGGACCAGCTAGAGACGGCCCCAGAACACTACTGTAGTCTGACGTGAACACCTTTCCCCAATATTAATAAGGCTATGTGGGTGAACTGTGGGTGAACTCCCTTACCACCAGAGGGAGCTGTTTCATACAGTTCAGCATATCAAGGTAATAATACACACAATCTGAGGGACCTCTTGAGGGTATTTTGGAAACCCTGTTTCAGGATTTTTAGTATTGTCGTGTTCTAGGCCTGGCCTAACCTAACTAACAGGATTGTGGAAGAAATTAGCTAAAAAATAGCAGAGGTGCTCACACTGGAGTTTGCTTCATAGAATGTAGCCCAGTTTTATTTGATGTATGGAAAAACCTGATTTCACTAGAAGGACAATTCCTTCCGTCTTCCTTCCAGTCCTGTCAGAATTAAAAACAATACGGATGCCACATTATTATTCCCAACCACCATCCTCTCCCTCTCTGGGTAAATATCCTGTGATGATGGCCAGAGAGACTCAGCTTATCCCCTTCCTTCCTGCAGCCAGCCTTCCTAGCCCTCCCATGAAGTCAGCCGTATGCTGTCCATGGCCCTGGCAGGGATATAAATAGCTGACAATGTGCTGCTATGTGGAGCAGAAGACCCTTTTATTTCAGTCACTCTGGGTTTATGAAGGTGTGCTGCTGCCGCAGTCAAAGCACTGTGCAACCTGTGCCTCGTGGCAATATAAGGCTAATTCTGGCCCAGTATTCATAACACGTCTCTGAGAAGGATTGCTGATCTAGGATCAGGTCCACCTTGTCCGTTATGATCTTACAAACCAAACTTATACTAGATCAGACAATGTATGAGATGGACCTAGGCACGATTGTAAACTCTCCTAAGAAACAGGTCAAAGATTGTCCCTGACAGCGATGGATGTATCACATTCATAAGTGGCGTTCTGCTAATATCAGATACCACATAGAGGGTTTCTCTTTGCTCAAGCAGCAAGGTGACCCAGGACTGGATCCATCTCTTAACATATTTTGCAGTGGTTCTCCTGTTTGGCACAGAACCTTATCCGAATAGATTTGTATGATGCGTCTTCTCAGTCTAAGAGGAGGTAGAGAGACACTTCCACCATGGTGGGAGATATCACCCGATGTCACAAAGAAGTTATTTTAACAGAGATGATACTTTATCAAGGATGTAGCTTAATCAGACTACCTTGTAAAATTGACATTGTGGTGTTCCTAAACTTCATTGACATTCTGGTGTGTCTTATTTTAATAACCGGAGGTATTTTAATGAGTCTTCTCACTTAGTTTACAGACTGATTTTAAAGAAAGTGTATTCTATATGTTTCACAGCATGCAGGAAACGCACCAACTGATCAGCCTCACTGAACTTGTTTATCTCTTCTTTTCTTTCAGACTCTAAATCCCAAATGGAACGAGGAGTTCTATTTCAGAGTGAGTTTCTTTACATTTACAGTGCCTTGCAAAAGGATTTCTTCACATTTTGTTTTACAAAGTTAGATTAAAATGTATTTAATTGTAATTTGTTAACATTCGACACAAAATACTCAAACATAAAAAATATATATATATATATATATCTCAAATGTCATAAATATAGTCGTTGCATAAATATTTAGCTCCCTGAGTCCATACATGTTATCAACACCTTGAAGAAGAGCTTGAAGAACTGTCAAAAGAATATTGGGCACAATCCCGGTGTGCAAAGCTCTTCGAGACTTACTCAGAAACACTCACAGCTGTAATCGCTGCCAAAAGTGCATCTACAAAGTTATAGACTCAGGGCTGTGATTTACTTCTGTAAATTATATTTCTCTATTTAATTTTCAATAAATTTGAAAAAATTTCTAAGAACATATTTTCATATTTTCATTTGTTCATTGTGGGGTATTTTGTGTAGATGGGTGAGCTGTCATTATTTTATGTTTTATTCCATTTTCTAATCAGGTTGTAACACAAAATATGGAATACGTCTCTAGGGGTATGAATACTTTCCGAAGGCACTGTATGTAAACACATTATACCCACCATTGTCCTTCTCCATTTTTGTTCAAGGGTCTGGTGCTGCTACACCCCATTTTATTGCCATTCAACACTACTATGGAAAACTTCCATCCCTCAAACTATGTCATCAAATGGACCAATTGCATTGTTTACAAGTCCATCCACACATATGTGATTCATCCAGCTGGCCATTCTTAAAGGAATAATTGTACATTCAGGGCTAGTGTTAGCGAGTACATTCAGAGCTAGCGTTAGTGATTTACGTTCAGGGCTAGTGTTAGCGATTACATTCAGCTGCAGCCTAGTGTGAGCGATTACATTCAGGGCTAGCGTGAGCGATTACATTCAGGGCTAGTGTTAGCGATTACATTCAGGGCTAGTGTTAGCGATTACATTCAGGGCTAGTGTTAGCGATTACATTCAGGTCTAGTGTGAGCGATTACATTCAGAGCTAGCGTTAGTGATTTACGTTCAGGGCTAGTGTTAGCGATTACATTCAGCTGCAGCCTAGTGTGAGCGATTACATTCAGGGCTAGTGTTAGCGATTACATTCAGGGCTAGTGTGAGCGATTACATTCAGAGCTAGCGTTAGTGATTTACGTTCAGGGCTAGTGTTAGCGATTACATTCAGCTGCAGCCTAGTGTGAGCGATGACATTCAGCTGCAGCCTAGTGTTAGCGATTACATTCAGCTGCAGCCAAGTGTGAGCGATTACATTCAGGGCTAGTGTTAGCGATTACATTCAGCTGCAGTCTAGTGTGAGCAATTACATTCAGGGCTAGTGTTAGCGATTACATTTAGGGCTAGTGTTAGCGATTACATTCAGCTGCAGTCTAGTATGAGCAATTACATTCAGGGCTAGTGTGAGCGATTACATTTAGGGCTAGTGTTAGCGATTACATTCAGCTGCAGCCGAGTGTTAGCAATTACATTCAGGGCTAGTGTTAGCGATTACATTCAGGGCTAGTGTTAGCGATTACGTTCAGCTGCAGCCGAGTGTTAGCGATTACATTCAGCTGCAGTCTAGTGTGAGCGATTACATTCAGGGCTAGTGTTAGCGATTACATTTAGGGCTAGTGTTAGCGATTACATTCAGCTGCAGGCTAGTGTTAGCGATTACATTTAGGGCTAGTGTTAGCGATTACATTCAGCTGCAGCCTAGTGGGAGCGATTACATTCAGGGCTAGTGTTAGCGATTACATTCAGGGCTAGTGTTAGCCAGTTAGCTATTAGTGATGGAGACTGACAATCAACAGAGCATGCTGAGGTTTGGCAGCCGGAAGCTATTGTGACACACGGGTTAAAAACCAGAGTTAAGATATCAGACCTCGATTTCAGTTTATCTCTAAGGCCGTGTCTCGCCTTGACAGTTCATGCAGCTTTTTGCAGTTCTGATCACGGAGTTCTGATCACGGAGTTCTGATCACGGAGTTCTGATCACGGAGTTCTGTACGCGTAATGCTTCTACACCTACATTTAAATGTCTACCGTATCCACATTGTGTCCGGATTCTCTTTTCCTGCGCTATAGTCAACTGCCAGTATGGATTCTGAAAACGGTGGAACAGGTTAAATCTGATAACACAACAACCACTTGATGATGGTATGAGCCAACTACTGTTGCTAGCTAGCCAGCTAACCTCTGTAACTAGGCAACTACTGTAGCTATCTAGCCAGCTAACCTCTGTCACTAGCCAGCAAAGTTAAAAGGATTGCCAACAGGTCAGCATAACTTTAGCCAAACAATTGTTTTCTTCCAAATATGTTAGCTGGCTAGCATTTATGAAGCCAGCAAAATCATTCCTCACACCCCAGGAAAATACCCCCCTCCCTTTCGGTAGCCTGGTTGTGTCCAGACTGAGGAGAAATCCGCACACAAAGCGTCCCTGACCACCACCTGCAGTGATCAGCCAGATCTGAACACAATCTGACTACAATGTGACTTCAGTGCATCTACACATGTCTTTTCAATGCGATATTTGTATTCTGATAGAAGTATTTTATTTTTTATATATACAGTGGGGCAAAAAAGTATTTAGTCAGCCACCAATTGTGCAAGTTCTTCCACTTAAAAAGATGAGAGGCCTGTAATTTTCATCATAGGTGCACTTCAACTATGACCGACAAAATGAGAAAATCACATTGTAGGATTGTTAATGAATTTATTTGCAAATTATGGTGGAAAATAAGTATTTGGTCAATAACAAAAGTTTATCTCAATACTTTGTTATATACCCTTCACAAGGTTTTCACACACTGTTGCTGGTATTTTGGCCCATTCCTCCATGCAGATCTCCTCTAGAGCAGTGATGTTTTGGGGCTGTTGCTGGGAAACACGGACTTTCAACTCCCTCCAAAGATTTTCTATGTGGTTGAGATCTGGAGACTGGCTAGGCCACTCCAGGACCTTGAAATGCTTCTTACGAGGCCACTCCAGGACCTTGAAATGCTTCTTACGAAGCCACTCCTTCGTTGCCCGGGCAGTGTGTTTGGGATCATTGTCATGCTGAAAGACCCAGCCACGTTTCATCTTCATTGCCCTTGATGATGGTAGGCTTTGTTACTTTGGTCCCAGCTCTCTGCAGGTCATTCACTTGGTGAGATCTTGCGTGGAGCCCCAGATCGAGGGAGATTATCAGTGGTCTTGTATGTCTTCCATTTCCTAATAGTTGCTCCCACACTTGATTTCTTCAAACCAAGCTGCTTACCTATTGCAGATTCAGTCTTCCCAGCCTGGTGCAGGTCTACAATTTTCTTTCTGGTGTCCTTTGACAGCTCTTTGGTCTTGGCCATAGTGGAGTTTGGAGTGTGACTGTTTGAGGTTGTGGACAGGTGTCTTTTTTACTGATAACAAGTTCAAACAGGTGCCATTAATACAGGTAACGAGTGGAGGACAGAGGAGCCTCTTAAAGAAGAAGTTACAGGTCTGTGAGAGCCAGAAATCTTGCTTGTTTGTAGTTGACCAAATACTTATTTTCCACCATAATTTGCAAATAAATTCATAAAAAATCCTACAATGTGATTTTCTGGATTTCTTTTTCTCATTTTGTCTGTCATAGTTGAAGTGTACCTATGATGCAAATTACAGGCCTCTCATCTTTTTAAGTGGGAGAACTTGCACAATTGGTGGCTGACTAAATACTTTTTTGCCCCACTGTATATACTTTTTTCCCTCTTCACTTTTTCTTCCCAGTTTTGTGGTATCCAATTGGTAGTTAGTCTTGTCCCATCACTGCAACTCCTGTACGGACTCGGGAGAGGCGAAGGTCGGAGGAAACACTGTACACTTGGCGATCATGTCAGCGTGCATTGCTCCCGGCCTGCCATCGGCGTCGCTAGAGTGCGGTGGGACAAGGACAATCCGGCCGACCAAACCCCCCCTTAACCCGGACGACGCTGGGCCAATTGTGTGCCGCCTCATGGGTCTCCCGGTCGCTGCTGGCTGCAACACAGCCCGGGATCGAACCCGGATCTGTAGTGACGCAGTCAGCCAGCACTGTGATGCATTGCCTTAGACCGCTGCACCACTCGGGAGGCCCCTGATAGAGGAAGTTGCATTTAAGTGTCAAGTGTAGACACAGCTTTCTCTATGTATAGTCCTTTTTTTAACGACCCCTCTTTTCTACCTGCTACATATGCTAATTCATTGTGTGTGTGTGTGTGTGTGTGTGTGTGTGTGTGTGTGTGTGTGTGTGTGTGTGTGTGTGTGTGTGTGTGTAAAGCTTTTATGCAATACTTTTTGTGTATGAAGCAAGCAGCTATTTTCTAGACTGTGTACATTTATTACGGAACTTCACTAAAAGTGTCCCTTCTGTCATCACAGGTTTGTCCTCTGAACCACAGACTACTCTTTGAGGTGTTTGATGAAAACAGATTGGTAAGATTCAATTTTTGTGAAATTATATTCTGAATGATGATTATATTTCAAGAATTCAATGATTTCATTGAAAATTATCTTAAAATTTGAAATGTACTTTTGATCCAAATAATATTCTCTTTCTACGTAACAGAAATTCTTATTTTCAGATGTTCTGTTGTATTTACTACACACATTTGTTGTATGACAGTAGTACATTGTTCCTGATAACAATATGATGATAGTGTGTTGCCATGCAAATCCTCTAACTATCACTAACAACATCTAATCAATTTGTTGTATTCAATGCTCTCTTTCTCTCTGTCAACAGAAGGTAATTTCTGATTCTCTTGTTGTCCAATGTTGTCTGCAATCCCACTTCAAATGACATAAGTAGCCTATTATCTGTGTGTTTAGGAGAAAACACCTGTTCTTAGGGACCATAGAAATTCTATTTATATAATTGGTACAGTGTTCCTGTTTGAGTTCTTGGAGAACACATGATCAGGGCTCTTATTTATAAGGCATCTCAGAGTAAGAGTTTTGATCCACTATGATCTGTTTAGCCTTTTCGTTTTTTGTATTTTTTTTTGTACATATACAAACTTAAACTTGTACATATACATATGAACAACAAGTCAGACACACAAACAATGACGACATCTCATCTGCACTGACCCGCATGCTCACACCTCCATCCCTAGTGTCTGCTCACACCTCCATCCCTAGTGTCTGCTCACACCTCCATCCCTAGTGTCTGCTCACACCTCCATCCCTAGTGTCTGCTCACACCTCCATCCCTAGTGTCTGCTCACACCTCCATCCCTAGTGTCTGCTCACACCTCCATCCCTAGTGTCTGCTCACACCTCCATCCCTAGTGTCTGGTCACACCTCCATCCCTAGTGTCTGGTCACACCTCCATCCCTAGTGTCTGCTCACACCTCCATCCCTAGTGTCTGTCACACCTCCATCCCTAGTGTCTGGTCACACCTCCATCCCTAGTGTCTGTCACACTCCATCCCTAGTGCCTCACACCTCCATCCCTAGTGTCTGGTCACACCTCCATCCCTAGTGTCTGGTCATACCTCCATCCCTAGTGTCTGGTCACCTCCACCTCCATCCCTAGTGCCTGGTCACACCTCCATCCCTAGTGTCTGGTCACACCTCCATCCCTAGTGTCTGGTCACACCTCCATCCCTAGTGTCTGGTCACCTCCATCCCTAGTGTCTGGTCACACCTCCATCCCTAGTGTCTGCTCACACCTCCATCCCTAGTGTCTGGTCACACCTCCATCCCTAGTGTCTGGTCACACCTCCATCCCTAGTGTCTGGTCACACCTCCATCCCTAGTGTCTGGTCACACCTCCATCAGTGTCTGGTCACACCTCCATCCCTACCTCCATCCCTAGTGTCTGGTCACACCTCCATCCCTAGTGTCTGGTCACACCTCCATCCCTAGTGTCTGGTCACCTCCACCTCCATCCCCTAGTGTCTGGTCACCTCCATCCCACCTAGTGTCCCTCCATCCCTAGTGTCTGGTCACACCTCCATCCCTAGTGTCTGGTCACACCTCCATCCCTAGTGTCTGGTCACACCTCCATCCCTAGTGTCTGGTCACACCTCCATCCCTAGTGTCTGGTCACACCTCCATCCCTAGTGTCTGGTCACCTCCACACCTAGTGTCTGGTCACACCTCCATCCCTAGTCCACCTCCATCCCTAGTGTGTCACACCTCCATCCCTGGTCACACCTCCATCCCCTGGTCACACCTCCATCCCTAGTGTCTGGTCACACCTCCATCCCTAGTGTCTGGTCACACCTCCATCCCTAGTGTCTGGTCACACCTCCACCCCTAGTGTCTGGTCACACCTCCATCCCTAGTGTCTGGTCACACCTCCATCCCTAGTGTCTGGTCACACCTCCATCCCTAGTGTCCACCTCCATCCCTAGTGTCTGGTGTCTGGTCACACCTCCATCCCTAGTGTCTGGTCACACCTCCATCCCTAGTGTCTGGTCACACCTCCATCCCTAGTGTCTGGTCACACCTCCATCCCTAGTGTCTGGTCACACCTCCATCCCTAGTGTCTGGTCACACCTCCATCCCTAGTGTCTGGTCACACCTCCATCCCTAGTGTCTGGTCACACCTCCATCCCTAGTGTCTGGTCATACCTCCATCCCTAGTGTCTGGTCACACCTCCATCCCTAGTGTCTGGTCACACCTCCATCCCTAGTGTCTGGTCACACCTCCATCCCTAGTGTCTGGTCACACCTCCATCCCTAGTGTCTGGTCACACCTCCATCCCTAGTGTCTGGTCACACCTCCACCCCTAGTGTCTGGTCACACCTCCATCCCTAGTGCTTGTCATTATTGTCTGTCACTTGTCCTTAAATTCTATCAGTAGTTTTTTCTCAGTCACCCTGTGTTGAAATATGCAGACAGATTAAAAATGCTTTTACATTGTAATACTTTTGACAGCCAACTTTCTAGCTCCGCCCACAACCTCTGGACTTCAAAGCATTCCCAGAAAGTATGGATTATCCAGTCATTATTAGTTTTACACTTAAGACATTACTGCTGTTGTGCTGTAGAATTAGTCAATTTTGTTTCTTGTATAATACATTATATTCATTAGTTTATACTGGAATAAGCTTACATTTTTGTTAAACTTCTTAACCTGTTACTCCTACCCCCTACTTTTTCGAACATTCTGTTAAAAATCGGGCAACATTTCAGCGCCCTGCTGCTCATGCCAGGAATATAGTATATGCATATGATTAGTATGTGTGGATAGAAAACACTCAGACGTTTATAAAACTGGTTAAATCACGGCTGTGACTATAACAGAATGTGCGTTTCATCGAAAAGCGCAGGAAAATCTGATCACTGAAAATGGAAAAATATATCCGTCCGCCACTTCTACCCATTGATAAAGGCGAACCACATTAAATGGGGCTGAGGTTGCAATACCTACAGCTTCCACACGATGTCAACAGTCTTGTCATTTGCCTAGGCTTCGTTTCTTGGTCAAACGAAGAAGAGACAAGCCATTTGTTCAGGTCTCCGACCGGATATTTTGGTTGAGATTTACCCGGACATTATTTCCAGACGTACCCCATATAGAATATACATCGCCTCGTGATCAATTTGATCGCTTATTAACGTGTACTAATACCTAAAGTTGCATTACAAAAGTATTTCGAAGTGTTTTGTGAAAGTTTATCGTCAACTTTTTTAATTTAAAAAAATGACGTTACGTTATAAGACGCTATTTTTTTCCCCTTTTATCACACAGTCTTCATAGATCGATATCTAGGCTATATATGGACCAATTTAATCGAAAAAAAGACCCAATAGTGATTATGGGACATCTAGGAGTGCCAACAAAGAAGATGGTCAAAGGCTTCTCATGCTTTCGCCGAAAAGAATTTTAATAATCTGACTTGTTGCCTGGATTCACAACGAGTGTAGCTTTAATTCAATACCCTGCATGTGTATTTTAATGAACGTTTGAGTTTTAACTAGTACTATTAGCATTTAGCGTAGCGCATTTGCATTTCCAGATGTCTAGATGGGACATACCCATATCTGTAGATCAGGACCTGAAGCATATTCTTGATACCATTTGAAATTAAACACTAGAAATGTTAAATTAATGAAGGAGAATTTAACACATTAGATCTGGTAAAAGATAATACAAAGATAAAAACCTGCTTTTGTTTTTTGTTCCATCTTTTGAAATGCAAGAGAAAGGTCACATTGTATTATTCCAGGTTATGTGCCATTTCGATTTTGGCCACTAGATGGGAGCAGTGTGCGCACAAAGTTTTAGACTGATACAATGAACCATTTAATCTCTGTTCAAAATGTTGCCCAAATGCGCCTAATTGGACCTTTTGAAGTTCATAATTGTACACTTTCCTCAAACAATGGAATGGTATTATTTCACTGTAATAGCTACTGTAAATTGGACAGTGCAGTTAGATTAACAAGAGTTTAAGCTTTCTGCCAATATCAGATATGTCTATGTCCTGGGAAATGTTCTTGTTACTTACAACCTCATGCTAATCGCATTAGCCTACGTTAGCTCAACCGTCCCACGGGGGGGGGGACACCGATCCTGTAATTTCGTTAGTTATGCTCCAACTTTCCTTCCATCTTGTGCCAACATCAGTTCTTTTTAAGTCTTGAATCCAATAGTTTATATTTTTTTAGAGAAATTTGTCAGTTGGATAGGCTCTCTACAAGGTTTTGTATATATTCCCTGTCATATAAACATCATTTTCTGCCTCAGTGTAGCCTTTTTAGAAGATCATGAATACAATTACACGAACAAAGGGGACCTGATCCTAGATCAGCATGAATACGGGCCTAGAATGTGTTGCTCTGAGAAGTCCAATATGTTAAATGGAGGACTGCTCTTTTCAGTGCCGAACTTCAGACTCTATGGCCCCAGTGTTGTGTGTTTGATGGGGCTTTCCCCTCCAGGACACAATAGTTATCTGTTCTCACTTGGCAGCCAGGACTGACTTGGTTATAAAGAGACTATTTATTGCCTATGCACTTACTCCTAAAATGATTATGTAATTATTTTGTAGTCTTAATTTCTTTTCACATAAGAAATGCTGGGAATGTGATTTCTTTTCCATCTAAAATGTCTTGCATTCTTGAGGCCTGTAGACTACAGTGTCCTCTGTCTCCTTGACGATGATATTGAAATCTTCCTCTAATGTTACCTGCCATAGATTATAAATATCAAAAGGCAGTTAAATTAAGGCCTGATCCAGTTTCTCTGCATCTCCCTGGGAATGTTTTGTACCGCTTGATGGCTGTCGTGGGGAAATGTATGCCTGCCTGTCTGTCTGCCTGTGTTCAGTCTTCTCGCAACATAAAGAGAAGGACGGTTGCTTGTAGTGCTGACTTTGCTTTCCGTCTTGTCTTGGGACAGTCTCTCTGTTGCAGGGACAGGGAGAGTGTAATGGCAGCCTCCAGCCAGTCTCTTCCCTCATAAGTCTGAGGAGGGAGTATGGCCACTCTAAATGTTCCCCCTAGAGTGTTTCGTTGCTCTGACACAAAGGAACATAGATTGTGGTTCTTTTGTCTTGTTTTTCACATGCAGCTGATGGTCATACAGATTGTGTGGTCGTCCGGAAGCTGCCAGGTTGTGGATTAGGGGAACTTCTGATTCCATGCAGCCAGAGGGAGAATGGACCAAGCTTGTGATATGGTTTGAGAGGCATATGTACAGTAACCATAGTGGCTGCTTTGTTCTGGTGGCTGTCTGGCTATGACAGCAGCAGCCGAGCCACGTAGTCTCCCTCCCCTGTGTGTCTGACACACACACACCACACACAACACAACACAACACACCACACTCACACACACACACACACACACACACACACACACACACACACACACACACACACACACACACACACACACACACACACTCACACTCACACTCACACTCACACACACACACACAAAATGATAGCAGCCTGATATCTTATGGTGCGTCAGAAAGAGAAGGGGGGACGACGACAAATAAAAAATGTCCCAGATTGTGAGAAGGGGATGCTGAGAGAGGGGGATGGTTTCCAAACACACCAAGGGCCCATGGAGAGCCTGACTGGTGGCCCCCTTGGAGCTTTGAATGGGCAGGCTGCATGGCGTAAAGCATTACTGTTGAATCATTGTCAAACCCAGTGTCGTCATCATCTGACATTTTCCAATCAACAACACACACAGAGGGAGGTTTTATAACCAGCATTTGCCCTCATTTGCAGTCCTGTTGTACACTGGGCCTTTCAGCACCAGAGCAGAGGCAGGAGCGTCCTTTAAAAGCCTGGCTTGTTTACCACTGTGGACCGTGACAGAAGACAGCTGCTTATTATCAGTAGTGACCGAGGCTGTGGATCCGTAGCCTCCCTGTCCTGTCCCTCTGGATCCCTTTCCCCACAGAGCTAAAGATCTGAGTCCCGTTCTGTGTTTATTTACCTCTACTTTTACATTGTTGTAGTCACACCCCCTTCACATGTCTCACTGTCAATTGTGAAATGATAATTCTGTAGATTTCACCAACCATTTGATCTCAATCAGTTTCATATGTATTTAGATCTGTTGTTGTTGTAATATGAGTCTTTTAAACGTCCGTCTCCAAAGATCAACACACAGAGAGCAGTTTCACAACTACTGTCAGCATGCAGGTTACCACTGTGTACATGCATTGTCATGCAGGCTAACCCTGAGTACGTGTATTGTCAGGCAGGCTAACCCTGTGTACATGCATTGTCATGCAGGCTAACCCTGAGTACGTGTATTGTCATGCAGGCTAACCCTGAGTACGTGTATTGTCAGGCAGGCTAACCCTGTGTACATGCATTGTCATGCAGGCTAACCCTGAGTACGTGTATTGTCAGGCAGGCTAACCCTGAGTATGTGTATTGTCAGGCAGGCTAACCCTTAGTACGTGTATTGTCATGCAGGCTAACCCTGAGTACGTGTATTGTCAGGCAGGCTAACCCTGAGTACGTGTATTGTCAGGCAGGCTAACCCTGAGTACGTGTATTGTCAGGCAGGCTAACCCTGAGTACGTGTATTGTCAGGCAGGCTAACCCTGAGTACGTGTATTGCCAGGCAGGCTAACTCTTTCAGTTGCAGAATCAGAGGCATCCTTTAACATCTTGGCTCTGTTTTTTCACTGTGAACCAGGAAGGAACACAGCTGCTTAATATCTTCAGTGACACAGAAATTAAGTAAATCTGGAGGTCGAGGGGTGGGAATTTTGGGGGTTGAGTAACTTGGCAGAGTATTTCAGTGTCTTTGTGCGTTAGCAGACACTACCTGATGTGGTGGGTAGGTGGCCACCTCAGAGAAGGAGTTCTAGTTGGACTGGTGTTAGAGCCGAGGATGACGAGTTTAGAGACTGAAAATGTTTATTATTTATTTTACCTTTATTTAACTAGGCAAGTTAAGTGTGTTTGTTCTGAAAGGGGAGGACTGGGGTCGAGTAAGATGGCGTTGTGTAACTGTCTTCTCGGCCCCTGTCGTCTCGAGCCCAGTGTGGGATCTGGGATGAACACTACTACAATAGATTTATGGCCCTGTCAAGTCTGTGCTGCCTGACTCAGCTCTGTGTCCCCCTCCCACTGGGCCCTGGCCCACTGACGGATAAGGACCAGCTGAGAGACAGGGTGCTATTCAGACCTGGTTTCAAGTTGTTATTTGTTCTCTTTCACATACTTCGAGGGTAACTTGATTGAGCCTGCTTGTCTGAAACAAATACTGTTTGAACCCAGGTCTGGTGCTGTTTCCCCCCCCGGCTCCGTTTAGGCTGGGGGCGGTGACACACTCACACAAATGGGGGGTGGAGGGTGGAGAGCAGTCACATGACCACGGCCACCCTACCCTCACCTCAGAGGCAGGAGCGCCGGGTGCCCTTATCCAATCATGCCTGGAATGCTGCGTGTCACTTGGGCTATTTCTGCTGTCTGTCGCTATTGCTAGACTGTCCAGTGCTAACAGTTTGGCAGATTTCATCTCTTTTTGTTGTTGTTGTTGTTTGTTTCTGTCTTGTTTCTACCTCTCGCTTTCTTTTCCTCTCTGTCTCTCTCATCCCCCTTTTTTGCCTGGAGTTTGTAGCTTGGAGTTTCCCTGGCACTGCCTCTCTTGTTATTGTGCTGACTCGTTGCTCCTCTTTCCTCCAGCTCTGCTGTTCACTGTGGGAGGGAGCGAGAGAAAAAAGATAGAGGGAGGGAGGGGAGAAAGGGGATAAGCCAGTTGAGAAGTGGGCGCCTGGATCAGACACTGAGACAGAGCAGGAGGTGAACATGTCTCACCGGCTGCGTCTGTACTTTGGCTCTGGCCGCAGCAACACAGCTCCAGAAATGGAGGAGCTGGAAGGGCCGTCCCAGGCCCAGACCCAGACCCAGGACGGCAACGATGTCGCCATGACATTCCACATGCAACAGCCTCACCGGCCTCAGCGCTGGAGCAGCCCAGAATCAACTACCTTCTCCTGGTGTCCTGAGATAGATCTGCCTATGAGTGCCTTCTCTGTGCCTTGGCAACGGCCTGAGGGAGGGATCTACTTTGGGCCTCGTCCTGTGTCTGAGAGCCCCCTGGCTGGTCATGGAGGTCCTGGAGACTCCTCACTCAAACGAAGCTCCTCCATGTTTATACCCCAGCTGACTTCTGCCGAGCCACGGCCCACAAAGAGTTCCTCTATGCAGATCTCTCTCCAACGGTCCTCCGGTCCTGGGCCTGTTGGAGCTGAAGAGCCACCGCCATGTCCGCCACCCAGCTACACCCCGGGACCTGCTCCGGCCTACACAGAACCAGACAGGAACTACCACTACGCTCTACCACCACCACCACCTCACTACTGCCGAGACTCTTCATCTACGGTCAGTTCACCACCACCTCACTACAGCCGAGACGCTTCATCTACGGTCAGTTCACCACCACCTCACTACAGCCGAGACTCTTCATCTACGGTCAGTTCACCACCACCTCACTACAGCCGAGACGCTTCATCTACGGTCAGTTCACCACCTCACTACAGCCGAGACGCTTCATCTACGGTCAGTTCACCACCTCACTACTGCCAAGCTGCTTCATCTACAGTCAGTTCACCACCTCACTACAGCCGAGACGCTTCAGGGAGCTACAGTTCTGCCATGCCTCATAATGGGAATCGACAGCCCACAGAGCCGGTTCAACCTAAGCGAAGGGTTTTCTGCGTCACACCCCAAGATGGCTCAAACTCAAGCGGTCAGGTCAGCTCAGCTATGTCTAACGGAAATGGAGGCTCACCGGGAATCAGCATCGGAGGCTTCCACATCTCAAGGAACTCCTCAGATGGATCTGAAGTCCAGCAGTTCAGGATCGGCTATGGCTCTGGCAATCAAGGAGCTGGGCCCTGCCGCTGGTCCGTCCAGCAGCAGAACTCTGACCCGGGCCAACCTGGCACCACTCAAAGGCGGCTTGTGTTCCAGCTTGGACAGCAGGACCAAGCCAGACAGGCCAACAATATAAACCTTGTGGCCACTAGTGAGCCCACCGATCTGGGTTTCACTGGCTCCAAGGGAGGGCGTGTGGTACGTTTCCCCAAGATCCGGCTGGAGAGAAGCTCTTCGCATCAGCGGCTGCCCCGTGGGAACCACCAGACATTCGGTGATGTTGGGGATCCTCAGAGCATTGAAGGAAACCCTTCAGAGATGGAAGATCAAAGTATGGATATTGAAGATGGCTGTACTTTCAACATCAGGAGAGAACCCCGCAAGCAGCAGCCTCACTTCAAGATTTCTTTCAGTCAGAATGGTGATCCCCCTACCGTACAGGATATAAGCCTGGGAAATGGTCAGGTAATGAATATTGGAAGTATAAATATCATTATGGTAGTGTATTTTAAAGTTTACACACAAGCTTTGAAGTATTTCACAAAGTGTTATGTTGAAGGTAATTGCAACCTGTTGGTGTCTGCAATTTGGGAAGTAGCCTGTATTTGAGTTATGAGAGTAATCAAGAATTCAGATGATTTCAAAGGCATCTGAGAGTCCGTGAATGTTCTAGACACATGAAAAACAAGTTTATTTATAGACATATATTTGTTATTGCTCACCAGACAGGAAATCAAATCAAATGTTATTTGTCACATGCGCTTACTGTGAAATGCTTACTTCCAACAATGCAGTTCAAGAAATAGACTTAAGAAAATATTTACAAAATAAATGATTTTGATTTGGATTATTATACATTTTTTTAATAACAAGAAAATGACAAAACAGTAATGAGGTTATATACAGGGAGTACCAGTACCAAGTCAGTGTGTGGGGCTACAGGTTAGTTGAGGTCATTTGTAAAGTGACAATGCATAGATAATAAACATCAAGTAGCAGCAGTGTAAAGACAAAGGGGGGGGGTCAATGTAATAGTCTGGGTGGCCATTTTTGATTAATTGTTCATCAGTCTCATGGCTTTGGGGTGTAAGCTGTTAAGGAGTCTTTTGGACCTAGACTTGGTGCTCTGGTATCCCTTGCCGTGTGGTAGCAGAGAGAACAGTCCATGACTTGGGTGACTGGAGTCTTTGACAATTTTCTGGGCCTTCCTCTGACACCGCCTAGTATATAGGTCCTGGATGTCAGGAAGCTTGGCCCCAGTGATGCCTTACGGTCAGTAGTGATTGGGGGGGGTCAATTCAGTTACATATTGGTATATAATTTTGGACAATATTATATTGATACTTTGACTCCAAGTATTGCGTAAAATAATAAATAAAATAAAAATGCATGCCTGCCTTGCGGCTGGGGCGGGAAGGGGGTGGTCACATTCTGGGAAGTGAGAATGTCAAGTAGCCCCAAGGCAGCCTGGCCAGGAGCTGCTGCTGGTCTCCACTGCACCGGCTTTTATTTCATTTCACAACCACAGGCATGTGAACTTTTACACACTTAGATGGAGTCTCATTCACGAGGAAAACCTGAGGAAAACAAATGGGAGACGGGCTTTGGAAACTAGTGTTCAACACACGCACACAATTGTTGCCCAGCCCACTCACTTCATTGTCTTTACG
>NC_068432.1:47952146-48024646 GCF_023373465.1 Oncorhynchus keta
GTTCTGTTTTTTTGTAAATTCTCTCATGTTTCAAGTAATTATCTTTTTGTTTTCTCATGATTTGGTTGGAACTAATTGTGTTGCTGTCCTGGGGCTTTGTGGGGTGTGTTTGAACAGAGCCCCAGGATCAGCTTGCTTAGGGGACTCTTCTCCAGGTTAATTTCTCTGTAGGTGATGGCTTTGTTATGGAATGTTTGGGAATTGCATCCTTTTAGTTGGTTGTAGAATGTGACAGCGCTTTTCTGGATTTTGATAATTAGTGGGTATCGGCCTAACTCCGCTCTGCATGCTAAATTTGGTGGTTTATGCAGTACAATGAGGATATTTCTGCAGAATTTTGCATGGAGTCTATTTTAAGTTGGTGTTTGTCCCATTTTTCTTTTTGAATTCTTCGTTGGTCAACTGACCCAGACCTCACAACCATAAAGGGCAGTGGGTTGTATAACTGATACCAGTATTTTTAGCCAGATCCTAATTGGTATGTCAAATTTCATGTTCCTTTTGATGGCGTAGAAAGCCCTTGTCTCTCAGATCGTTCACAACTAAACTCAGCAAAAAATGAAATGTCCTCTCACTGTCAACTGCTTTTATTTTCAGCAAACTTAACATGTGTAAATATTTGTATGGAAATAAGATTCAATAACTGAGACCTAAATTGAACAAGTTCCACAGACATGGGACTAACATAACTGGAATAATGTGTTCCTGAACAAAGGGGGGTCAAAAGTAAGTCAGTATCTGGTGTGGCCACCAGCTGCATTAAGTACTGCAGTGCATCTCCTCCTCATGAACTGCACCAGATTTGCCAGTTCTTGCTGTGAGATGTTACCCCACTCTTCCACCAAGGTACCTGCAAGTTCCCAGACATTTCTGGGGGGGGAATGGCCCTAGCCCTCATCCTCCAAACCAATTGGTCCCAGATGTGCTCAATGGGATTGAGATCCGGGTTCTTCGCTGGCCATGGCAGAACACTGACATTCCTGTCTTTTAGGAAATCATGCACAGAACAAGCAGTATGTCTGTTGGCGTCATGCTGGAGGATCATGTCAGAAGGAGCCTGCAGGAAGGGTACCACATGAGGGAGAAGGATGTCTTCCCTTTAACACACAGCGTTGAGAATGCCTGAAATGACAGCAAGCTCAGTCCGATGATGCTGTGACACACCGCCCTAGACCATGACGGACCCTCCAAATCGATCCCGCTCCAGAGTACAGGCCTCGGTGTAACACTCATTCCTTGGACGATAAACGCGAATCTGACCATCACCCCTGGTGAGACAAAACCGTGACTCGTCTGTGAAGAGCACTTTTTGCCAGTCTTGTCTGGTCTAGCGACGGTGGGTTTGTGCCCATCGGCCACGTTGTTGCCGGTGATGTCTGGTGAGGACCTGCCTTACAACAGGCCTACAAGCCCTCAGTCCAGCCTCTCTCAGCCTATAGCGGACAGTCTGAGCACTGATGGAGGGATTGTGCGTTCCTGGTGTAACTTGGGCAGTTGTTGTTGCCATCCTGTACCTGTCCCGCAGGTGTGATGTTCAAATGTACCAATCCTGTGCAGGTGTTGTTACACGTGGTCTGCCACTGCGAGGACGATCAGCTGTCCGTCCTGTCTCCCTGTAGCACTGTTTTAGGCGTCTCACAGTACAGACATGGCAATTTCTTGCCCTCACCACATCTGCAGTCCTCATGCCTCCTTGCAGCATGCCTAAGGCACGTTCACGCAGATGAGCAGGGACCCTGGGCATATTTCTTTGGGTGTTTTTCAGAGTCAGTAGAAAGGCCTCTTTAGTGTCTTAAGTTTTCATAACTGTGACCTTAATTCCATACCGTCTGTAAACTGTGTATTAACGACCGTTCCACAGGTGCATGTTCATTAATTGTTTATGATTCTTTGAACAAGCATGGGAAACAGTGTTTAAACCCTTTACAATGAAGATCTGTAAAGTTATTTTGATTTTTACTAATTTTCTTTGAAAGACAGGGTCCTGGAAAAGGGTCGCTTCTTTTTTTGCTGAGTTTTTGAAGTTACCTGTGGCGCTGATGTTTAGGCCGAGATATGTATAGTTTTTTGTGTACTCTCGGGCAACTGTGTCGAGCTGGAATTTGTGTTTGTGTTCCTGGCAACTGGACCTTTTAAGCAACATCATTATTTTTGTATTACTGAGATTTTTCTGTCAGGGCCCAGGTCTGTCAAAATCTGTGCAGAAGATCTAGGTGCTTTTGTAGTCCCTCCCGGGTTGGGGATAGAAGCACCAGATCATCCGCAAAAAGAAGACGTTTGACTTCATATTCTCGTAGGGCCAGGTGCTGCAGACTGTTCTAGTGGCCTCACCAATTTCTTGACATGTTGAAGAGGGTGGGGCTTAAGCTGCATCCCTGTCTCATCCCCCAGCCCGGTGGAAATAAATGTGTTTTTTGCCAATTTTAACCGCACGCACTTGTTTTTTGTGTACATGTCTTGTGTTTTTCCCCCAACTTTCCAAACATTTGTATAGCAGACCCTCTTGCCAAATTGAGTATCAAACCTTTTTGAAATCAACAAAGCATGAGAAGACTTTGCCTTTGTTTTGGTTTGTTTGTTAATTAGGTTGTGCAGGGTGAATACATGGTCTGTCGCACGGTAATTTTGTAAAAAGCCAATATGTTTGCTCAGTACATTGTTTTCACTGAGGAAATGTACAAGTCTGCTGTTAATGTTATAATGCAGAGGATTTTCCCACGGTTGCTGTTGACGCATATCCCACGGTAGTTTTTGGGGTCAAATTGGTCTCCACTTTTGTGGATTGGGGTTATCAGTCCTTGGTTCCAAATATTGGAGAATATGCCAGGGCTGAGGATGATGTTAGAGTTTTAGTATAGCCAATTGGAATATGTGGTCTCTAGATTTGATCATTTAATTTAGGTTACCATCAACACCACGGGCCTTTTTTGTTTTGGAGGGTTTGTATTTTGTCCTGTAGTTTATTCAATGTCATTGGATAATCCAGTGGGTTCTGGTAGTCTTTAATAGTTGATTCTACGATTTGTATTTGATCATGTATATTTTTCAGCTGTTTGTTCTTTGTTATAGAGCCAGAAAGGTTGGAGAAGCGGTTTATCCTTACATCTCCATTTTGGATAGATAACTCTTCGTGGTGTTTGTTTAAATTTAAATTGTTTGTCAATTTTCCTCAGAAGTGGTTAGAGTCTATGGATTCTTCGATTACATTGAGCTGATTTCTGACGTGCCGTTCCATCTTTTTCCATAGTGAATATCTATTATTTTAGTGATTCAACATAGGTCACCCCCTTCTATCACCCCCTTCTATCACCCCCTCTCTCCCTCCCTCCCTCCCTCCCTCCCCCTCCCTCCCTCCCTCCCTCCCTCCCTCCCTCCCTCCCTCCCTCCCTCCCTCCCTCCCTCCCTCCCTCCCTCCCTCCCTCCCTCCCTCCCTCCCTCCAAGTAAGGAGTAATATGCTAACTCCCTCTCTCCTTCCTCCTCCCCTTCTCCCTCTCCCTCTTTCCATCCCCCTCCCCTACTCCCTCCCTCCCTCCTCCTCCCAGTGAGGAGTAATATGCTAACTCTCCCTCCCCTTCTCCCCTCCCTCCCTCCCTCCCCTCCCTCCTCCCAGTGAGGAGTAATATGCTCACTCTCCCTCCCCTCCCCTTCTCCCTTCCTCTTCCCAGTGAGGAGTAATATGCTAACTCTCCCTCCCCTCCCTCCCTCCTCCTCCCAGTGAGGAGTAATATGCTAACTCTCCCTCCCCTACTCCCTCCCTCCCCTCCTCCCAGTGAGGAGTAATATGCTAACTCTCCCTCCCCCTCCCCTTCTCCCTCCCCTCCTCCTCCTTCCAGTGCAAGATGGCACATGGAGACAGCTGTAGGCTCAGCTGTGACCCCTGTTGAAAGCAGAAATCTCACCCAATGGTCAGCCGGGCCATATTAGCCTTGTCAGCCATTATGTGAGCATGACCATGGGAGTCTAATCCTCTACCCAGGCATAAAAACACAAACCCGTATTTACTGTCCAGCATCCACACCACAGACTGTCCCTTTTAGGGCTGTCCTTGGCTAAAACCTCAGTCGACCGAAAGTCGTCTGTTCTTTCGACCAATCGATTGGTCAACATTTTTAAAGCTGTGTTTTTCCATATATAATACATATAATAAAATCAACTATATACAGTAGTGCTTTATTATTACTAATGAAATAAGGCACAAATGACTCAAGGGAGCCAGAGATAACCAGCAGAAAAAAACCTTAACCTGACCCGACTATTTTCCTCCCTCTCCTGCTGGCATTCTGCCATTACTCTCCTGAAGTTGCCGGTAAAAGGCCACACGAGGAGTTGGCAACCTTTTTCATGTGGAATGACCATTTATCTTAACATTTCTACCGATCTGCATGCCAGTTATGGTTTTCATATGCACATTTTACATGACATTTTATAAACCGTGCCAGCACACAAAATGAATACCAGAACCTATTTCAGTCCAAGTCGAGCACTGAGAAGAAGTAATCATGTAGGTCTATTTTATGACATTTCCACTGAATCAGAGCATAGCATTTTCCCTTTCATGCTGAGTTTTTATCGAAAGGGAGAGAGCTGGAAATATTTTTCAAATACATTGAGGAACTATTGTCATTCTCAATGGGTGTAAAAACAGACTTTGTTTGCCTGCTGTTTGAGGTGAAGAAAACATTACTTTGAGAAGCTCGACAGCTCATTAGTGGTGGTGCATTAAGCCAATCAGAAATACTATCAGATCCCCAAATGGGCAAGTTTATAGGTCTACATTTGCATGCAGGCCAGGTGGCCTATAGACCTACTTCTATGTATAATCAGGCCAGGTGGTCTATAGACCTACTTCTATGTATAATCAGGCCAGGTGGTCTATAGACCTACTTCTATGTATAATCAGGCCAGGTGGTCTATAGACCTACTTCTATGTATAATCAGGCCAGGTGGTCTATAGACCTACTTCTATGTATAATCAGGCCAGGTAGCCTATAGGCCTACTTCTATGTATAATCAGGCCAGGTAGCCTATAGGCCTACTTCTATGTATAATCAGGCCAGGTAGCCTATAGGCCTACTTCTATGTATAATCAGGCCAGGTGGTCTATAGACCTACTTCTATGTATAATCAGGTCAGGTGGTCTATAGGCCTACTTCTATGTATAATCAGGCCAGGTGGTCTATAGACCTACTTCTATGTATAATCAGGTCAGGTGGTCTATAGGCCTACTTCTATGTATAATCAGGCCAGGTAGCCTATAGGCCTACTTCTATGTATAATCAGGCCAGGTAGCCTATAGGCCTACTTCTATGTATAATCAGGCCAGGTAGCCTATAGGCCTACTTCTATGTATAATCAGGCCAGGTAGCCTATAGACCTACTTCTATGTATAATCAGGCCAGGTGGTCTATAGGCCTACTTCTATGTATAATCAGGCCAGGTGGCCTATAGGCCTACTTCTATGTATAATCAGGCCAGGTAGCCTATAGGCCTACTTCTATGTATAATCAGGCCAGGTGGTCTATAGACCTACTTCTATGTATAATCAGGCCAGGTGGTCTATAGACCTACTTCTATGTATAATCAGGCCAGGTAGCCTATAGGCCTACTTCTATGTATAATCAGGCCAGGTAGCCTATAGGCCTACTTCTATGTATAATCAGGCCAGGTGGCCTATAGGCCTACTTCTATGTATAATCAGGCCAGGTGGCCTATAGGACTACTTCTATGTATAATCAGGCCAGGTGGCCTATAGACCTACTTCTATGTATAATCAGGCCAGGTAGCCTATAGGCCTACTTCTATGTATAATCAGGCCAGGTGGCCTATAGGACTACTTCTATGTATAATCAGGCCAGGTGGTCTATAGGCCTACTTCTATGTATAATCAGGCCAGGTGGCCTATAGACCTACTTCTATGTATAATCAGGCCAGGTGGCCTATAGGACTACCTCTATGTATAATCAGGCCAGGTGGCCTATAGGACTACCTCTATGTATAATCAGGCCAGGTAGCCTATAGGACTACATCTATGTATAATCAAATAAACCAAAACTTGTTTCTCACAAGTATAGCATAGGTTGTGCACTCTGCAAACAATAAGCCCACAATGAAAACGGGAAGACTGGAATAATAATATTGAATGCATTAAAATAAATACAATCAAATGCAAACAATTCACACAATGAAGTTGTGAAACAATGAATGTGCACAAATTGGCAGGAGAGAGTGCATTCTGGAGAGAGCAGTGCATTCTGGAGAGAGCAGTGCATTCTGGAGAGAGCAGTGCATTCTGGAGAGAGCAGTGCATTCTGGAGAGAGCAGTGCATTCTGGAGAGAGCAGTGCATTCTGGAGAGAGCAGTGCATTCTGGAGAGAGCAGTGCATTCTGGAGAGAGCAGTGCATTCTGGAGAGAGCAGCGCATTCTGGAGAGAGCAGCGCATTCTGGAGAGAGCAGCGCATTCTGGAGAGAGCAGCGCATTCTGGAGAGAGCAGCGCATTCTGGAGAGAGCAGCGCATTCTGGAGAGAGCAGCGCATTCTGGAGAGAGCAGCGCATTCTGGAGAGAGCAGCGCATTCTGGAGAGAGCAGCGCATTCTGGAGAGAGCAGCGCATTCTGGAGAGAGCAGCGCATTCTGGCGAGAGCAGCGCATTCTGGCGAGAGCAGCGCATTCTGGCGAGAGCAGCGCATTCTGGCGAGAGCAGCGCATTTTGCATCAGATGTCGTCTGCATTGGCCGTGCAGCATTTACGGTGATACGTCCTCAGCAGAAGTCAGGGCATTCACACTTCTTGTGCTTCATGGAGCAGTGCAGAGCTGTTGTCAAGGAAGTGAGTTTGTGTTTTCTACAGGATGTACCGCCCCCACTTACGGTCAACCAATCATGTCAATGAGGAGCTATTCAGAACCCCCTGCATTGGGAGGCGCGTGGCAATTACGTGACACTCTCCATATAGAGCCTCCGACCACATTTTCAGATCAATCATAAATTGACTTTTAGTCTAGGCCTCCGCAATGTATTAATTCACTGAGATGGGCGCATATATATATATATATGTGTGTGTGTGTGTGTGTGTGTGTGTGTGCGTGTGTGTGTGTGTGTGTGTGTTACTGCTTGAATAAAACAATCTCGGTCGGCCAACAGCCTAACGACCAAAGAATCAACCAGTTGACTAATTGGGGTCAGCCCTAGTCCCTTTTAGATAAGATGTTTTCCTGTGTAGCGTCACACCTGAACAGTGATTGAGTGAAGCGGAAGCAGAGGTATCAATAGTAAACCCTTATGTTCCATCCAGAAACTGTCCGTTTGATAATATCTCAGACACAACTTGTGCTGTCGTGTGTGTACCTGTATTAGTGCTGCCACACCTGACCAGTGAGCGAATAGAGCAAGTGCTATCCATGGCGATGGCATAATTTTACTAGCCCTCTACTGTAGGCTAGATATTATGGACGATATGCCAAAAGTATGGAGTGACCTTTTTAGGGTTTTGAAATACTTTTAGCTGTTTTAAGACTCATCTTGTTATCTGTACCTTAAGCAAGCAGTAAATAAACCAAAACATTCAGGAAGGGATTGTTGAATCCTACTGTAAATGAGTTACTGATAGGTGTACAATGTTTTAGATTCCCATTTGAGTTCTGTTTCTTATGTCCCTTCTCCTCTCATCAGTTCCAATAACACAGACACAGGAGAGATGTGTTGTGACCTGTCTGTGTGCTCTACTAAGACCTGGCTTCAATACTATGTTATATGATTGCAAATGATTTGTCTGTTCTTAATTGAGCTTGCCTGGCTTAATGGAATAGTCCCAAAACTGTAAGCCCCGCCCATCTGGCGCTCCAAGCAGGCTAGAGCAAACGTTGACCATTTAAAAATATATATATATATTTGAACCCAGGTTTGACTCTCTCTGTGACTGGTAACTTTTCCTCATAAAATGGCAGTTATTTAAACCAGAGAGGTAGCCTAGATGTCTACTGCCCAGCTAGCTACTGTTCTGTACTTGTGTTCTGTCTGGCTAAAGGTCAGTGGAAAGTCCAGTGTGTCGACTGGCTCAGTATTAAGTTAAAAAAGGACCAGCGGTTTCTATCATTGCTTTTTAAGTAAAGGTTTTCCAGTGGCTTAACCACAACCTTTTTGCAGTGATATTAATTTCCCATTTCCTCACCTTTTTGACATTCTGTATATAACCCTTGACATGAAGTCTCCGTTGGCTAGGGCTATTTGAACACACCTACAGAATCCCAGAGGCAAACATTGAACAGTTTCTTAACTCCAATCGCATAAACACCTAATTCCTTCCCATTACACCTAATTCCTTCCCATTACACCTAATTCCTTCCCATTACACCCAATTCCTTCCCATTACACCTAATTCCTTCCCATTACACCTAATTCCTTCCCATTACACCTAATTCCTTCCCATTACACCTAATTCCTTCCCATTACACCTAATTCCTTCCCATTACACCTAATTCCTTCCCATTACACCTAATTATTTCCCATTACACCTACTTCCTTTCTAATTCCTTCCTATTACACCTAATTCCTTCCCTACTACACCTAATTCCTTCCCATTACACCTACTTCCTTTCTACTTCCTTCCCATTACACCTACTTCCTTTCTAATTCCTTCCCATTACACCTAATTCTTTCCCATTACACCTACTTCCTTCCCATTACACCTAATTCCTTCCCATTACACCTAATTCCTTCCCATTACACCTACTTCCTTCCCATTACACCTACTTCCTTCCCATTACACCTACTTCCTTCCCATTACACCTACTTCCTTCCCATTACACCTAATTCCTTCCCTACTACACCTAATTCCTTCCTTATTCCTTCCTACATGCTCATTCAGCCTGTGGCTCTAGCTACTAGCTCTCTGCTTCTCCCTCTCTGTTTGTCTAAACCAGTTGTATCCCACTACACAGGCTCTGTTGGCCTCTGACCGTTCCAAGAATGGGCTTTTCAACCTCGGACAGGTAATCTTGGTCTGGTGTGACTACAGTACCGCTCAATCACCTGACCAGTCAATTACTCTCACCTTTGACCTCTGACCTTTTCCTCTTGGCAATAATAATGATGGTGGTGGTTAGAATGACTACTTCATGTGGCTGGCACAACCTTTGGCTACCTCTCCTCTCCTCCTGTCTCTCGATCCCTCGCTCTCGTCTGGTGGTGGTGGTGGTTGTTGTTCCTCTCGCTGGGTCATGGGATCTTCCCCCTCTGTCTAAAGTGATAGTACCTCTACCTACATGACCTACCACCCCAGTGACATCAGCGCTCCCCTGACCTCTCCTCTCAGTGCACCTGCTTCTCACCACGCCTGTGACAACCTGTGTTAATAAACTGATTCTATTGCACAGCTATAGCAGCAACAGTAATATGGAGTGTAATTCCCCCTCATTGCTGTGGTCGGTTCTTCCTTGCCTTCAAGCCCTGCTGCTGGAAATGGAGTCAGTTGGCATTCTTCACAGTTGTCAGAGTATTCATCTCCATTTTGACTGACAATTATTGTACTCTCTTTCTTCTGCAGACGAGGGACGATTTCCTGGGACAGGTCGATGTGCCTCTCAATCATTTACCGGTGAGTGTGTTGTCTGTGTACGACGTGTGTGTGTGTGTGTGTGTGTTTATCTTCTGGTCAGTGTGTGCTCATATTGTTTGCGTTTTAGAGTGCTCTACTGGTTTTTAACAGTATGTTTGTTCTGCCTAGTGAACTCTGAAGGTTGTGAGGGCATAGGGGAGGGGGAAGAGTTTAGCAAGCTCTCTTGAGCAACCTGTTGTCGTAGGCTTTTTAAGTAGCAACAACACTGGAGAGTGAGAGCGACTAGCCCCCTGTTAGGAGTGGAAATAAACCCGGTAGGAATGTAAACAACAGGGCCAGTACAGTCTGAGGAGAGGAGGGTTACCCAGGCCTGAAGCTGACGGAAAAACAAACCGTGCATCCCCTGATGGTGGTAAGACACAATAACAAACACAGTTGTAGTCCTAAAATTAATGCCGGATTCAACTAGTATATTAATCAAGTTTTAAGCAGGTTCATTGTTTTATGAAAGGAACATGATCGATCTTCTAAATAATAATCGGGACAACTATGGACTGATCTCACTGGCAGTTCAGAGTGCAGTGCTGCTAATGATTAAATTACCCTTTGTCAAATAATCTTTAGTTCTGCTCATAAATGATTCATTGTCAAAGAATGTTTGGCTCTTGATTGAGTGGCTGAGCAGTCAAGCCAGTCAAATATCTTGACCCTAAAGCAGTGCAGTAGTGATTCTAAGAGTGGTGAAACTAAAAGCCTATTTGCATAGGTGGTAAGGTTAATGATTAATCATGACGCACCACCTACTGTTGTCCCTATGGTGGAGGAATTAACATGAGATCAATTCTGATGTAACCCTGTGGTTCTTCTGGATGGACACAGAGACCTGGGTCATGTTCATTAGTTTCAAAACGTTTTGCGACTGTATGCCAATGGGTGTTTATTATAGGGCAAAGACAATACCAATATCACGATACCCGTTAGTATCGTGGCAAGGAAACAAAACACAAAGCGAAATATAACTTTATTTAGGAAAACAGCTCTAATGTTGGAAACAAACATCCATTATGTTGTCAAACAGTCACATTTCTTTATTTTCCGAGCTGTAGCACACAATATTTTACCCACAGCTGGTTTTTAAAGGACCCACAAGTTTGGTCTGCTTCATGTTTTCATTTTTTTGCCATGTAAAAAAATATCACAATACTGGTATCGTCACAGCCCTAGTTATTGGACAAGTTCACATAAGTCCCTCAGTATCACTCTTTTCTGAGCATATTCTTCTTCCCTTTGGTACCTACTGAACATAACCCTGATCACAGTCAGTCAGCCAGTCAGGTGTCATACTGCCCCTGTGTGTCTATTCTCTGTGGACCTATACGTCTTAGTCACGCTGGGTGGGTGTAGTCTTACTCACTGTGTCTTTGTGGCCTTTTTTGTTGAAGTATTCATGAGTCATGGTGATTCACCTCTGAAAACTCTGACAGTGTAGAGGCTCTGGCTCCTTGGGGTAGTCACTGATGAGTGCTGCCTTCACTGTCTAGCTACTAGCCCTGAGTGATCTGCTGTTACCATGTTAACTTGGGTTAGTCACTGACTGGTGCTGCCTTCACTGTCTAGCTACTAGCCCTGAGTGATCTGCTGTTACCATGTTAACTTGGGTTAGTCACTGACTGGTGCTGCCTTCACTGTCTAGCTACTAGCCCTGAGTGATCTGCTGTTACCATGTTAACTTGGGTTAGTCACTGACTGGTGCTGCCTTCACTGTCTAGCTACTAGCCCTGAGTGATCTGCTGTTACCATGTTAACTTGGGGTGATCTGCTGTCACTGACTGGTGCTGCCTTCACTGTCTAGCTACTAGCCCTGAGTGATCTGCTGTTAACATGTTAACTTGGGGGTAGTCACTGACTGGTGCTGCCTTCACTGTCTAGCTACTAGCCCTGAGTGATCTGCTGTTAACATGTTAACTTGGGGGTAGTCACTGACTGGTGCTGCCTTCACTGTCTAGCTACTAGCCCTGAGTGATCTGCTGTTAACATGTTAACTTGGGGGTAGTCACTGACTGGTGCTGCCTGAGTGATTCACTGTTCTAGCTACTTCAGCCCTGAGTGATCTGCTGTTAACATGTTAACTTGGGGGTAGTCACTGACTGGTGCTGCCTTCACTGTCTAGCTACTAGCCCTGAGTGATCTGCTGTTACCATGTTAACTTGGGGGTAGTCACTGACTGGTGCTGCCTTCACTGTCTAGCTACTAGCCCTGAGTGATCTGCTGTTACCATGTTAACTTGGGGGTAGTCACTGACTGGTGCTGCCTTCACTGTCTAGCTACTAGCCCTGAGTGATCTGCTGTTAACATGTTAACTTGGGTTAGTCACTGACTGGTGCTGCCTTCACTGTCTAGCTACTAGCCCTGAGTGATCTGCTGTTACCATGTTAACTTGGGGTAGTCACTGACTGGTGCTGCCTTCACTGTCTAGCTACTAGCCCTGAGTGATCTGCTGTTACCATGTTAACTTGGGGGTAGTCACTGACTGGTGCTGCCTTCACTGTCTAGCTACTAGCCCTGAGTGATCTGCTGTTAACATGTTAACTTGGGGGTAGTCACTGACTGGTGCTGCCTTCACTGTCTAGCTACTAGCCCTGAGTGATCTGCTGTTACCATGTTAACTTGGGGGTAGTCACTGACTGGTGCTGCCTTCACTGTCTAGCTACTAGCCCTGAGTGATCTGCTGTTACCATGTTAACTTGAGGTAGTCACTGATGAGTGCTGCCTTCACTGTCTAGCTACTAGCCCTGAGTGATCTGCTGTTAACATGTTAACTTGGGGGTAGTCACTGACTGGTGCTGCCTTCACTGTCTAGCTACTAGCCCTGAGTGATCTGCTGTTAACATGTTAACTTGGGTTAGTCACTGACTGGTGCTGCCTTCACTGTCTAGCTACTAGCCCTGAGTGATCTGCTGTTACCATGTTAACTTGGGTTAGTCACTGACTGGTGCTGCCTTCACTGTCTAGCTACTAGCCCTGAGTGATCTGCTGTTACCATGTTAACTTGAGGTAGTCACTGATGAGTGCTGCCTTCACTCCGGGCTAGTAGCTATTAGTGATTGGGTGGGGGGGGGGTGATAGTGTCATATCGGGATATCATCTTTGCCAATATATTGTATCGTTTTGATAATATCGCAATATTAGACTAGACTGAAATCCAAATCCATAATAGCTTGTTCTCCAGCTTATTTTCTAAATAGGGAGACAATTTGTTTTCAGCACTTTTATTGACTGATCAAAAGGCGTTCTCATGGTGCTGTCTTGGTGAGCAATATGTTTGAAACATCGATTTGCAATAAAATCATAGTATCGAATAGCAATACATATTGCTTATGCTTACACCTATCCAGTCCTCGTATCACTTACCCCTATCCAGCCCTCATATCACTTACACCTATCCAGCCCTCATATCACTTAGTGGTCCTTCTGTAGCACAGTTGGTAGAGCATGGCGCTTGTAACGCCAGGGTAGTGGGTTCGATTCCCGGGACCACCCATACGTAGAATGTATGCACACATGACTGTAAGTCGCTTTGGATAAAAGCGTCTGCTAAATGGCATATATTTATTATATTATTACTTACACCTATCCAGCCCTCATATCACTTACACCTATCCAGCCCTCATATCACTTACACCTATCCAGCCCTCATATCACTTACACCTATCCAGCCCTCGTATCACTTACACCTATCCAGCCCTCGTATCACTTACACCTATCCAGCCCTCGTATCACTTACACCTATCCAGCCCTCATATCACTTACACCTATCCAGCCCTCGTATCACTTACACCTATCCAGCCCTCATATCACTTACCCCTATCCAGCCCTCATATCACTTACCCCTATCCAGCCCTCATATCACTTACCCCTATCCAGCCCTCATATCACTTACACCTATCCAGTCCTCATATCACTTACCCCTATCCAGCCCTCATATCACTTACACCTATCCAGTCCTCATATCACTTACCCCTATCCAGCCCTCATATCACTTACCCCTATCCAGCCCTCATATCACTTACACCTATCCAGCCCTCATATCACTTACACCTATCCATATCACTTACACCTATCCATATCACTTACATCTATCCATATCACTTACACCTATCCAGCCCTCATATCACTTACACCTATCCAGCCCTCATATCACTTACACCTATCCAGCCCTCATATCACTTACACCTATCCAGCCCTCATATCACTTACACCTATCCAGCCCTCATATCACTTACACCTATCCATATCACTTACACCTATCCAGCCCTCATATCACTTACACCTATCCAGCCCTCATATCACTTACATCTATCCAGTCCTCATATCACTTACACCTATCCATATCACTTACACCTATCCAGTCCTCATATCACTTACACCTATCCATATCACTTACACCTATCCATATCACTTACACCTATCATATCACTTACACCTATCCATATCACTTACACCTATCCATATCACTTACACCTATCATATCACTTACACCTATCCATATCACTTACACCTATCATATCACTTACACCTATCATATCACTTACACCTATCATATCACTTACACCTATCCATATCACTTACACCTATCCATATCACTTACACCTATCCAGTCCTCATATCACTTACACCTATCCATATCACTTACACCTATCCAGTCCTCATATCACTTACACCTATCCATATCACTTACACCTATCCAGTCCTCATATCACTTACACCTATCCAGTCCTCATATCACTTACACCTATGCATATCACTTACACCTATCATATCACTTACACCTATCCATATCACTTACACCTATCCATATCACTTACACCTATCCAGTCCTCATATCACTTACACCTATCCATATCACTTACACCTATCCAGTCCTCATATCACTTACACCTATCCATATCACTTACACCTATCCAGTCCTCATATCACTTACACCTATCCAGTCCTCATATCACTTACACCTATCCATATCACTTACACCTAGCATATCACTTACACCTATCATATCACTTACACCTATCCATATCACTTACACCTATCCATATCACTTACACCTATCCATATCGCTTACACCTATCCATATCGCTTACACCTATCCATATCGCTTACACCTATCCATATCGCTTACACCTATCCATATCACTTACACCTATCATATCACTTACACCTATCCATATCACTTACACCTATCCATATCACTTACACCTATCCAGTCCTCATATCACTTACACCTATCCATATCACTTACACCTATCCAGTCCTCATATCACTTACACCTATCCATATCACTTACACCTATCCAGTCCTCATATCACTTACACCTATCCAGTCCTCTCAGATCGACACAAGTATCTTGTCTTAGAGTTTATTTGGGATTCAACGTCTCTCTACAAACCCCCAACACACCAGACTTTAAGACTACAGGGTTCGAGTTTCATAGCTGCTTAAACCCCAGCCAGTACTGACTGGTCTGTCGGTCCACTTTACCTCTGAGTTTATCACACAAGGCTGTTCGTTAACTATGAAACAGGAGAGGGTCTACTCTGCATTCATACACACACACACACACACACACACACACACACACACACACACACACACACACACACACACACACACACACACACACACACACACACACACACACACACACACACACACACACACGTACACGTATACATACACACACACACATATACATACACACACATACATACATACACACACATACATACATACACACACATATACATACATACACACACACATACATACATACACACACACACATACATATACATACACACACATACATATACATACATACACACATACACATACATACATACACACACACACACACACACACACACACACACACACACACACACACACACACACACACACACACACACACACACACACACACACACACACACACACACACACACACACACACACACACACACACACACACACACACACACACACACACACACACACACACACACACACACACACACACACACACACAAAAGGCTGTTAACTAAGAAACGGGAGACCTTCGTTAACCTCTTGCTCCTACCTGGCACGCAGGCGTCCCATCTAGACATCTGGAAATGCAAATGCGCTACGCTAAATGCTAATAGTACTAGTTAAAACTCAAACGTTCATTAAAATACACATGCAGGGTATTGAATTAAAGCTACACTCGTTGTGAATCCAGGCAACAAGTCAGATTTTTAAAATGCTTTTCGGCGAAAGCATGAGAAGCTATTATCTGATAGCATGTAACACCCCAAAAGACCCGCAGCGGACGTAAACAAAATAATTAGCATCGTCGGCGCTACACAAAGCGCACAAATAAAATATAAAACATTCATTACCTTTGACCATCTTCTTTGTTCCCATAATCACTATTGGGTCTTTTTTTCGATTAAATCGGTCCATATATAGCCTAGATATCGATCTATGAAGACTGTGTGAAAAACTAAAAAAAATAGCGTCTTGTAACGTCATTTTTTTAAATTAAAAAAGTCGACGATAAACTTTCACAAAACACTTCGAAATACTTTTGTAATGCAACTTTAGGTATTAGTAAACGTTAATAAGGGATCAAATTGATCACGAGGCGATGTATATTCTATATGGGGTACGTCTGGAAATAATGTCCGGGTAAATCTCAACCAAAATATCCGGTCCGAGACCTGAAGAAATCGTCTGTCTCTTCTTCGTTTGACCAAGAAACAAAGCCTAGGCAAATGACAAGACTGTTGACATCGTGTGGAAGCTGTAGGAATTGCAATCTCGGCTCCAGGTAATTTGCTTTCCCATAGACAATTCATGCAAGTGGCGCATTGATATATTTTCCAATTTTCAGTGATCAGATTTTCCTGCGCTTTTCGATGAAACACACATTCTGTTATAGTCACAGCCGTGATTTAACCAGTTTTATAAACGTCTGAGTGTTTTCTATCCACACATACTAATCATATGCATATACTATATTCCTGGCATGAGCAGCAGGGCGCTGAAATGTTGCGCGATTTTTAACAGAATGTTCGAAAAAGTAGGGGGTAGGAGGAGTAACAGGTTAATCATTTCAACAGGACCGTTACCAAAGGTTTATCTTCATGTGATGTAATGACAGTGTGTGGCTTTTTATTTCTTAGCTCCAACATGATGTGTTTATGTTTTCATGTACTGCATGTAAATCAGACCTGGGAGAAATACTTCATCTGGAAAATCCTCTCAAATATTTGCTGTGCACTTGATTCAGGCTAGTTTAACTAGTGTGCTTGGTGGACAGATTGTACCGGTCATGCATATCACATGTAATTTGGCTCCGGTCTGACAATGTGTTTATGTGAGATGGTCAGTGTGGTTTTTCTATTTTATAGCTACATGTCTGTATACTTGGCTTGCTTTTCGGTGTCTAGGCCGGGTTACTGTTAGGCACTTTGACAACCGCTAATATAAAAAGGGATTTGAAATACATTTGATCGATTGATTGATGTGTCTTTGTGTTGTAGACCGAGGACCCTACGATGGAGCGGCCGTACACGTTTAAAGATTTCCTCCTACGGCCACGAAGGTCAGTTCCCGACTACCGACGAAGGTGACAGGGAACTACACACACGCATTGACACACACACTCAAGTTACCCACAAACCATGTCCACCTGTTGTTGCTAATCCAAAGCAGATTCACGATTAGATATCACTGGAACTACAGGCTTATGTCATTATGGTATTTGGTTTAAAGTAACTGTACTGTAATCATTGTTAGCTCAGACTGTTGTCATTCCACCTCCTCTGGTTTCTGTTGAATTCCAAATATCGTTCTAATTCTAGACATGAACTTAAATAGCATTGTTAAAATATTCCCCATGTATTGTTTATGGGGTGCTAACAGGGCTTCCATAGAATGTTGTAGTGTCATTTTAAATGCATCATCGCCCAACTCTCTGAAATTCATGGCTCTGGGGAAAAACATCTGTTTCTACCTCTGGTTTATTTTGAATAACTCCCAACTAACTGCCATTTTGGTGTCCTCTTCTGTCTCCAGCCACAAGTCCCGCGTGAAGGGTTATCTACGGCTTAAGATGGCCTACCTGCCGAAGACTGGAAGTCCGGAGGAAGAGACCACTGAAGGGATTACCAGGGAGGAGGCAGAGGTAAGAAGACAGGCACAAGCGCACAGCTTTTTTTTAACGTGAAATGTCAGGACTTTTTGGGGAGTAAAAATGTGTTTTCCCTAGGCCTAACCTTAACCCCAAAACCCCTAACCTTAACCCCAAACCCTAAACCTAACCGTTAAGCTTAAAATAGTGTTTTAACAAATTCAGTACAGTCCTGATTTTTTTGAAAATAATATAATTTTCCTACATACAGTGCATTCGGAAAGTATTCAGACCCCTCAACTTTTTCCACAATGTTGTTACGTTACAGCCTTATTCTAAAATGGATTGAATACTTTCCCCCCCTCATCAATCTACATACACACAATACCCCATAATGACATCACAATACCCCATAATGACAAAGCAAAAACAGTTTTTTTAAAGATTTTTTTTCTTCACATTTATGATAAAATGTAAAAAAGAGCTGAAATATCACATTTACAAAAGTATTCAGACCCTTTACTTTGTTGAAGCACCTCTGGGAGCGATTACAGCCTGGAGTCTTCTTGGGTATGATTCTACAAGCTTGGCACACCTGTATTTGGGGAGTTTCTCCCATTCTTCTCTGCTGATCCTCTCAAGCTCATGTCAGGTTGGAAGGGAAGCACAGCTATTTTCAGATCTCTCCAGAGATGTTCAATCGGGTTCAAGTCCGGGCTCTGGCTGGGCCACTCTAGGACATTCAGAGACTTTTCCCGAAGTCGCTCCTGCGTTGTCTGGGCTGTGTGCTGTTGGAAGAGGAACCTTCACCCCAGTCTGAGGTCCTGATCATCAAGGATCTCTGTACTTTTCTCCATTCTTCTTTCCCTCAATCCTGACTAGTCTCCCAGTCTAGTCTCCCAACAAGCTTCATCAGAGGGATGGTGCCAGGTTTCTTCCAGATGTAATGCTTGGCATTCAAGACAAATAGTTCAATCTTGGTTTTATCAGACAGAGATCATTTTGTTTATCATGGTCTGATAGTCTTTACGTGCCTTTTGGCAAACTCCAAGCTGGCTGTCATGTGCCTTTTTACTGAGTAGAGGCTTCCGTCTGGCCACTCTACCATAAAGGCCTGATTGGTGGAGTGCTGCAGAGATGGTTGTCCTTCTGGAATGTTCTCCCATCTCCACAGAGGATCTCTGGTGCTCTGTCAGAGTGACCAGCAGGTTCTTGGTCACCTCCCTGACCAAGGCCCTTCTCCCCTTGATTACTCAGTAAAGGACACCAATAATAAGAAGGGACTTCCTTGGGCCAAGAAACACAAGCAATGTACATTACACCAGTGGAAATCAGTCCTTTGGTCTGATGAGTAGAAATGTTAGATTTTTGATTCCAACCGTGTCTTTGTGAGATGCAGAGAAGGTGAATGGATCATCTTTGCATGTGCGGTTCCCACTGTGAAGCATGGAGGAGGAGGTGTGGGGTTGCTTTGCTGGTGACAGGTGAATTCAAGGCACACTTTACCGACATAGCTACCACAGCATTCTGCAGCGATACGCCATCCCATTTGGTTTGCGCTTAGTGGGGCTAAACTTTGTTTTTCAACAGAAAAATGACCCAACACACCTCCAGGCTGTGTAAGGGCTATTTGACCAAGGAAAGTGAAGGAGGTGCAGCATCAGATGACCTGGCCTCCACAATCACCTGACATCAACCCAGTTGAGATGGTTTGGGATTATTTGGATCGCAAAGTGAAGGAAAAGCAGCCAACAAGTGCTCAGCATGTGTAGGAACTTCTTCAAGACGGTTGGAAAAGCATTCCAAGTGAAGCTGGTTAAGAGAATGCCAAGAGTGTGCAAAGCTGTCATCAAAGCAAAGGGTGGCTACTTTGAAGAATCTCAAGTATAAATATATATATATATTTTTTTTTGTTTAACACTTCTTTGGTTACTACATGACTCCATATGTGCTATTTCATAGTTTTGATATATTCACTATTATTCTCCAATGTAGCCCTTGAATCAGTAGGTGTGTCCAAGCTTTTGAGTGGTACTGTATATACATGCATACAGTTGTGGAGGTGGAGTAACAAAAGTCTGTTACTGCCAACAGGGAGTCTGGAGAAAACGTCTAGTCTGTTCTGGTCTGGCCTCTCTTTCTGGAAACACCATTCACTCGCTCACTCACTTCCCCACTTCCTTTCATTTTCAAAAGTCTGATCTAATGGAAAATTAAAGTATGTGTTTGGTGTGTGTTTCTGTACGCTTCTGTGTGCCAGTGACTTAATCTGAGTAAGAGAGCGAGAGAGGGCAAGATGGCTTATAGTTTTTCACTCAGTAAAATGAGGCCTAGATAGGGTGACATATAGCTAGTCTCGGTACCCGTCTGTTTAGCCATCATTCCACTCTTTGTCTTGCTAAACATCTTTGGCATATGACACCGAGTAAGAGTGGAATTGTAGCTAAACAGACGGGTACCCAGGCTAACATTTAGCAGGAGAACTGAAGAAAAAGAAGAAAAAAAGAAAATCTCCAACGTTCTTGCGAGATCTCAGACAGACAGTGGAATGTAAGGTATAAGGTACACCAAAAGGTGTGTGTTTTGTTTCCTGGCTGTGTGCCATGTCTCTCTCTCTGTCTGTGCCGTGTCTCTCTCTCTGTCTGTGCCGTGTCTCTCTCTCTGTCTGTGCCGTGTCTCTCTCTCTGTCTGTGCCGTGTCTCTCTCTCTGTCTGTGCCGTGTCTCTCTCTCTGTCTGTGCCGTGTCTCTCTTTCTGTCTGTGCCGTGTCTCTCTCTCTGGCTGTGTCTTTGAGCACTCTCCTCCTGTGCCTTTGTGCTTCTCAGGGCTGGGAGGTGAACGACTCTGCCGATCCCAGCGTCCAGAGGCCCCAGGCTGTCCAGCCCCCACTGCCCCCAGGATGGGAGGAGAAGGTTGATAACCTGGGTAGAACCTACTACGTCAACCACAACAACCGCTATACACAGTGGAAACGACCCAGTAACGTGTATGTATACTACGTTATCTTTACACACAGTTATCAGAACTGCTCTAGGTCCTCTGGTGTCCCCCAGAGCTCTGTACTAGGTCCTCTGGTGTCCCCCAGGGCTCTGTACTAGGTCCTCTGGTGTCCCCGAGGGCGCTGTACTAGGTCCTTTGGTGTCCCCCAGGGCTCTGTACTAGGTCCTTTGGTGTCCCCCAGGGCTCTGTGCTAGGTCTTCTGGTGTCCCCCAGGGCTCTGTATTAGGTCCTCTGGTGTCCCCCAGGGCCCTGTACTAGGTCCTCTGGTGTCCCCCAGGGCTCGGTGCTAGGTCTTCTGGTGTCCCCCAGGGCTCAGTGCTAGGTCTTCTGGTGTCCCCCAGGGCTCGGTGCTAGGTCCTCTGGTGTCCCCCAGGGCTCGGTGCTAGGTCTTCTAGTGTCCCCGAGGGCTCGGTGCTAGGTCTTCTGGAGTCCTCCAGACTCAGTCCTCTCTTGTTCTCTCTGTGCACAAAAATGTAAAATGTTAATTATCTCTTCTCTACAGGGATGATGTTTCGGAGGTGGAGAATGACAATCAGCAGCGGGCGAACAGCATCCAGGCCCACCGGGTTTTCAGGTCTAGACGACACATCTCTGAAGACTTGGAGAACGAACACACAGAACCCAGAGACATGGAAGATGTGAGTCTGACCTTTGACCGCTCGACTGTACAATATGTTTTAATCAAGATCTTCGTAAATCCAAGGTCATCTATTGCTTCATACCAGGACAATATTACACCAACATTGTTACTTAAAATAGGTTGATGGATAAATGCCTTATCTTTACCGTAGAATACAGAAGGATTTTCCAAACTAGTCAGAGGTACAGTACATACTCTCGCGCACTCTCTCTCTCTGCACAGTCGTGGGAGCCAATCACTGAAGAGAGTCCAGACGGCCCCCTACCTGTCCCCTCCTCCTCAATGGCGACGGCCATCCCCCAAACGCCTGCCCCCCCACCCCTCCAGGAGTTCTCAGAGGAGATCAACTTGCACCTCTCTCTCTCTCCAACCCCATCCGGCCCCCCGCCTGACATCAACGGAGAGGTGGCCGCCCCCAGCCACGCTTCTGCTGTGGTGAGAATCACTGACCCGTTTGATTCTGCAAATTCAGCACTTTTTAACATCATTCATTAGCACCATTCCAGTATGTGTGAAAACATTTGTTCTTGTATTTTTTTATTTTATTTCACCTTTATTTAACCAGGTAGGCTAGTTGAGAACAAGTTCTCATTTGCAACTGCGACCTGGCCAAGATAAAGCATAGCAGTGTGAACAGACAACACAGAGTTACACATGGAGTAAACAATTAGCAAGTCAATAACACAGTAGAAAAAATGGGCAGTCTATATACAATGTGTGCAAAAGGCATGAGGAGGTAGGCGAATAATACAATTTTGCAGATTAACACTGGAGTGATAAATGATCAGATGGGCATGTACAGGTAGAGATATTGGTGTGCAAAAGAGCAGAAAAGTAAATAAATAAAAACAGTATAAAAACAGTATGGGAATGAGGTAGGTGAAAAAGGGTGAGCTATTTACCTATAGACTATGTACAGCTGCAGCGATCGGTTAGCTGCTCGGATAGCTGATGTTTGAAGTTGGTGAGGGAGATAAAAGTCTCCAACTTCAGCGATTTTTGCAATTCGTTCCAGTCACAGGCAGCAGAGTACTGGAACGAAAGGCGGCCAAATGAGGTGTTGGCTTTAGGGATGATCAGTGAGATACACCTGCTGGAGCGCGTGCTACGGATGGGTGTTTCCATCGTGACCAGTGAACTGAGATAAGGCGGAGCTTTACCTAGCATGGACTTGTAAATGACCTGGAGCCAGTGGGTCTGGCGACGAATATGTAGTGAGGGCCAGCCGACTAGAGCATACAAGTCGCAGTGGTGGGTGGTATAAGGTGCTTTAGTGACAAAACGGATGGCACTGTGATAGACTGCATCCAGTTTGCTGAGTAGAGTGTTGGAAGCCATTTTGTAGATGACATCGCCGAAGTCGAGGATCGGTAGGATAGTCAGTTTTACTAGGGTAAGCTTGGCAGCGTGAGTGAAGGAGGCTTTGTTGCGGAATAGAAAGCCGACTCTGGATTTGATTTTTGATTGGAGATGTTTGATGTGAGTCTGGAAGGAGAGTTTGCAGTCTAGCCAGACACCTAGGTACTTATAGATGTCCACATATTCAAGGTTGGAACCATCCAGGGTGGTGATGCTAGTCGGGCATGCGGGTGCAGGCAGCGATCGGTTGAAAAGCATGCATTTGGTTTTACTCGCGTTTAAGAGCAGTTGGAGGCCACAGAAGGAGTGCTGTATGGCATTGAAGCTCGTTTGGAGGTTTGATAGCACAGTGTCCAATGACGGGCCGAAAGTATATAGAATGGTGTCGTCTGCGTAGAGGTGGATCAGGGAATCGCCCGCAGCAAGAGCAACATCATTGATATATACAGAGAAAAGAGTCGGCCCGAGAATTGAACCCTGTGGCACCCCCATAGAGACTGCCAGAGGACCGGACAGCATGCCCTCTGATTTGACACACTGAACTCTGTCTGCAAAGTAATTGGTGAACCAGGCAAGGCAGTCATCCGAAAAACCGAGGCTGTTGAGTCTGCCGATAAGAATTTGGTGATTGACAGAGTCGAAAGCCTTGGCGAGGTCGATGAAGACGGCTGCACAGTACTGTCTTTTATCGATGGCGGTTATGATATCATTTAGTACCTTGAGTGTGGCTGAGGTGCACCCGTGACCGGCTCGGAAACCAGATTGCACAGCGGAGAAGGTACGGTGGGATTCGAGATGGTCAGTGACCTGTTTGTTGACTTGGCTTTGAAGACCTTAGATAGGCAGGGCAGGATGGATATAGGTCTATAGCAGTTTGGGTCCAGGGTGTCTCCTCCTTTGAAGAGGGGGATGACTGCGGCAGCTTTCCAATCCTTGGGGATCTCAGACGATATGAAAGAGAGGTTGAACAGGCTGGTAATAGGGGTTGCGACAATGGCGGCAGATAGTTTCAGAAATAGCGGGTCCAGATTGTCAAGCCCAGCTGATTTGTACGGGTCCAGGTTTTGCAGCTCTTTCAGAACATCTGCTATCTGGATTTGGGTAAAGGAGAACCTGGAGAGGCTTGGGTGAGGAACTACGGGGCGGAGCTGTTGGCCGAGGTTGGAGTAGCCAGGCGGAAGGCATGGCCAGCCGTTGAGAAGTGCTTATTGAAGTTTTCGATAATCATGGATTTATCGGTGGAGACCGTGTTTCCTAGCCTCAGTGCAGTGGGCAGCTGGGAGGAGGTGCTCTTGTTCTCCATGGACTTCACAGTGTCCCAGAACTTTTGGAGTTGGAGCTACAGGATGCAAACTTTTGCCTGAAGAAGCTGGCCTTAGCTTTCCTGACTGACTGCGTGTATTGGTTCCTGACTTCCCTGAACAGTTGCATATCACGGGGGCTATTCGATGCTATTGCAGTCCGCCACAGGATGTTTTTGTGCTGGTCGAGGGCAGTCAGGTCTGGAGTGAACCAAGGGCTGTATCTGTTCTTGGTTCTGCATTTTTTGAACGGAGCATGCTTATCCAAAATGGTGAGGAAGTTACTTTTAAAGAATGACCAGGCATCCTCAACTGACGGGATGAGGTCAATGTCCTTCCAGGATACACGGGCCAGGTCGATTAGAAAGGCCTGCTCACAGAAGTGTTTTAGGGAGCGTTTGACAGTGATGAGGGGTGGTCGTTTGACTGCGGCTCCGTGGCGGATACAGGCGATGAGGCAGTGATCGCTGAGATCCTGGTTGAAGACAGCGGAGGTATATTTGGAGGGCCAGTTGGTCAGGATGACGTCTATGAGGGTGCCCTTGTTTACAGAGTTAGGGTTGTACCTGGTGGGTTCCTTGATGATTTGCGTGAGATTGAGGGCATCTAGCTTAGATTGTAGGACTGCCGGGGTGTTAAGCATATCCCAGTTTAGGTCACCTAACAGGACAAACTCTGAAGCTAGATGGGGGCGATCAATTCACAAATGGTGTCCAGGGCACAGCTGGGAGCTGACGGGGGTCGGTAGCAGGCGGCAACAGTGAGAGACTTGTTTCTGGAGAGAGTAATTTTCAAAATTAGTAGTTCAAACTGTTTGGGTATGGACCTGGAAAGTATGACATTACTTTGCAGGCTATCTCTGCAGTAGACTGCGACTCCGCCCCTTTGGCAGTTCTATCTTGACGGAAGATGTTATAGTTGGGTATGGAAATCTCTGAATTTTTGGTGGCCTTCCTGAGCCAGGATTCAGACACGGCAAGGACATCAGGGTTAGCAGAGTGTGCTAAAGCAGTGAGTAAAACAAACTTAGGGAGGAGGCTTCTGATGTTGACATGCATAAAACCAAGACTTTTTCGATCACAGAAGTCAACAAATGAGGGTACCTGGGGACATGCAGGGCCTGGGTTTACCTCCACATCACCCGCGGAACAGAGAAGGAGTAGTATGAGGGTGCGGCTAAAGGCTATCAAAACTGGTCGCCTAGAGCGTTGGGGGCAGAGGATAAGAGGAGCAGGTTTCTGGGCATGGTAGAATATATTCAGGGCATAATGCGCAGACAGGGGTATGGTGGGGTGCGGGTACAGCGGAGGTAAGCCCAGGCACTGGGTGATGATGAGAGAGGTTGTATCTCTGGACATGCTGGTTGTAATGGGTGAGGTCACCGCATGTGTGGGGGGGGTGGGACAAAGGAGGTAACAGGGGTATGCAGAGTGGATCTAGGGGCTCCATTGTGAACTAAAACAATGATAACTAACCTGAACAACAGTATACAAGGCATATTGACATTTGGGAGAGACATACAGCGAGGCATACAGTAATCACAGGTGTTGAATTGGGAAAGCTAGCTAAAAACAGTAGGCGAGGCTAATCAGCTAGCACAACAAACAGCAGGTAAAATGGCGTTGACTAGGCAACTGGGTCGACAGATAAAACAAACAAGCAGAATGGAGTACCGTGATTAATGGACAGTCCAGCGTGCGTCAGCTATGTAGCCAAGAGATCAGTGTCCAGGGGGCAGCGGTGGATGGGCAGGGAAGCTGGGCTGGCGAGTGTTATCCAGGTTTTAAAAAAAAACTAACAATGACTAAATAGCTTGTAGCTAGTTAGCTGGTTAGCGTCTGGAGGTTCTTGAGTGTGTCATAAAAATAAAATAAAAATTAAAGGTGATAGCGATTCCGTATCACAGTGGGTGAGGCAGGTTTCCGGAAGGTATAAACAAAATAAAAATCAAAGAGAGATAGAAAGTAAATGGGTTCAGAGTGTTTAGAACGCAGTGAGCCAGATGGTTAGCAGGCCTGTGCTAACAAGCTAACAGTTCGTAGGCCCGGGCTAGACAAGCTAACCGTTAGCAGGCCGAATTAGCAAGCAGGGAGATAGCGAGGGCTAGAGAGCTAACCTTTGGGGGACGTCGCGATGGGGTGAGTCTGTTTATTCCTCTTCTTGCGGTGACATCGACAGACCGGTCGTGGGCCCGGGTAATTGTAGCCCAGGAGTATGCTACAGGTGCTCTAGTACGCTAGGTGAGCTGGAGACACAGCGTTTCAGAAAGCTCGCGGGCCTTGGCCAGCAGATGGATCTTTGGCGATGTCGCAACGAAAAAGCCTGTTGAAACCACCTCGGACGATTATGTCGGCGGACCAGTCGTGATGGATCGGCGGGGCTCCGTGTCGGCAGTAAAGGGTCCAGGCCAATTGGCAAAAGAGGTATTGTTGGGCCTCTTCGGCTAGTCGGGAGATGGGCTTAGCTCAAGGCTAACTGTAGCTTGTTTTGGGACAGAGACGTTAGCCAGGAGTAGCCACTCGGATTGCAGCTAGCTAGTTGCGATGATCCGGTGTAAAGGTTCAGAGCTTGCGGTAGGAATCCGGAGATGTGGTAGAGAAAGAGCAGTCTGATATGCTCTGGGTTGATGTCGCGCTGGTGTCCTAGTTAGCTTTGAAGACCGCTAGCAATGGCTAACTGAGTAGTAGCTAGTTAGCTGGCTAGCTTCTGACGGTTCTAAAGTAAAGTATAGAAAAAGCAGATCCGTACCACATTGGGTGATGCGGGTTGCAGGAGAGTATATTCAGCTCTAGTTTGAAAGTGAGATTAAAATATGTACGAAATATATACAGAAAAAAAAAAACGAAGAAAACTATATTTACACTAGACAGGACGGGACAAGACAAAACACACGTCCGATTGCTACGCCATCTTGGATTCAAAAAAAAAAAAAAAAAAAAAAAGACCAGAAGAAAAAGTCTTAAAAAAACAATCCCTCCCTCCGTCTCCCCTCAGCAGAGCCATCTGACCTCCAGGCTGCGCTCCTCCAGTATGACAGATGGGGTCAGTGACCAGGCCCAGCCTCCTCCTCCAGCGGTACGATACACACACTCTTTCTTCATGTTCTCCTCTGTTGTTCCACCTCTGCCTTCCCATTCCTTTACTACACAGGCAGCTCTTTCTGTTCTCCTCTCCTCCGGTCTTCCTCACCTCTCCTTTCCTCCTGTCCTCTCCTTCCCTCCTTCTGTTCTCCCCCCTCTCCTCCTCATGTCCTCTCCTCCTTTCCTGTCCCCTCTCCTGCTGTCTTCCTCCTGTCCTCTCCCCTCCTCCTGTTCTCCCCCTCTCCTCCTCATGTCCTCTCCTCCTTTCCTGTCCCCTCTCCTGCTGTCTTCCTCCTGTCCTCTCCCCTCCTCCTGTTCTCCCCCCTCTCCTCCTCACGTCCTCTCCTCCTTTCCTCTCCCCTCTCCTGCTGTCTTCCTCCTGTCCTCTCCCCTCCTCCTGTCTTCCTCCTGTCCTCTCCCCTCCTCCTGTTCTCCCCCCTCTCCTCATGTCCTCTCCTCCTTTCCTCTCCCCTCTCCTGCTGTCTTCCTCCTGTCCTCTCCCCTCCTCCTCTCTGCTTGTTGTGATTCCTTACTGCCTGGTGGTGATTCACTCTGCAGTGTCAGGCTGTGTGTTTCTGTAACAGTGGCAGTAATTCTATCCTTCCTAATCAAACACATCCTAGACAGAGATCTGAGTCACAGTAGCCCAGGGAGCCAGTGCTTCTGAAGGGAAAAGCACAGGTGCTGATGTCAGCCTTTTATCTCCCTGACCTGAATGAGTGAGTGGGTAGCTGGGGTTTTTACAACTGTAGCAGAATGAGGATTTTTCTAGACTGGATTTTTTTTTCACAGTCAGAGGCTAAATCCAGTCACCACATGTTTCTGTGGTTTGACACACTTTCTTAGGAAGCATGTGTAGGCTACAGATCTGGGTTCATATAATATTTGAAATCATTCAAAGTGCTATGAGTGTTTGCTCTAGCCTACCTGTAGTGGCAGACTACTCTATTGGTTTCAAAGTGCTATGAGTGTTTGCTCTAGCCTACCTGGAGTGGCAGACTACTCTATTGGTTTCAAAGTGCTATGAGTGTTTGCTCTAGCCTACCTGGAGTGGCAGACTACTCTATTGGTTTCAAAGTGCTATGAGTGTTTGCTCTAGCCTACCTGGAGTGGCAGACTACTCTATTGGTTTCAAAGTGCTATGAGTGTTTGCTCTAGCCTACCTGGAGTGGCAGACTACTCTATTGGTTTCAAAGTGCTATGAGTGTTTGCTCTAGCCTACCTGGAGTGGCAGCCTACCTGGAGTGGCAGACTATGAGTGTTTGCTCTAGCCTACCTGTAGTTTCAAAGTGCTATGAGTGTTTGCTCTAGCCTACCAGTGGCAGACTACTCTATTGGTTTCAAAGTGCTATGAGTGTTTGCTCTAGCCTACCTGTAGTGGCAGACTACTCTATTGGTTTCAAAGTGCTATGAGTGTTTGCTCTAGCCTACCTGGAGTGGCAGACTACTCTATTGGACTGACTAGCCTACCTTGGTTCCAAAGTGCTATGAGTGTTTGCTCTAGCCTACCTGGAGTGGCAGACTACTCTATTGGTTTCAAAGTGCTATGAGTGTTTGCTCTAGCCTACCTGGAGTGGCAGACTACTCTATTGGTTTCAAAGTGCTATGAGTGTTTGCTCTAGCCTACCTGGAGTGGCAGACTACTCTATTGGTTTCAAAGTGCTATGAGTGTTTGCTCTAGCCTACCTGGAGTGGCAGACTACTCTATTGGTTTCAAAGTGCTATGAGTGTTTGCTCTAGCCTACCTGGAGTGGCAGACTACTCTATTGGTTTCAAAGTGCTATGAGTGTTTGCTCTAGCCTACCTGTAGTGGCAGACTACTCTATTGGTTTCAAAGTGCTATGAGTGTTTGCTCTAGCCTACCTGGAGTGGCAGACTACTCTATTGGTTTCAAAGTGCTATGAGTGTTTGCTCTAGCCTACCTGGAGTGGCAGACTACTCTATTGGTTTCAAAGTGCTATGAGTGTTTGCTCTAGCCTACCTGGAGTGGCAGACTACTCTATTGGTTTCAAAGTGCTATGAGTGTTTGCTCTAGCCTACCTGTAGTGGCAGACTACTCTATTGGTTCCATTGCACCATGCAAGCTCAATTATGTACATCTTAAGTATTTGGATTTGGATACTATGAACCCAGGATTTGGATACTATGACCCAGGATTTGGATTCTATGAACCCAGGTCTGGTGTCAAAGGGATGATTTCAGTTTCCACATGTAGCTCAGTCTGTCCCATATACTGGTTTGGTTTGACACACTTTCCTGGGAATGAAAAGGAATGTGTAGGTTGAGCATGGTTGGTTATGTAATTCTTCCCCTAACTGGGCAGTGTTTCTCTTGCTGTGGAGTGCACCTCAGACGGAAGAAAGTATATCTACACAAATAAGCTGTGAAAAGGCTGTTTTAAATGGTTCTTGACATGGACAGTGTGTGAGACGACCTCAGTTATTGCAGAAGGGAGGGAAGGAAGCTACATGTTATTGGTTTGGGACAGCCCTGCACAGTTGACCCCTCTCTGCCTCGCCCGGGGTGAAACTTAGTTGTCGGCAATGTTCCCTCAAAAAAATGTTGTCACTGAGCAAATTTCTGGTTTACTGAGTGCAAACTTGAACATTGTGAAAATTCAGTGCATCTTCTGGCGCGTGTTTACTGTGATCACTGAGGCTGTACCCGTGAACACTGAGGCTGTACCCGTGAACACTGAGGCTGTACCCGTGAACACTGAGGCTGTACCCGTGATCACTGAGGCTGTACCCGTGATCACTGAGGCTGTACCCGTGAACACTGAGGCTGTACCCGTGATCACTGAGGCTGTACCCGTGATCACTGAGGCTGTACCCGTGAACACTGAGGCTGTACCCGTGAACACTGAGGCTGTACCGGTGATCACTGAGGCTGTACCCGTGATCACTGAGGCTGTACCCGTGATCACTGAGGCTGTACCCGTGAACACTGAGGCTGTACCCGTGAACACTGAGGCTGTACCCGTGAACACTGAGGCTGTATCCACTTTAAGTTAGTTTTAACAGTGGCCAAGTAGGCTAATGTGGCTATTTGATCATAATGGAGGCCTACCAGAGTGGCCTATCATCAAAAACAATGGAGAAAATGCATCCCATAACATTTTAACATGGAAATAGCTGTTCTATTCAGGTCCCTTTTAGGAAAAAATAAACATGCAGGACTTGACATTAACCTGTTTATCCACTTGTCCTTCAGACAATGTGGTGACTGAAAATGATTTTTGATGCAAGAAATCACTTTACAAAATAAAATGCATCATTATTCCCATAAGATTATTATAGATAGGCAGCATAATTTGTCTGATTATCGGCTACTTAGCTTTTTCAAGCTTGTCTCAAAATACAACACTGTCCCTTTAAGACAAAAAAAAAAGCTCTTTACCTGACTCCCTTTTCAAAGATGTCTAGAAATGTACACATTTTGTGTTCTTGTATGAAGCAATCACTCCCCCATTGCTGACTACACATGATCTATATCTGAGCTAATAACTCACTAACTAGCAAAGGATATGAACAGATGTACACACGTTGCTACATGTAGCTCTCGCTTTGATTTCAAAACAAGCTCATCTACTCACGACGGCTCATGCTGTAAACACAGTTCAGTTCAAAGTGAATGACACAGATACATATATGGCAGTGGTCTCTTTGCATATAGGTCCTACGGCAGCTCTGATGGGTTATGGCACACCGGCTTGTGTAGAGTATGAGCCTGAGTCGTGCCTGTCAATGCAATAAAATTCTACGCCGATGCTTTCTGCCTACAACAAAATCTCTTGCATACTCAGTTGGTAGCTCAGTTGGTAGAGCATGGCGCTTGTAACGCCAGGGTAGTGGGTTCGATTCCCGGGACCACCCATACGTAGAATGTATGCACACATGACTGTAAGTCGCTTTGGATAAAAGCGTCTGCTAAATGGCATATATTATTAGTTTTGCATACCAGCATGCTGACCACACTGCTCGCGCGTGTCAACGAGCGCCATGTGGGTGATTGAAAGAAACTGAGGTCCACACTCCAGTCCAGTTGGTGGTGGTATAGCACCTTAAAGTTGGTTGCCAACCGCCATATGAAGTGACTAAGGAAAGGATTACTGTTGCTAATGACTAAGGAAATGATTACTGTTGCTAATGAATAAGGAAAGGGTTACTGTTGCTAATGACTAAGGAAATGGTTACTGTTGCTAATGAATAAGGAAAGGATTACTGTTGCTAATGACTAAGGAAAGGATTACTGTTGCTAATGACTAAGGAAAGGGTTACTGTTGCTAATGACTAAGGAAAGGGTTACTGTTGCTAATGAATAAGGAAAGGATTACTGTTGCTAATGACTAAGTAAAGGATTACTGTTGCTAATGAATAAGGAAAGGGTTACTGTTGCTAATGACTAAGGAAATGGTTACTGTTGCTAATGAATAAGGAAAGGATTACTGTTGCTAATGACTAAGGAAAGGATTACTGTTGCTAATGACTAAGGAAAGGGTTACTGTTGCTAATGACTAAGGAAAGGGTTACTGTTGCTAATGAATAAGGAAAGGATTACTGTTGCTAATGACTAAGGAAAGGATTACTGTTGCTAATGACTAAGGAAAGGATTACTGTTGCTAATGACTAAGGAAAGGGTTACTGTTGCTAATGAATAAGGAAAGGGTTACTGTTGCTAATGAATAAGGAAAGGGTTACTGTTGCTAATGAATAAGGAAAGGGTTACTGTTGCTAATGACTAAGGAAAGGGTTACTGTTGCTAATGACTAAGGAAAGGGTTACTGTTGCTAATGAATAAGGAAAGGGTTACTGTTGCTAATGAATAAGGAAAGGGTTACTGTTGCTAATGACTAAGGAAAGGGTTACTGTTGCTAATGAATAAGGAAAGGGTTACTGTTGCTAATGACAAAGGAAAGGGTTACTGTTGCTAATGACTAAGGAAAGGGTTACTGTTGCTAATGACTAAGGAAAGGGTTACTGTTGCTAATGAATAAGGAAAGGGTTACTGTTGCTAATGACTAAGGAAAGGGTTACTGTTGCTAATGACTAAGGAAAGGGTTACTGTTGCTAATGACTAAGGAAAGGGTTACTGTTGCTAATGAATAAGGAAAGGGTTACTGTTGCTAATGAATAAGGAAAGGGTTACTGTTGCTAATGAATAAGGAAAGGGTTACTGTTGCTAATGACTAAGGAAAGGGTTACTGTTGCTAATGACTAAGGAAACGGTGAGTGTCAGTAATTTTTTATTTTTTTCACCTTTATTTAACCAGGTAGGCTGGTTGAGAACAAGTTCTCATTTACAACTGCGACCTGGCGTAGTGAAGGGTGAGCGCCAACAATGGGGGGAAAAAAGCATTGGGAAGGGAAGAAAGGGTTAGAAAGAGTCCCACAGTTATTTGGTGTGACTGTGCCTGTAGCCTACTAGATCAGTCACACTAGTTCTCCTTAACATTGGCTGAGTGGGTGGGTAGTGTTATCTCACTTTGCATTCCACTCTCTTGTGTGAGTTGGTGCTCTACTGTCATCAACAACTGTGGTGCTAGTCGGATCCATCTCACATGATTCTCAAAGAAAGAAAAAGCTTAACACTTATTGCCTTTTTGCATCCATTAACAATAATCATTCAAACAATTCCAGATTTCTCAAATTGAAAGCTTTTTATTCAGCTGTTTATATACTACTTCACTCTCAACCCGTAATCCAATCAAACAATGATAATCCACAACTATAATCCACCCACGGTAATCTGATTCCATGTGCCCCTTCCCTCACCTCTCCTCCTGTGTGGTCAGCTGTTTGGGTATGCTCCATGTCTCCTGTCCCTACCATCACAGGAGTCTATCCTCACTGAGCATGGCTACACTCCTCACCCAGCTGTACTCCTACTGTCCCCCGCATCACCCCCTGGACTCTCACTGTCCCCCGCATCACCCCCTGGACTCTCTGACTCTAGAGTCACCTCCTTCCCCATGTCAGTCTTTCCTGCTCCTCCACACATCACCTACCTGACCCCCATGCCTCACCCTCACTGGTCATATCTGTCCCTGACCCCCATGCCTCACCCTCACTGGTCATATCTGTCCCTGACCCCCCTGCCTCACCCTCACTGGTCATATCTGTCCCTGACCCCCTGCCTCAGCCTCACTGGTCATATCTGTCCCTGACCCCCTGCCTCAGCCTCACTGGTCATATCTGTCCCCTCCCCCCGCCTCAGCCTCACTGGTCATATCTGTCCCTGACCCCCATGCCTCAGCCTCACTGGTCATATCTGTCCCTGACCCCCATGCCTCAGCCTCACTGGTCATATCTGTCCCTGACCCCCATGCCTCACCCTCACTGGTCATATCTGTCCCTGACCCCCTGCCTCAGCCTCACTGGTCATATCAGTCCCTGACCCCCTGCCTCAGCCCCACTGGTCATATCTGTCCCTGACCCCCTGCCTCAGCCTCACTGGTCATATCTGTCCCTGACCCCCATGCCTCAGCCTCACTGGTCATATCTGTCCCTGACCCCCATGCCTCACCCTCACTGGTCATATCTGTCCCTGACCCCCTGCCTCAGCCTCACTGGTCATATCTGTCCCTGACCCCCCCTGCCTCAGCCTCACTGGTCATATCTGTCCCTGACCCCCCTGCCTCAGCCTCACTGGTCATATCTGTCCCTGACCCCCTGCCCCAGCCTCACTGGTCATATCTGACCCTGACCCCCTGCCTCAGCCCCCCCTCCCCTCCCCTCTAAAGAAAGCTGTGTTCTACCAGCAGAGCTCCCAGACCAGAAGAACCAGAGCTCTAACAGTCACTGGAGTTGAGGAGCCCATGGTAATGTTGTCCAAATCTACCTGCTGTACATCAGTGTTGTCCCATTATATATACTGTACATCTATCTACCTGCTGTACATCAGTGTTGTCCCATTCTATATACTGTACATCTATCTACCTGCTGTACATCAGTGTTCTCCCATTCTATATACTGTACATCTATCTGCCTGCTGTACATCATTGTTGTCCCATTCTATATACTGTACATCATTGTTGTCCCATTCTATATACTGTACATCTATCTACCTGCTGTACATCAGTGTTGTCCCATTCTATATACTGTACATCTATCTACCTGCTGTACATCAGTGTTGTCCCATTCTATATACTGTACATCTATCTACCTGCTGTACATCAGTGTTGTCCCATTCTATATACTGTACATCTATCTACCTGCTGTACATCATTGTTGTCCCATTCTATATACTGTACATCTATCTACCTGCTGTACATCAGTGTTGTCCCATTCTATATACTGTACATCTATCTACCTGCTGTACATCAGTGCACCTCTGCCATATGAATATCCTCTCCCTCTGCAGCGTTTTAGTTTTGTCCCCCTCCCTCCTCACAAACGTTATGTATCAAGCTGGTGGTTAAGAAGTTAGGACTTAGAGACTGGAGACGAGACCACCCGTTTCCCCTCTTGCTTCTGTGTTGTGACCCCTCAATGGGAGAGTTCAGCTCACGTACCAACTCAATAAGTGTATATACATTTCTTCATACGACGTTCAGTGGCTGTGAATTTGTACATGTGTGGTTGTGTTTGCTGCTCTCCTGATAGGTCCACACATCATCACCGCCTGGGATGTATTTTAGTCTGTAATGAGCAGTTTGAGTGTCTTACTTAGGTATGTTAGGTTGCACAGTAAGGTTTGAGTGTCTTACTTAGGTATGTTAGGTTGCACAGTAAGGTTTGAGTGTCTTACTTAGGTATGTTAGGTTGCACAGTAAGGTTTGAGTGTCTTACTTAGGTATGTTAGGTTGTACAGTAAGGTTTGAGTGTCTTACTTAGGTATGTTAGGTTGTACAGTAAGGTTTGAGTGTCTTACTTAGGTATGTTAGGTTGCACAGTAAGGTTTGAGTGTCTTACTTAGGTATGTTAGGTTGCACAGTAAGGTTTGAGTGTCTTACTTAGGTATGTTAGGTTGTACAGTAAGGTTTGAGTGTCTTACTTAGGTATGTTAGGTTGTACAGTAAGGTTTGAGTGTCTTACTTAGGTATGTTAGGTTGCACAGTAAGGTTTGAGTGTCTTACTTAGGTATGTTAGGTTGTACAGTAAGGTTTGAGTGTCTTACTTAGGTATGTTAGGTTGCACAGTAAGGTTTGAGTGTCTTACTTTGGTATGTTAGGTTGCACAGTAAGGTTTGAGTGTCTTACTATGTATGTTAGGTTGCACAGTAAGGTTTGGGTGTCTTACTATGTATGTTAGGTTTTACAGTAAGGTTTGAGTGTCTTACTTAGGTATGTTAGGTTGTACAGTAAGGTTTGAGTGTCTTACTATGTGTGTTAGGTTGTACAGTAAGGTTTGAGTGTCTTACTTAGGTATGTTAGGTTGTACAGTAAGGTTTGAGTGTCTTTACTTAGGTATGTTAGGTTGTACAGTAAGGTTTGAGTGTCTTACTTAGGTATGTTAGGTTGCACAGTAAGGTTTGAGTGTCTTACTTAGGTATGTTAGGTTGCACAGTAAGGTTTGAGTGTCTTACTTAGGTATGTTAGGTTGCACAGTAAGGTTTGAGTGTCTTACTTAGGTATGTTAGGTTGCACAGTAAGGTTTGAGTGTCTTACTTAGGTATGTTAGGTTGCACAGTAAGGTTTGAGTGTCTTACTTAGGTATGTTAGGTTGCACAGTAAGGTTTGAGTGTCTTACTATGTGTGTTAGGTTGCACAGTAAGGTTTGAGTGTCTTACTTAGTTAGGTATGTTAGGTTGTACAGTAAGGTTTGAGTGTCTTACTTAGGTATGTTAGCTTGCACAGTAAGGTTTGAGTGTCTTACTTAGATATGTTAGGTTGTACAGTAAGGTTTGAGTGTCTTACTTAGGTATGTTAGGTTGCACAGTAAGGTTTGAGTGTCTTACTTTGGTATGTTAGGTTGCACAGTAAGGTTTGAGTGTCTTACTATGTATGTTAGGTTGCACAGTAAGGTTTGGGTGTCTTACTTAGGTATGTTAGGTTGTACAGTAAGGTTTGAGTGTCTTACTATGTGTGTTAGGTTGCACAGTATGTACGTTTTAAGTGTGGCTTACTATATACAGTGCATTCGGAAAGTATTCATACCCCTTAACTTTTTCTACATTTTGTTACGTTACAGGCTTATTCTAAAATCAATTGTTTTTTTCCCCCCTCATCAATATTCACACACCACCCCATAATGACAAAGTAAAAACAGGTTTTGAGATATGTTTGCAAATGTATCAAAAACTGAAGTATCACATTTACATAAGTATTCAGACCCTTTTACTCAGTACTTTGTTGAAGCACCTTTGGCAGCGATTACAGCCTAGAGTCTTCTTGGGTATGACGCTACAAGCTTGGAACACCTGTATTTGGAGAGTTTCTCCCATTCTTCTCTGCAGATCCTCTCAAGCTCTGTCAGGTTGGATGGGGAGCGTTGCTGCACAGCTATTTTCAGGTCTCTCCAGAGATGTTCGATCAGGTTCAAGTCCGGGCTCTGGCTGGGCCACTCAAGGACATTCAGAGTCTTGTCCCGAAGCTACACCTACTTTTTCTTGGCTGTGTGCTTAGGGTCGTTGATCTGCTGTTGGAAGGTGAACCGTCGCCCCAGTCTGAGATCCTGCTCCAGAGTGCTCAGGATTTCATCAGGGATCTCTCTGTACTTTGCTCCGTTCATCTTTCCCTTGATCCTGACTAGTCTCCCAGTCCCTGCCGCTGAAAAACATCCCCACCGCATGATTCTGCCACCATCATGCTTCCCCGTAGGGATGGTGCCAGGTTTCCTCCAGACGTGATGCTTGGCATTCAGGCCAAAGAGTTCAATCTTGGTTTCATCAGACCAGAGAGTCTTATTTCTCATGGTCTGAGTGAGAGTCCTTTAGGTGCCTTTTTGGCAAACTCCAAGTGGGCTGTCGTGCCTTGTAATGAGGAGTGGCTTCCATCTCTACCATAAAGGCCTGATTTGGTGGAGTGTTGCAGAGATGGTTTTCCTTCTGGAAGGTTGTCCAATCTCCACGGAGGAACTCTGGAGCCCTGTCAGTGACCATCGGGTTCTTGGTCATCTCCCTGACCAAGGCCCTTCTCCCCCGATTGATCAGTTTGGCTGGGCGGCCAGCTCTAGGAAGAGTCTTGATGGTTCCAAACTTATTCCATTTATGAATGATGGAGGCCACTGTTCTTGGGGACCTTCAATGCTGCAGACATTTTTTGGTACCCTTCCCCATTTGGTACCCTTCCCCACTTCAACCTCATGGCTTGGTTTTTGCACTGACATGCACTGTCAACTGTGGGACTTTATATAGACAGGCAATGGACTGAACAATTAATTGAATTTACCACAGGTGGACTCCAATCCCGAGTGACGCAGCGGTCTAAGGCACTGCATCCGTGCTTGAGGCGTCACTACAGACACCCTGGTTCGATTCCAGATGGTATCACAACCGGCTGTGATTGGGAGTCCCATAGGGTGGCGGACAATTGGCCCAGCGTCATCTGGGTTTGGGCCGGTGTAGTCCGTCATTGTAATTAAGAACTTGTTCTTAACTGACTTGCCCAGTTAACTAAAGGTTAAATAAAGAATTTAAAAAATGATCAATGGAAACAGGATGCAGCTGAGCTCAATTTTGAGTCATCTGATACAGCTATTTAAAAAATATATTTTTAATACATTTGCAATAATTTCTTAACCTATTTTTGCTTTGACATTATGGGGTATTGTGTGTAGATTGATGAGGGGGAAAAAATAATTGAATCCGTTTTAGAATAAGGCTGTAATGTAAAGAAATGTGGAAAAGTTAAAGTAATCTGAATAATTTTCCGAATGCACTGAATGTTAGGTTGTATGCATGTTTGACTGAGTCTTACTATATATGTTAGGTTGTATGTATGTTTGACTGAGTCTTACTATATATGTTAGGTTGTATGCATGTTTGACTGAGTCTTACTATATATGGTAGGTTGTATGCATGTTTGACTGAGTCTTACTATATATGGTAGGTTGTATGCATGTTTGACTGAGTCTTACTATATATGTTAGGTTGTATGCATGTTTGACTGAGTCTTACTATATATGGTAGGTTGTATGCATGTTTGACTGAGTCTTACTATATATGTTAGGTTGTATGCATGTTTGACTGAGTCTTACTATATATGGTAGGTTGTATGCATGTTTGACTGAGTCTTACTATATATGTTAGGTTGTATGTATGTTTGACTGAGTCTTACTATATATGGTAGGTTGTATGTATGTTTGACTGAGTCTTACTATATATGGTAGGTTGTATGCATGTTTGACTGATGTCTTACTGAGTCTACTATATGGTAGGTTGTATGCATGTTTGACTGAGTCTTACTATATATGGTAGGTTGTATGCATGTTTGACTGAGTCTTACTATATATGTTAGGTTGTATGCATGTTTGACTGAGTCTTACTATATATGGTAGGTTGTATGCATGTTTGACTGAGTCTTACTATATATGGTAGGTTGTATGCATGTTTGACTGAGTCTTACTATATATGGTAGGTTGTATGCATGTTTGACTGAGTCTTACTATATATGGTAGGTTGTATGCATGTTTGACTGAGTCTTACTATATATGGTAGGTTGTATGCATGTTTGACTGAGTCTTACTATATATGTTAGGTTGTATGCATGTTTGACTGAGTCTTACTATATATGTTAGGTTGTATGCATGTTTGACTGAGTCTTACTATATATGGTAGGTTGTATGCATGTTTGACTGAGTCTTACTATATATGGTAGGTTGTATGCATGTTTGACTGAGTCTTACTATATATGTTAGGTTGTATGCATGTTTGACTGAGTCTTACTATATATGGTAGGTTGTATGCATGTTTGACTGAGTCTTACTATATATGGTAGGTTGTATGCATGTTTGACTGAGTCTTACTATATATGGTAGGTTGTATGCATGTTTGACTGAGTCTTACTATATATGGTAGGTTGTATGCATGTTTGACTGAGTCTTACTATATATGGTAGGTTGTATGCATGTTTGACTGAGTCTTACTATATATGGTAGGTTGTATGCATGTTTGACTGAGTCTTACTATATATGTTAGGTTGTATGCATGTTTGACTGAGTCTTACTATATATAGGTTGTATGCATGTTTGACTAGTCTTACTATATATGTTGTATGCATGTTTGACTGAGTCTTACTATATATGGTAGGTTGTATGCATGTTTGACTGAGTCTTACTATATATGTTAGGTTCTATGTATGTTTGACTGAGTCTTACTATATATGGTAGGTTGTATGCATGTTTGACTGAGTCTTACTATATATGGTAGGTTGTATTGAGTCATGTTTTGACTGAGTCTTACTATATATGGTAGGTTGTATGCATGTTTGACTGAGTCTTACTATATATGTTAGGTTGTATGCATGTTTGACTGAGTCTTACTATATATGGTAGGTTGTATGCATGTTTGACTGAGTCTTACTATATATGTTAGGTTGTATGCATGTTTGACTGAGTCTTACTATATATGGTAGGTTGTATGCATGTTTGACTGAGTCTTACTATATATGTTAGGTTGTATGCATGTTTGACTGAGTCTTACTATATATGGTAGGTTGTATGCATGTTTGACTGAGTCTTACTATATATGGTAGGTTGTATGCATGTTTGACTGAGTCTTACTATATATGGTAGGTTGTATGCATGTTTGACTGAGTCTTACTATATATGTTAGGTTGTATGTATGTTTGACTGAGTCTTACTAGTCTTATATGGTAGGTTGTATGCATGTTTGACTGAGTCTTACTATATATGGTAGGTTGTATGCATGTTTGACTGAGTCTTACTCTATATGGTAGGTTGTATGTATGTTTGACTGAGTCTTACTATATATGGTAGGTTGTATGCATGTTTGACTGAGTCTTACTATATATGGTAGGTTGTATGCATGTTTGACTGAGTCTTACTATATATGGTAGGTTGTATGCATGTTTGACTGAGTCTTACTATATATGTTAGGTTGTATGTATGTTTGACTGAGTCTTACTATATATGGTAGGTTGTATGCATGTTTGACTGAGTCTTACTATATATGTTAGGTTGTATGTATGTTTGACTGAGTCTTACTATATATGGTAGGTTGTATGCATGTTTGACTGAGTCTTACTATATATGGTAGGTTGTATGCATGTTTGACTGAGTCTTACTATATATGTTAGGTTGTATGCATGTTTGACTGAGTCTTACTATATATGTTAGGTTGTATGCATGTTTGACTGAGTCTTACTATATATGTTAGGTTGTATGCATGTTTGACTGAGTCTTACTATATATGGTAGGTTGTATGCATGTTTGACTGAGTCTTACTCTATATGGTAGGTTGTATGCATGTTTGACTGAGTCTTACTATATATGGTAGGTTGTATGCATGTTTGACTGAGTCTTACTCTATATGGTAGGTTGTATGCATGTTTGACTGAGTCTTACTATATATGGTAGGTTGTATGCATGTTTGACTGAGTCTTACTCTATATGGTAGGTTGTATGCATGTTTGACTGAGTCTTACTATATATGTTAGGTTCTATGTATGTTTGACTGAGTCTTACTATATATGTTAGGTTGTATGCATGTTTGACTGAGTCTTACTATATATGTTAGGTTCTATGTATGTTTGACTGAGTCTTACTATATATGGTAGGTTGTATGCATGTTTGACTGAGTCTTACTATATATGTTAGGTTGTATGCATGTTTGACTGAGTCTTACTATATATGGTAGGTTGTATGTATGTTTGACTGAGTCTTACTATATATGGTAGGTTGTATGTATGTTTGACTGAGTCTTACTATATATGGTAGGTTGTATGCATGCAGGTTTGACTGAGTCTTACCATATATGGTAGGTTGTATGTTAGGTTTGAAAGCTGTTCTATGTGGTTTGTTTGTCATTGTGTGTTTGTTTTTTCTAAAGCTGTCCTGCTTCTGCTGGCCTGCTTCTGTGAGTTTCTGAGGAGCCGCAGTATTGTAGTACAATAGTACTAGGCTACTTGTTGTACTGCAGTACTGTTTTTTGTTGTTGTCAATAAGCCACTCCCACTCCCACTGTTTCTATATTTCTTATCAATGTGTAAAAAAAAAAAAAAATACAGTTTACACACAAGTTTCTTCCAGGTGGCCATATTGTCCGGCCCGAATAACATTTGCTTCTCTTGCTTGGTTCAGTCTCAGTCGACAGCCTATGCCCTGACCACACCAGGCCTACCTCCAGGATGGGAGGAGAGGAAGGACGCCAAGGGACGCACGTATTACGTCAATCATAACAACCGCTGCACCACCTGGACCAAGCCTATCCTCCAGGTACTTAGAGGCCTCACCTGGTGCACGGAGAGACTGCATGGGCCTGGACTTACTCCTTCTTCTCTCTTCTGTCCTCATTCCATCGGGGCATTTCTCTGTGCCTGGGTACTACATCCACTGTTCTCTTTGTCCCCCTCTTCCTGCCGTCCTGTCTTAAAGTGTGGCTCTGCGTGCATGCCTCACTCCAGGTCACCTGGAGTGTGTGTCCATCTTCCTCCCTCTCCTCTCTTACTCTGTTTCTTACTATGTGCCAAATACTAACTTGAAATGTGCACGTAACTCGTGAGTTTTGATGAATGGGAGATTTCAGTGGAAATTTAAAGTGGTGTGCGTGTATCTCATGCATTCTATCTACACACATTGGATGATCTCTCCTCTGCCCGATCATCTCCTTACCCTGTAACTTCCCTCCCGTTTTCATCTGTCTATCACACACAGCCTTGTTCCTCCTTCTACCTGTGTTAACTAAAAAAGTCTCTCCCTGACAGCACACTGAAGACGAAGCGAGTACCTCTGACTCCGGGGCTGCAGCTGAAGCCGCCTCCACCTCTTCCTCAGCCAACAACAATAGTCATCTGATTGAACCGCAAATACGCCGCGCCCGTAGTCTCAGTTCCCCTACCGTTACCCTGTCCTCCCCCTTAGAGGTGAGATTATCCAGCCTGTCCTGTAGGACTTCCTTACTTCAATCTCTCCTATCTATCTAACTGATGAGAGCGCCCCACCACTACCCTACCCGCCCTCTAGACAACACTTTTCTTTCCTCCCCCTTTTCATCATCTGCTCTCCTCCCGTCTAACATTCTCTGTTCCGTCATCTGCTCTCCTCCCGTCTAACATTCTCTGTTCCGTCATCTGCTCTCCTCCCGTCTAACATTCTCTGTTCCGTCATCTGCTCTCCTCCCGTCTAACATTCTCATGTTCTACCATTCGTCTCTGATTCAGGTTCAGCCTCTATCATTGTCCTGTCCTGTCTGTCTCCTCTTTCTGTCTTTCAGGTTCAGTACCACTCTGCTGCATGCCACTGTTCTCTGTCCTTCTCGTCCCTTGACCGTTGTAATGCTGTTTACCTCATTTACTCCTTCTCTGTCAGTACTTTCACCACCTTCAGTTTAACTTTGTGTTACGCTGTGAGAGCATCTTTCATCTGAAGATCATTTTGAAGCTGACATTTTATTTTTAAACACCACTACCTTCAAGCAATGTCATTCAATTCAGTCATCTGAATATAATAATGGATTTCAAAGTGCTGAAGTCTGACTGATTTGTTGAACCATGGTGAGGCTTGGCATGGCTTAGCTATGATCAGGGACACATCTTTTCCCTTTTCTAATCTCCTCAAGGTGTGATCTCTCCAGAGTTAACTAAGGCTACATCCCAAATGGCAACCTATTCCCTACATAGGAGAGAGACACATTCATATGCAGCCCAGGCAATGGACAAACTCCATAGGCTAGAGAGGGAGGGAGAGATTCATTCATATGCAGCCCAGGAAATGGACAAACTCCATAGGCTAGAGAGGGAGGGAGAGATTCATTCATATGCAGCCCAGGAAATGGACAAACTCCATAGGCTAGAGAGGGAGGGAGAGATTCATTCATATGCAGCCCAGGAAATGGACAAACTCCATAGGCTAGAGGGGGAGGGAGAGATTCATATGCAGCCCAGGAAATGGCCTGAAACTCCATAGGGAGGGAGGGAGAGATTCATTCATATGCAGCCCAGGCAATGGACAAACTCCATAGGCTAGAGAGGGAGGGAGAGATTCATTCATATGCAGCCCAGGAAATGGACAAACTCCATAGGCTAGAGAGGGAGGGAGAGATTCATTCATATGCAGCCCAGGAAATGGACAAACTCCATAGGCTAGAGAGGGAGGGAGAGATTCATTCATATGCAGCCCAGGCAATGGACAAACTCCATAGGCTAGAGAGGGAGGGAGAGATTCATTCATATGCAGCCCAGGCAATGGACAAACTCCATAGGGGAGGGAGGGAGAGATTAATTCATATGCAGCCCAGGCAATGGACAAACTCCATAGGCTAGAGGGGGAGGGAGAGATTCATATGCAGCCCAGGAAATGGCCTGAAACTCCATAGGGGAGGGAGGGAGAGATTCATTCATATGCAGCCCAGGAAATGGACAGACTCCATAGGCTAGAGTGGGAGGGAGAGATTCATATGCAGCCCAGGAAATGGCCTGAAACTCCATAGGGGTGGGAGGGAGGGAGAGATTAATTCATATGCAGCCCAGGCAATGGACAAACTCCATAGGCTAGAGAGGGAGGGGAGATTCATATGCAGCCCAGGCAATGGACAAACTCCATAGGGGAGGGAGGGAGAGATTAATTCATATGCAGCCCAGGCAATGGACAAACTCCATAGGCTAGAGAGGGAGTGAGAGATTCATTCATATGCAGACCAGGCAATGGACTGAAACTCCACAGCTTATGGATGCAGGACCCTGTCCTGGAAGTTGGTCATGACTAATCTGCTATGAGATGCAATGAAAAGCACTGAACACATGACTTATTCTCCATGCGACAAGTTTACCTGTGATTGGTCTAGGCTTGTGACAGTAGGGCACAGCCCTCCTTATTGGTCACCGGATGCAGTCGGCCAAAGTACACCGAATGTAAGAGATATTATGTGGTGGACTGAACGGCTCTAATGTGTGACTTGAATAAACCACACATCAGTATTCTGTTACATCCCCTGTCCGTTAACCTCTCACCCCCACAGGCTATAGGCTGAAGGAAGTGTCTTCGTTGAGCTTCCGAAAAGATAATCTGGTTCCCAGAGTCCACAACCACAGATGTGACAGTCTACACAGCCCATTATTGCATTTGTCAGCCTCATCTAAAAGACGTTATGTCACAATAGATTGAGTGGTTCTGCTGATTTAATATCTGAAGCAAGTTTTTGGGCTGGATGGGAATATGTGGGACAAAGCTCACCCTGTTATTTATCTGTCTGTCATACCCTTTGTTAAGCCTTATTGTGGTATTGAATCATTCGTATACACTGTGTGGAAAGGAAATGGCTGAGAAATACCTTTTTTACGATGCTTCTTAAGAGATGACACATATATATTCTCAGTTCAGTGTGTTGATGATATGCTTCCGGAGAACTCGGTGGCAGTGGAATTGTTTTTCTTTTCTAAGATTGTCTTTAACAACGCATTCCGATTTCTGCCACCACTTGATTTGACAATCTTTCATTATGGAAGGTGTTAGAGTATGGAAGGTGTTAGATATCCGGGCGGAAGGAGAGAACCAGAGCGGTGTTTCTTTGGGTCATCTAGAAGGTGTGTCGGTGACCTGTGTTCGGGTGATGTTGAAATGTTACATAATCGCGATGAAGTGAGGTTCGCAGCTGTTGGCCCTATCAGGTTAACCTCACTCATCACGGCGTGTGTGTCGGCGTGTGTGTCGGCGTGTGTGTCGGCGTGTGTGTCGGAATGCGCGTGTGTGCTCTTAGCCTTATATTCAGGGGAATGTTGTGATTTCAACGATTATTGTCCTTTTTTTAATAGTCTTTTTGTGTTATCAAAACCTTAGTCTAAGCTGTCTATTTGTGGAAAAATCACCCTGATTAACTCTTTAGTCATATCCCAGTTTAACCTGATTTACAGTTGAAGTCGGAAGCTTACATACACTTAGGTTGGAGTCATTAAAACAAATTTTTCAACCACTCCACAAATTTCTTGTTAACAAACTATAGTTTTGGCAAGTCAGTTAGGACATCTACTTTGTGCACGACACTATTCCAGTGGGTCAGAAGTTTACATACACTAAGTTGACTGCCTTTAAACAGCTTGGTAAATTCCAGAAAATTATGGCATGGCTTTAGAAGCTTCTGATAGGCTAATTTACATCATTTGAGTCAATTGGAGGTGTACCTGTGGATGTATTTCAAGGCCTACCTTCAAACTCAGAGCCTCTTTGCTTGACATCATGGGAAAATCAAAAGAAATCAGCCAAGACCTCAGGGGAAAAAAATAGTAGACCTCCAAGTCTGGCTCATACTTGGGAGCAATTTCCAAACACCCGAAGATACCACGTTCATCTGTACAAACAATATTACGCAAGTATAAACACCATGGGACCATTTTTTTTGTCACTAAACTATCTCCATATACTTCCATTCATTTTTTTTTATGCAGGTACCAGGGACTTTAAGATGGGTCTTGTGAGACTTTTGGGCATTCTAGAGCAAAAAAACTGAAATGTACGTGTTTGTGAGAGACTCAACTTTCCACTTAGGGGTCATATTAGTGTGTTGCCCAAACTGTTTGAGCGCTACAGAGAGAAGTTGGCAGGTGAGGCTCTACCGACTTCAGACTAGTCCCTTGATGCTTGTGGGGGGTCATAGAGCAAAACGGTGTTCGTGAGAGTCTCGTCTTTTCACAGAAAAAGTTTGTAGAAGACTGATTTTTCCAGATGTCTCATGGTGTGACAAACACCGTTCTAGCCGTGCCACCTTTCACTGCAGATGCGGGAGGCGGTGATACTGGTAGATTTTAAGACACAGCCCATGCAAAATAAAATATCTCTCTCGCTTAAACTGCTGGGTTTTTGATGTGGATTTACATATTTAGATTGACAAATGGGTGCGTCGATAGACTCTCTTCCGGGATTTTAAAGACTGTATCAGATGCGTCATTAATTGTATTATAAAACCTCAAGCTAAAAGAACATGAAAAGGAGTGAGGGATCAGGTGGTCACATGAACAAGGTTGTTTAATTAAAGATTGGAAGAGGAAGGAGGGACTGGGGGAGGTGTTTTTTCTCAGACTGACGGAGAGAGTAGATTGAGGTGAAGTCCTCATTGTCAATGTGGTCATTTACATTTTTCATAGGAGATAACAGAATAATTAAGACGACCTTTTTCTCTCGTATTAAAAGTCAGATATCATCAAGGAGCAGAAAGATAATGTTTTTTTTAGGGTTGTGTAGGTACTGGCCTAATTAAGTTGAACAAATTTGCTTTAAAAGTGATTGGGAAGTTAAGACTAGAAATCAGAACTTTTTTTCCGTGCAACAAATTGTTGCAAGTTGCTAGGAATTTCCTTTGTGTGCGACACACAGGAGCTAAAGACATCCAAGTCTAAATGGGTCCGTCCTTCACATTCTAATCTGTTCCGTTGGGTTCTGTCCTACTCTAGGGGGCGGCCAACAACATAGCTGTGCGTCGGGCGGTGAAGGACACCCTCTCCAACCCCCAGTCCCCCCAGCCCTCCCCCTACAGCTCCCCAAAATCAGGACATCAGTCCCAGCAGAGCTTCCTGCCCCCGGGGTGGGAGATGAGGATAGCACCCAACGGAAGACCCTTCTTCATTGACCACAACAGCAGGCTCACCACATGGGTGAGATGATACTGCGACTCCTAATTCTTCTTTCGTCTTCCCTCTTCTTTGTTTTCATCATCGTCTTGCAGCTACTGGTTCTACTGCTTATGTACAGTATCAGCCAGTCCTCATACACTCCCTGCCCCTTCCCCTTGGCCCTTCCCCTTGGTCTTGGCCCTTCCCCTTGGTCCTGCTCCTTGGTCCTGCTCCTTGGTCCTGCCCCTTGGTCCTGCCCCTTGGTCCTGCCCCTTGGTCCTGCCCCTTGGTCCTGCCCCTTCCCCTTGGTCCTGCCCCTTGGTCCTGCCCCTTGGTCCTGCCCCTTGGTCCTGCCCCTTGGTCCTGCCCCTTGGTCCTGCCCCTTGGCCCTGCCCCTTGGCCCTGCCCCTTGGCCCTGCCCCTTCCCCTTGGCCCTGCCCCTTCCCCTTGGCCCTGCCCCTTCCCCTTGGCCCTGCCCCTTCCCCTTGGCCCTGCCCCTTCCCCTTGGCCCTTCCCCTTGGCCCTGCCCCTTCCCCTTGGCCCTGCCCCTTGGCCCTGCCCCTTCCCCTTGGCCCTGCCCCTTGGCCCTGCCCCTTGGCCCTGCCCCTTGGTCCTTCCCCTTGGCCCTGTTATCTGCTGCTGTCTGGTAATAATGCTAACCATTTTGTTTTATGTTCTTATGACTGTTAAAAAAAAAAGTACTAAGTATTGACCTGCCCAAGGACTATAGAACATTAGCTGGTTGGATAAATCTGTCATATTTACAGATTGTTGATCAATGCAAATTGGTGATGTTCTGCAAAGTTGAACAGCCTAAAAAGAAGCTTTCTGCTCAGACCCATTGGTCTAAAAACAAAGTGTCAGAGCCAACAGCTAACAGCTCTAGTCTACAGTATTGACTAGAGGGCGCGATGGCGACCTCAGGTGTACAAAGGTAGTATCAAAAACAATTCGCTCAATCTCATTTCGTCAGCATACAGTAGTTAGACCTTAAGAAATGTAATCAATTCGAGTGTAGTAGGAGAGATTGTATTGAATGTGTTTTTTTCCCAAGCGAAGTGGGGACATTTACTTTTGTGTGGTTAATAAAGATTGTGTGAATCTATCTGAAATGAAATGATTGGCCCCTCCTGTGTCAAATTGACAGCATATTGGATTATTTAGATCTGAACATAGTCTCTCTCTCTCTCTCCTTCCCCTCTCTCCTTTCTCTCTCTCTCCTTTCTCTCTCTCTCCTTTCTCTCTCTCCTTTCCCTCTCTCTCTCCTTTCTCTCTCTCTCTCCTTCCTCTCTCTCTCCTCTCTCTCTCCTTCCTCTCTCTCTCCTTTCTCTCTCCTTCCTCTCTCTCTCCTTTCTCTCTCTCCTTTCTCTCTCTCTCTCCTTCCTCTCTCTCTCTCCTTTCTCTCTCTCTATTTCCTCTCTCTCTCCTTCCTCTCTCTCTCCTTTCTCTCTCCTTTCTCTCTCCTTCCTCTCTCTCTCCTTTCTCTCTCTCTATTTCCTCTCTCTCTCCTTCCTCTCTCTCTCCTTTCTCTCTCCTTCCTCTCTCTCTCCTTTCTCTCTCTCTCTCCTTCCTCTCTCTCTCCTTTCTCTCTCTCTATTTCCTCTCTCTCTCCTTCCTCTCTCTCTCCTTTCTCTCTCTCTATTTCCTCTCTCTCTCCTTCCTCTCTCTCTCTCCTTCCTCTCTCTCTCTCCTTCCTCTCTCTCTCTCCTTCCTCTCTCTCTCCCCCTCCTCTCTCTCTCTCCTTCCCCTCTCTCTCCTCTCTCTCTCCTTCCTCTCTTTCCTTCCTCTCTCTCTCTCTCTCCTTCCTCTCTTTCCTTCCTCTCTCTCTCTCTTTCCTTCTCTCTCTCTCTCTCTCCTTCCTCTCTCTCTCTCTCCTTCCTCTCTCTCTCTCCTTCCTCTCTCTCTCTCCTTCCTCTCTCTATCTCTCCTTCCTCTCTCTCTCTCTCTCTCTCCTTCCTCTCTCTCTCTCTCCTTCCTCTCTCTCTCTCTCCTTTCTCTCTCTCTCTCTCCTTCCTCCCTCTCTATCTCTCTCCTTCCTCTCTATCTCTCCTTCCTCTCTATCTCTCCTTCTCTCTCTATCTCTCCTTCCTCTCTCTCTCTCTCCTTTCTCTCTCTCTCTCTCCTTCCTCTCTCTCTCTCTCCTTCCTCTCTCTCTCTCTCCTTCCCCTCTCTCTCTCCTTCCCTCTCTCTCTCCTTCCCCTCTCTCTCTCCTTCCTCTCCCTCTCTCCTTCCCCTCTCTCTCTCCTTCCTCCCCTCTCTCATCTCTCTCTCTCTCCTTCTCTCTCTCTCCTTCCTCTCTCTCTCTCTCCTTCCTCTCCCTCTCTCCTTCTCTCTCTCTCCTTCTCTCTCTCTCCTTCTCTCTCTCTATCTCTCCTTCCTCTCTTTCCTTCCTCTCTCTATCTCTCCTTCCTCTATTTCCCTATCAGGAGGACCCGAGGTTGAAGTATCCAGTCCACATGAGAACAAAAGCCTCTCTGGACCCTGGTGACCTGGGGCCTCTTCCTGTAAGTACAGTGTATAACCTCTTTTGAGCCCTTCATAACGCCTTCATAAACCCTTCATAACCTCTTTATAAACCCTTCATAACCTCTTTATAAACCCTTCATAACCCCTTTATGAACCCTTCATAACCCCTTTATAAACCCTTCATAACCCCTTCATAAACCCTTCATAACCCCTTTATAAACCCTTCATAACCCCTTTATAAACCCTTCATAACCCCTTCATAAACCCTTCATAACCCCTTCATAACCCCTTCATAACCCCTTCATAACCCCTTCATAACCCCTTCATAACCCCTTCATAACCCCTTCATAACCCCTTTATAAACCCTTTATAAACCCTTTATAAACCCTTCATAACCCCTTTATGAACCCTTCATAACCCCTTTATGAACCCTTCATAACCCCTTTATGAACCCTTCATAACCCCTTTATGAACCCTTTATGAACCCTTTATGAACCCTTTATGAACCCTTTATGAACCCTTTATGAACCCTTTATGAACCCTTTATAAACCCTTTATAACTCCTGAAGGACCAAGTTCTCTCCAGCTCACCTTTCCTCTGGATTATCTTAATGCACATTTCTTTTCAACATTAAACCTTTCATATCACCTTTACAGAATGGGGTGAAATCATCAATGTACAAAATATGCAGGAATAATTTTCCGTTCTGAGATTATAACTAGGGCCGAGACGATACCAGTATCACCATACTCGTTTTGTATCGTGGCAAGGAAACCAAACACAAAGCGGATATAACTTCTTTAGATAAACAGCCCTAATGTTGGAAACAAACATCATTATGTTGTCATCCAGAGTCACATTTCTTTCTTTTCCAAGCTGTAGCACATTATATTTTACCCACAGCTGGTTTTTAAAGGACCGTGTCGATAAGCTTTGTGTTTTCATTGTTGCCATGGGGAAAGTATTGCAAAGCTGGTATCGTCCCAGACCTTGTTAATACCTGGTCCTCCTTTTGAGGTTGTTATTGTAGAACTGCTTAAGTCATGGACTGGCCTGGCAAAGCTTTGGAGTGGAAGCACACGTTACCTTTTGTTTTTGGAGTGTGGGAATGAAGCAAGCCGGGCAGGCACAGTGTGGAATGAGAATAGAGTATTGCTGAATTCCAAATGTGAATCATTCACTAGCCTCTACTACCTAGGAACTCTGTAGCTCTAAAGACACTGACTAGGTATAAGTAGGGATGTGCATCTTTCCCTTTCAAGACAATTCGATACGTATCTAGATACATGGGCTCTGATAAGATACAGGAACCATACATTTTAGGTTGAAACAATTCGGTTTGATTAGAGAAACGAATCAATGCGATTTGAGGAACGAATTAATGCAATCTGGTTCGACGCAATACGAACAATTGTTGCATAATCACATTCATTTTCCATTCTAAATGAAAATCTGCTGCTGATGGAGCTCATGAGCTGGGCCTCTCTGAGCTGGGCCTCTCTGAGCTGGGGCCTCTCTGAGCTGGGCCTCTCTGAGCTGTGGCCTCTGAGCTGGGCCTCTCTGAGCTGGGCCCCTCTGAGCTGGGGCCCCTCTGAGCTGGGGCCCCTCTGAGCTGGGGCCTCTGTGAGCTGGGGCCTCTGTGAGCTGGGGCCTCTGTGAGCTGGGGCCTCTGTGAGCTGGGGCCTCTGTGAGCTGGGGCCTCTCTGAGCTGGAGCCTCTCTGAGCTGGATCTGTGTGTGTTATTGATCTATATGTTTATGGTGTCAGGGAAACTGGGCATCTACCAAACCACTATCAGTTAGGGTTGAAATGTTTTCAGTTTGTCCCCATTTGTGTACATTAAAAGTGTTAGCAATAGTGATGTATCAATATTTCTATATGTTTTTACCATCTTTACCCTATATATCTAAAAATGACCATATATACTGATTGTTTCAAGCAAAACTTCCAAAAGTATTGCTGATAGTGAACCTGAACAAGCGAAATAGAATTTAATGTAAGCCCAGATCAGCATGTATAGGCAGATAGCTTTAACTTTTATGGCTACTTTTATCCCGGGAAAACACCATTTTCAACAGCGCATTTGATAAAATAATAACCTAGCAAATGACATTGGTTGTGACTCAACCAGGCAGCAGGTTGCCTAGTGGTTAGAGCGTTAGACTAGTAAATGAAAGGTTGCAAAATCGAATCCCCGAGCTGACATGGTACAAATCTGTCGTTCTGCCCCTGAACAGGCAGTTAACCCACTGTTCCTAGGCCGTCATTGAAAATATGAATTTGTTCTTAACTGACTTGCCTAGTTAAATAAAGGTAATAAAAAAAGAAGCAATTCTCACATTTTGACAAACCCTCACTTCGAGGAGAATGCACACACTTGACATGTAGCTGTACCCCTTATTCTTCTAAATGACATGAGGCTTCCTGGCGCTAGTGGTGTGTTTGTTTTCTCTCTGTTCTCTCCATGGCGTGGGGGGGGACGTCTTACTGGCAGACCCTACCAAACCTACCAGAGGAGGTTGGTGCTGAATGCCACCGTACAGCGCAGCCTCCCTCTGCCTGCCTTGTCTTACTGTGACTGCCTGCCCTATGCCCTGTGCTGCAAACTGCACTCTCTATCTCTCTCTCATACCTGGCATGATGGTTGGATGACTGTTGTCTCATCGCTCCCCCCTCCTCTCTCTATGCTCGTTCCCCCCCATCACCCCCTTCTCAATCTCCGTCAGAGTCCCCCAGCCCACACTCAGCCCCCCCCCCCAGACTGCACAATGTTCAGTGTCTGGGGTAGTGGTCCCCAGGGAGGGTAGTGGTCCCCAGGGAGGGTAGTGGTCCCCAGGGAGGGTAGTGGTCCCCAGGGAGGGTAGTGGTCCCCAGGGAGGGTAGTGTTCCCCAGGGAGGGTAGTGTTCCACAGAGAGGGTAGTGTTCCACAGGGAGGGTAGTGTTCCCCAGGGAGGGTAGTGTTCCCCAGGGAGGGTAGTGGTCCCCGGTGAGGGTAGTGTTCCCCAGGGAGGGTAGTGGTCCCCAGGGAGGGTAGTGTTCCCCAGGGAGGGTAGTGTTCCACAGAGAGGGTAGTGTTCCACAGGGAGGGTAGTGTTCCACAGGGAGGGTAGTGTTCCACAGGGAGGGTAGTGGTCCCCGGTGAGGGTAGTGTTCCCCAGGGAGGGTAGTGTTCCCCAGGGAGGGTAGTGGTCCCCAGGGAGGGTAGTGGTCCCCGGGGAGGGTAGTGGTCCCCAGGGAGGGTAGTGGTCCCCGGGGAGGGTAGTGGTCCCCGGTGAGGGTAGTGGTCCCCGGTGAGGGTAGTGGTCCCCGGTGAGGGTAGTGGTCCCCGGTGAGGGTAGTGGTCCCCGGTGAGGGTAGTGGTCCCCGGTGAGGGTAGTGGTCCCCGGTGAGGGTTGTGGTCTCCGGTGAGGGTTGTGGTCTCCGGTGAGGGTAATGAAGGGGGCAGTAGATCCCCGGGGAGGGTAATGAAAAGGACAGTGGGTCTCCATGGAGGACAGTAGTATCCACGGAGGACAGTAGTATCCACGGAGGACAGTAGTATCCACGGAGGACAGTAGTATCCACGGAGGACAGTAGTATCCACGGAGGACAGTAGTATCCACGGAGGACAGTAGTATCCACGGAGGACAGTAGTATCCACGGAGGACAGTAGTATCCACGGAGGACAGTAGTATCCACGGAGGACAGTAGTATCCACGGAGGGCAGTAGTATCCACGGAGGGCAGTAGTATCCACGGAGGGCAGTAGTATCCACGGAGGGCAGTAGTATCCACGGAGGGCAGTAGTATCCACGGAGGGCAGTAGTATCCACGGAGGGCAGTAGTATCCACGGAGGGCAGTAGTATCCACGGAGGGCAGTAGTATCCACGGAGGGCAGTAGTATCCACGGAGGGCAGTAGTATCCACGGAGGACAGTAGTATCCACGGAGGACAGTAGTATCCATGGAGGGCAGTAGTATCCATGGAGGGCAGTAGTATCCATGGAGGGCAGTAGTCTCCATGGAGGGCAGTAGTCTCCATGGAGGGCAGTAGTCCCCATGGAGGGCAGTAGTCCCCATGGAGGGCAGTAGTCCCCATGGAGGGCAGTAGTCTCCATGGAAGGCAGTAGTCTCCAGGGAGGGCAGTAGTCTCCAGGGAGGGCAGTAGTCCCCATGGAGGGCAGTAGTCTCCAGGGAGGGCAGTAGTCTCCAGGGAAGGCAGTAGTCCCCAGGGAGGGCAGTAGTCTCCAGGGAGGGCAGTAGTCCCCAGGGAAGGCAGTAGTCCCCAGGGAGGGCAGTAGTCCCCAGGGAGGGCAGTAGTCTCCAGGGAGGGCAGTAGTCTCCAGGGAGGGCAGTAGTCTCCAGGGAAGGCAGTAGTCCCCATGGAGGGCAGTAGTCTCCAGGGAGGGCAGTAGTCTCCAGGGAAGGCAGTAGTCCCCATGGAGGGCAGTAGTCCCCATGGAGGGCAGTAGTCTCCAGGGAAGGCAGTAATGGAGGGCAGTAGTCTCCAGGGAGGGTAATGAAGAGGGCAGTAGACCCCAGGGAGGGTAATGAAGAGGGCAGTAGTCTCCAGGGAGGGTAATGAAGAGGGCAGTAGCCTCAGGGAGGGCAGTAGTCTCCAGGGAGGGTAATGAAGAGGGCAGTAGTCCCCAGGGGGTAATGAAGAGGGCAGTAGCCTCAGGGAGGGCAGTAGTCTCCAGGGAGGGTAATGAAGAGGACAGTGGTCTCCAGGGAGGGCAGTGGTCTCCAGGGAGGGCAGTGGTCTCCAGGGAGGGCAGTAGTCTCCAGGGAGGGCAGTAGTCTCCAGGGAGGGCAGTAGTCTCCAGGGAGGGTAATGAAGAGGGCAGTAGTCTCCAGGGAGGGCAGTGGTCCCTTGGAGGGCAGTGGGAGAGGCCAGTGCTCCCATGGAGGGCAGTAGTCTCCAGGGAGGGCAGTAGTCTCCAGGGAGGGCAGTAGTCTCCAGGGAGGGTAGTGAAGAGGGCAGTAGTCTCCAGGGGAGGGCAGTAGTCTCCAGGGAGGGCAGCAGTCTCCAGGGAGGGTAGTGGTCCCTTGGAGGGCAGTGGGAGAGGCCAGTGCTCCCATGGAGGGCAGTAGTCTCCAGGGAGGGCAGTAGTCTCCAGGGAGGGTAATGAAGAGGGCAGTAGTCTCCAGGGAGGGCAGTAGTCTCCAGGGAGGGCAGTGGTCCCTTGGAGGGCAGTGGGAGAGGCCAGTGCTCCCATGGAGGGCAGTAGTCTCCAGGGAGGGCAGTAGTCTCCAGGGAGGGTAGTGAAGAGGGCAGTGGGAGAGGGCAGTGGTCCCGTGCAGGGTGGTGAGGAGGGTAGTGGTCCACTCTATTCTATTCCAGTCTGCTGCATGATGTGAGTGATCTCCCTTTTTATTTTCCCAGTCTTCACCATATGAAGTAAAGGTATGGTGGTCTTCCTCCTGATACACAGCCGTCTCTCTACCCGACTGGGACAGGGTCAGACTGAAGCTCGTGGACCAATCTAATCTCGCCCCTGGCCTGCTCTCTCTCTCTCTGTCCCACTGACAGTCAGTGTGTTTGTGGCTCGCTGCGTCACTGTCACTGTGGTCACTGTGTCGATGGTGGTGTACTGTACCAGTCTGGATGGTCACTGTATCAATGGTGTACTGGTCTGGATGGATGTGCTGGTATTACCAGGTGTAACTGGTGCAACTCCTACTGTCTGTCATCCCCCATCTGTCTGAGTCAGTTACTCACTGTGCTCTCTCCTCTCTAGCCTGGCTGGGAGGAACGCGTGCATGCAGATGGCAGAACCTTCTACATTGACCACAGTAAGTTCCAGGGCTCTGCCTCTCTACCTGTGTTAACGTATTGACTGTTTTCACCTCTTTCTCTTGGATACTTGAAGACCATCTCTCTCTCTCTCTTTCTCTTTCTCTCTCTCTCTCGTTGCCTAAGTCCTAACTTATTACATACACAATCCCGTTCACAAAAATGAATCGCACCTACAGACAGTGAGTCACGTGGCCGGCAGATAGGCATCAAGGCGTTCGATTGAATGTGAGGGATCCAGTTTCACAGAAACGGATGGCAGTTTTTAGGGTTTACTGAGAATGATACGACAAACAAAACACATCCAGTCAGCGGCAGTCCTGTGGGCAAAACGTTTCCGACATCTTTTGGAATGTCCCTAAGAATTCAGGCTGTTCTGGGGGCAAAACATTTCCGACATCTTTTGGAATGTCCCTAAGAGTTCAGGCTGCTCTGGGGGCAAAGGGGTGTCCAACCCGGTACTCAATGTACCTGGTAGGTGTACCTAATAAACTGGGCGGTGCGTATATCCAGTGCATTCGTAAAGTATTCTGACCCCTTGACTTTTTCCACATTTTGTTACGTTGCAGCCTTACTCGAAAATCGATTTTATATACATATTTGTCCTCATCAATCTGCACACAATACCCCACAATGACAAAGTTAAAACAGGTTTTTCTAAATGTTTTCACATTTATTAAAAATACGAAACAGAAATACAATATTTACATAAGTATTCAGACCCTTTGCTATGAAACTCGAAATTGAGCTCAGGCGCTTCCTGTTTCCATTGATCATCCTTAATATTTCTACAACTTGATTGGTGTCCACCTGTAGTAAGTTCAATTGATTGGACATGATTTGGAAAGGCACACACCTCTCTATATAAGGTCCCACATTTGACAGTGCATGTCAGAGCAAGAACCAAGCCATGTGGTCGAAGGAAATTTCCGTTGAGCTACGAGACAGGAATGTGTCGAGGCACAGACGTGGAGAATGGTACCCAAACAATGTCTGCAGCATTGAAGATCCCCAAGAACACAGTGGCCTCCGTCATTCTTAAATGGAAGATGTTTGGAACCACCAAGACACTTCCTAGAGCTTGCCGCCCACGCCAAACTGAGCAATCGGAGAAGGGCCTTGGTCAGGTGACCAAGAACGAGAGGGTCACTCTGACAGAGCTCCAGAGTTCCTCTGTGGAGATGGGAGAACCATCTGTGCAGCACTCCACCAATCAGGCCTTTATGGTAGAGAGGCCAAACGGAAGCCACTCCTCAGTAAAAAGCACATGACAGCCCACTTGGAGTTTGCCAAAAGGCACCTAAAGGACTCTGACGATGAGAAAGAAGATTCTCTGGTCTGATGAAATCAAGATTGAACCATTTGGCCTGAATGCCAAGCGTCACATCTGGAGGAAACAAGGCAGCATCCCAACGATGAAGCATGGTGTGGGCAGCATCATGCTGTGGGGATATTTTTGAGGGGCAGGGACTGGGAGACTAGTCAAGATCGAGGGAAAGATGAATGGAGCAAAGTGCAGAGATCCTTGATGAAAACCTTCTCTAGAGCGCTCAGGACTTCAGACTGGGGCGAAGGTTCACCTTCCAACAGGACAACGACCCTAAGCACACAGCCAAGACAACGCAGGAGTGGCTTCGGGACAAGTCTCTGAATATCCTTGAGCGGCCCAGCCAGAGCCCGGACTTGAACCCGATCAAACATCTCTGGAGAGACCTGAAAATAGCTGTGCAGCGACACCCCCCATCCAACCTGACAGAGCTTGGTGAGGATCTGCAGAGAAGAATTGGAGAAACTCCCCAAATACAGGTGTGCCAAGCTTGTAGCGTCATACCCAAGAAGACTTACGGCTGTAATCGCTGCCAAAGGTGCTTAAACAAAGTACTGAGTAAAGAATACTTATGTAATGTTATATTTCAGATTTTAATACATTTGCTAAATTTGTCATTATGGGGTATTGTGAGGGGGAGAAAATAAATGTAATCAATTTTAGAATAAGGCTGTAACGTAACAAAATGTGTACTCCGGGCGTCTGAATACTTTCCTTACACTGACTATACTAAACATTAGGAACACCTTCCTGATATTGTGTTGCACCCACCCACCAGTATGCCCTCAGACCAGCCTCAATTTGTTGGGGCATGGAAAGAGCATGTTCTTAATGTTTTGTATGCTATATATAGATAGATACAAATTTATTTGTTTTTGTGATGGAAAAACATTTTCAGTGTAAACTTAAATGTCTAGAACCAGATGTAAAGTAGGTAGAGAAGATAATGGACTTATATATAATATATATCTTTTTTTTTATATAATATCATCTTTGAGAACTAACAATGACAAAAATTAAAGTGAGGGAGAAATAAAAATTCCCCCAAAAATGAATTTAACACTATTTGGTTATGTTTGAGAAAAAGAACACAGCATTCGCCTTGATGTGTAGAAGAGCAGGACGTTGGCTTAAAAATGCCTCTACAGTCTTCCCATTGTCACGCCCCCCCCCTGCCACTGCCCCCACATTAACCTCCTTTTGACACAGAAAAACCCTGGGTGTCACTGTAGACCTGTAGAGTCTCTGTCTGTCTGTTCTCATAGATCAATACCTCTGAATCTTTGTCTCAGGTTACCTGCATTCATTATTCAAAGCTTCACAGTGTTTTTTAACAAGCAGGATGTCAGCAGTCAATGTTGTGGCTGACTGACTCATTGAGATGATGGCTTTGTGGCTGACTGACTCATTGAGATGATGGCTTTGTGGCTGACTGACTCATTGAGATGATGGCTTTGTGGCTGACTGACTCATTGAGATGATGGCTTTGTGGATGACTGACTCATTGAGATGATGGCTTTGTGGCTGACTGACTCATTGAGATGATGGCTTTGTGGCTGACTGACTCATTGAGATGATGGCTTTGTGGCTGACTGACTCATTGAGATGATGGCTTTGTGGCTGACTGACTCATTGAGATGATGGCTTTGTGGCTGACTGACTCATTGAGATGATGGCTTTGTGGCTGACTGACTCATTGAGATGATGGTTTTGTGGCTGACTGACTCATTGAGATGATGGCTTTGTGGCTGACTGACTCATTGAGATGATGGCTTTGTGGCTGACTGACTCATTGAGATGATGGCTTTGTGGCTGACTGACTCATTGAGATGATGGCTTTGTGGCTGACTGACTCATTGAGATGATGGCTTTGTGGCTGACTGACTCATTGAGATGATGGCTTTGTGGCTGACTGACTCATTGAGATGATGGCTTTGTGGCTGACTGACTCATTGAGATGATGGCTTTGTGGCTGACTGACTCATTGAGATGATGGCTTTGTGGCTGACTGACTCATTGAGATGATGGCTTTGTGGCTGACTGACTCATTGAGATGATGGCTTTGTGGCTGACTGACTCATTGAGATGATGGCTTTGTGGCTGACTGACTCATTGAGATGATGGCTGGCTGATTGAGATGATGGCTTTGTGGCTGACTGACTCATTGAGATGATGGCTTTGTGGCTGACTGACTCATTGAGATGATGGCTTTGTGGCTGACTGACTCATTGAGATGATGGCTTTGTGGCTGACTGACTCATTGAGATGATGGCTTTGTGGCTGACTGACTCATTGAGTGAGTGATGGAATGGATTTCACAGATGAATCACAAATGACGACAAAACAAAAAAAATTGAGGATGTGAACCTTTCTTTGAAGATTTTTTTTTTTCTGCTACAGCTTTAATTTAATGGTATATTACGGTATAAAGTATAACCATATTCCTGACTGTTATTTTGTCACCTTCAGACACCAAAGCCACTCAATGGGAGGATCCTCGTCTACAGAGTCCTGCTATCACAGGGCCTGTGAGTATCTCTGGTTAACTATGAGGCGAAGATATTGTCACCCACAGAGATCCTATTAAATTACTAGAGGGGCTATGTCCATTGTTTCACGGCAGAGAGTGTGACGGCACTGATCTGTCTAACTCCCAAACACTTATGGGATAGCAAAAAAAAAAAAAAGTTTGTTCAGCATATTGTAGCCAATGTTACCACAGTGAAATTGTCCACTGAACCCCCTTTCATTCCGAAGTCAGTTAATCTTACCAAAAAACTATACACTTGAAGCTAACATTGACAGGGGGCTTTCATGAGCAAATCATCACTACCATATTTAACTTCTAGCTTAGGTGTTTTGTGGCGTTAGAATCGGTATTTATGAAAATCGAAATGCGCGCGAAAATTTGCTAGCTAGTGTCGGCTTGCTGAACAAGTCTCAAGTCAAACCAAATTAAACAAAAGGCAGGGAAGCTACCAACGCCAGTTCACACACTCAATGTGGAATACTCTCTCTAGCTAGCTAGCTAGCTAGTGTTGTGAAATTCTAGCTCATGCACAAATGGATTTTCATGATGATGGCTATGCCATAAATCCTCAAAGTTCCAGAATGGGCTGAAAATGGCAGCCATATTGGTCAGGTATAAATTCAAAGCAGTCTAATTGGAATGGCAGCATAATGGAGGCATAATCCTTATTTTACTTATGCAGTTAAATAAAAGTAAGGCATGTGATATATCAGACATTTTGTAATATAATTATTGTCAACCTAAAATATTGTCATATAATCATGAATACAGTTTATATGGGTTTAATACACATTTTCTGTATAAATTTCCTATAAAAAAATATGCTAACAGACCATAAATGTTTTAAGTTTTTGTTTTCTTGGAAAGCAGTGAGTACTATTATGATAAAATATCAGTACTTGCATTTACAACTTGTCTCATATCAACTGATTTCAGACAGTGTATGGCTGGCTGTGGATTGACTGCGTTGTTTATATGGAATTTTAGCTTATTGGCATACTATCTAAAAAAAAAACTTAGTGCAGATAAATTATTGAAATTCATCCTTTTACACTATCCTATCACAGCACTGGCAAACCATGGTTGACCAACTCCCTGACCAAAATGTCTGAACTTTAAGCCATCATAAGAAGGTTCATGTCCATTCTAATGCCTAATTGATATGCTGTCACCATCATATACAGTATTGTACATGGAAAAGATACTGTCTTTTACAACCAAGATAAGCCACCCTTTCTCTCTCTAGCAAAGACAGGGCCTGTGAGTATGTGTGGATTTCTATGAGCCAAATATACAGTTACCATCATATACAGTATTGTGGTTTAACATAAGGCAAAGATACTGTCCCCATGAATGCCGTATACAGTATTGCACATTACAAAGATACTATCTTTCATGACCAAGATAAGCCACTCTCTCTCTAGAATAGACCGTTATATTGACTAACTGCCACTTGTTTGTTCCATTGCAGGCTGTGCCATACTCTAGAGAATTCAAACAGAAATACGATTACTTCAGAAAGAAGTTGAAGAAACCGGTAAGAAATGTTACCTTGCTGCTCAACATTTTAGTGCTTTTAGTGCATTTTAGTGCTCAACATTTTGTGTTACAAAGTGGGATTAAAATGGATATAATTGTAATTTTTGTTGTCATCAATCTACACAAAATGTCAAAGTAGAATTTAAAAAATATTTTTAAAGATGAATAATAATAAAAAAGTAGAACTAAAATGTAGTCTTTACGTAAGTATTCAGACCCTTTGTTTAGGCAATCCTAAATTAGTTCAGGAGTAAAAATTGGCTTAACAAATCACTTAATGTACATGGACTCTGTCTGTGTTAAATAATAGGGGTTGACATGATTTTTGAATAACTAACCCTTTCTCTGTCCCTCCTACATACAACATCTGTAAGGTCCCTCAGTCAAGTATTGAATTTCAACTACAAAGACAGGGAGCTTTTTCGAAAGCCTCATAAAGAATTGCAGGGATTGGTAGATGGGTGACACTAACACATCGGACATTGAAAATCTCTTTAAACACGGTCAAGTTAATAATTATTCTGTGGATTATGTATTAAACCACTCGGACACATCAAAGATACAGTCATCCTTCTGAACTGAGATGCAGGACAGGAATGAACCTGCTCAGGGATGTTCTTTTAAAACGTCTACAGAGTTCAATGTCTGTGATGGGAGAAAACAACGGAGGTTGGATCAACAACATTGTAGTGACTCCAAAATAATTACTTAAATGACAGAATGAAAAGAAGAATACGAATTATACCGAATACAAATATTCCAGAACTTGCATCTTCTATGCAACAAGGCAAAAAAAACAAAAAAACTAAATATTACACTTTTTGGCGTAAAAGCAAAGCCTAATGTTTGGGGCAAATCCAACACCAGACATCACTGAGTAACTGCCTCCTTATTTTCAAGGATGGTGGTGGCTACGTCATGGTATGGGTATGCTTGTCATCAGCAAACACTTGTTCAGGATAGAAAGAAATGGGATAGAGCTAAGCACAGGCAAAATCCTAGAGGAAAACCTGCTTCACAACAGAGACTGGGAAGGGAATTCACCTTTTCAGCAGAAGAATAACTTAAAACACAAGGCCAAAGAAGTTGCTTACCAAGAAGACATTGAATGTTCCGGAGTGGCAAAGTTACAGTTTTGACTTAAATCGAAAATCTATGGGGAAGACTTTCGTCTTGACAGAGCTTGAAGATTTTTTGAAAATTATAATAGGCGAATAATGTACAATCAAGGTGTTCAAAGTTCTTAGAGACTTACCCAGAAAGACTCACAACTGTTATTTGATGCCAAAGGGTGATTCTAACGTGTATTGACTCAAGGAGCTGAGTACTGATGCAACGACTATATTTTGGTAATTTAATTTCTATTCATCTTCCACTTAGACATTAAGAGTATTTTGTGTAGATTGGTGACAAAAAAATAACAATTGAATCAATTTTAATCCCGCTTTGTAACACAATAAAAATGTATGTGAAGAAATTCAAGAGGTCTGAATACTTTTGCAAGGCTTTCGCAACACACTTCAGCGACTCTGAATTAATTGCTAATTAATTAGGCCCGCTTAAGTCTTAATTAATTCACTGTAATTAAGTTGTCAAATGTGGCATGTTGTTTTACATTCAGTGCAAAAACACTTTACCTTACCTCACACATCCTAGTTAACATTAATCTGAAGAGAAATGAGTCTTTCTCTTTGTGTGTTCCCTGGTTAGAAGCACTGAACGAGTCTTTTATCCCAAACGTTTGTGATATGAACAACCATCCATCCCCTGTAATGATAAATAGTACTTAAGTAAACTCAACTTAAATAAACTGGCAAACTACGTTTTAGAGTAAACATGTATTTTTTGGGGGTTTGTATTTCCTTTTAGGAACACTGGATGATATATGATGTATTTTCATCTATTGTGTCCCCAGGCGGACATCCCTAACAGGTTTGAGATGAAGCTGCACAGGACCAACATCTTTGAGGAGTCGTATCGCCGTATCATGTCTCTGAAGAGACCAGATATCCTGAAGGCCCGCCTCTGGATCGAGTTTGAGTCAGAGAAGGGGCTGGACTACGGAGGTGTGGCCAGGGAGTGGTTCTTCCTTTTGTCTAAGGAGATGTTCAACCCTTACTATGGACTCTTCGAATACTCAGCCACGTATGTATTGTCTCTATCATTGTCCACCACTTATAGCAACTTACAGAAGTACAAATGAAAATGTGCACATTTCTCATTCGTTGGTGCAGTTTGGTAATGGCAGCTGAGGAAGAGACGAGTTCTGGGGTCTGCAGCGCACGTTACTGCTGCGCCTTCCAAACGTTTTCTTTACCAGTGACCACAAAATCCTCATCAAAAACTCTTGAGGACGGGCCTCCCGGGTGGCGCAGTGGTTAAGTGGCAGCTGTGCCACCAGGGTTCACGCCCAGGCTCTGTCGTAACCGTCCGTGACCGGGAGGCGACGCACAATTTGCCTAGCGTCGTCCGGGTTAGGGAGGGCTTGGCCGGTAGGGATGTCCTTGTCTCATCACGTACCAGCGACTCCTGTGGCGGGCTGGGTGCAGGGCGCACTAACCAAGGTTTCCAGGTGCACGGTGTTTCCTCCAGCGCATTGGTGCGGCTGGCTTCCGGGTTGGATGCGCTGTGTTAAGAAGCAGTACGGCTGGTTGGGTTGTGTATCGGAGGATGCATGACTTTCAACCTTCGTCTCTCCCGAGCCCGTACCGGAGTTGTAGCGATGAGACAAGATAGTAGCTTCTAACAATTGGATACCACGAAATTGGGGAGAAAAAGGGGTAAAAAAAATAAATTAAATAAACTCTTGAGGACCACCATTTTGTGGAGTCACAGATCTTTAAAAATATATATATTGACAGTCAAATTTGGTACATTTTTGCAGTATGTAACAAATGAAGGGCCTATTATTATTTACAGTTAGCACTGTGAAAAGTAATGTAAAATTGCTTTTCACCATTAATACTCCCAACTTATTAATTTTGGAAGGGAAAAAAGTCAAAAAGTCAATAAGAAAATACATGCAAGTACCCCTGCGGACCACAGGAAACCACTGCTCTATTGTATAGTGTCTAAAACAGGAATGAGAAATTCTAGAGATGGTCATGAAAAGAGACACAGACAATTTCCTGTTTTAAGGGCTCCCTCTTCCTCTCGTTCACTCTGGCTTCCTGACAATAAATGCTTTCCTCAGTAGAACCACATATAGACCATTTCCAGCCTTACATTCAGTGACATTTGACTCAAAAGGGAACGTTTGTTTGCACATGCCTGTTTCTTTCTCCATTTACTTTTCTGACCATACATCTCAAACAAATCTTAATCCTGGCCTTAGGAAGTGACTTCAGATCAATGATTACATCCCAGGACAGAACTCAATGATTTGATTGGTTAGATTAGATACCAGGTTCCTAAAATGAACACGGGTGGTCAGGGCTCCACAGTGCAAGCATCTCACTCACGTTAGCGAATAGTAATAGAGTTAGAAGTACGAGCTCATTTACAGCAAAATAAATGCTGCAGTAGCAGTTTTCAAAGTGTTTATGTCGATGTGTTCATATCTGGTAGCTAGTCACACAAAGAACTAGCTAGGAGTCAAATAATATAGGTTAGCCTGCCTGGCTGGGGAGCTGTGCGCACTGTGATTCAAGAGCTGAAGATGATACATTTTTAGAAGCGCTGCACAAAGGTGTTAAAGTTGGTCTTATTTACTCAAATCTACTGAAGTGAGACTTTGTTCTTGTGTTTCTTGGCTATTTACATTGTATTGTTTACAAGCTCGGTTGTTTTTCAATGTTTTGAGTTTGCTTTAACTGCTAGCAACGACACATCGGCTGTACTGATCAGATTCTCTATCTCACATGCATACTGTCAGTGACGACTCCCGAACACACTTGTTGCCGTGGTAACCTCACGCCCTTAAAGGGGCAGCTGACATTTTTTTGTGTCATCTGTGATATTTTAGTTAAGACTCGGGTTGAAAAATAATTCTGTGGGGAAATTGAGTAATATACCACATAATTTCTTACGACTAATACATGTATTATTTTAGAAACATCACAACACATGTTCATCCGGAGTTGATTTTGGTTTAATAATGGGGGCTAAAAAAATTGGGCTGGTAAAAAAAATCTTAGTGGCTGGTAGATTTTAAATCTACCTGCCACAGTGGCTGGTGGACCAAGAAGTCAGTTTCAGGCCCTGTTAGAAAACTTTATTGTCCCACATGTGGAAATTATTTTGGTCATGTGTGCCACATTTCATCATATCTGACCCCAGCCTCTCTCTCTTGTCTCTTCAGAGATAACTACACACTACAGATCAACCCTAACTCTGGGCTGTGTAACGAGGACCACCTCTCATACTTCAAGTTCATTGGTCGAGTGGCAGGGATGGCCGTGTTCCATGGGAAGCTATTGGACGGTAAGATCAGCTGCTCTTGCTCTCTTCCAACCCTCACAAGGCCACAGACAATAGAATAGACCTTTTGATTGTCCATTTTGTAAATAAGTTGAGTATCTTTTGACCCCAGGTCTGATTGAATGTTGTCTCCTCTCCTCAGGCTTCTTCATCCGACCATTCTACAAGATGATGCTCGGGAAGCAGATCACACTGAAAGACATGGAATCAGTGGTGAGGCCCTGGAATCACCATTAACATTAACATTCATTAGGTAGTTTACTCTCAGATTTAAAGTTCAGTGGTAGAAAAAGTACCCAATTATCGTACTTGAGTTAAAGTAAAGATACCTTTTTATATAGAAAATGACTCAAGTAAAAGTGAGTCATCCAGTAAAATACTTAAAGTCAAAGTGTTTGGTTTTAAATATACTTAAGTATCAAAAGTAAATGTAATTGCTAAAATATACTTAAATATCAAAAGTAGAGAATTGAATTCCTTATATTAAGCAAACCAGACGGCACGGTTTTCTTGTTTTGTTCTTGTTATTAAGGGTAGCCAGGGTCACACTCCTAACACTCAGGCATCATTTACAAACAAAGCATTTGTGTTCAGTGAGTCCGCCAGATCAGAGGTAGTAGGGATGACCAGGGTTGTTCTCTTGGTATGTGTGTGAATTATACAACTTTCCTGTCCTGCTAAGCATTCAAAACATAATGAGTACTTTTGGGTGTCAGGGAAAATGTATGGAGTAAAAAGTACATTATTGTCTTTAGGAATGTACTGGAGTAAAAGTTGTCAAAATATCAGTAGTAAAGTATAGATACCCCCAAAAACAACTTAAGTAGTACTTTAAAGTATTTATTTTACACCACTGAATGAGTTAGGAGATTTAAAAAGTGTCTAGCCAGAAACAACAGCTTCATAAGCTTTTTAAAATTGAGTGGGCTCAGACTTCAATCCAGAAAACCAGTTTGACACACACACACACACACACACACACACACACTATGTAACGTCTTTGTTTCAACACCACGTTGACCTTGTAGGACAGTGAATACTACAACTCTCTGAAGTGGATCCTGGAGAATGATCCTACTGAGCTGGACCTGCGGTTCTGTATCGATGAGGATAACTTTGGACAGACGTATCAGGTGGATCTGAAACCCAGTGGTGGGGACATGGTGGTGACCAACCACAACAAAATGGAATACATCGAGTAAGTTCACCTTTCGTCTTCAATCACTAACATTATTTTACTTTGTTTTTTACTTTTTTTTTTAAATGTGATTTTAATTGAGTTATTTCCCTTTGGAGTTTTTGTAATAATCTGATTCAAGATTCAATATTCAAGTTTATTTGTCAGTTGTCGGTATTAACCCTTTATACTTGTACCTGTATACGGGTTGAAAATGTCAGATTTGGACACTGATAAGCACCTAAATTGGAACGCAGTGGCTGTACAGTAACATGCGTCAGGGCTCAGGCTCTGTGCTTCAGTGCTCTATGGATTTTGGCTGATAACCGTTCTGAACTTGAGCACCGCACACAACAAGATGTTGCCCACATACCTCCCTCTAATTGGGCAACTTTTGCAAAAGTTTTGTTGTCTGAGTGTGAGAAAAGCTGTAAATGAAAAGGACTCAGTATTTAGAAAGATGAGACATTGAGGATTATAATAAATACTGCTTTGGCGTCATACAAGCAACTCAAAACACCTGTAAGTCCAAATGTGCACTTCACATTTCCATGTTAATATACAGTGTCAACGTTTATGATCACTGTTTGATATACAGTTAGAAGATGACATGGCGTCAGACCCTGGGTTGTTGTGAACAGAACCAGCCTCTGTCTTTTGTGAAGAAAATCGCAGAGGAACACACCTGAATGCACTCATGACTGAGTCAATCAAATGTATTTATAAAGCCCTTTTTAAATCAGCTGATGTCACAAAGTGCTGTACAGAAACCCAGCCGAAAACCCCAAACAGCAAGCATTGCGGATGTAGAAGCACAGTGGCTAGGAAAAACTCCCTAGAAAGGCCAAAACCTAGGAAGAAACCTAGAGAGGAACCAGGCTCTGAGGGGTGGCCAGTCCTCTTCTGGCTGTGCCGGGTGGAGATTATAACAGAACATGGCCAAAATGTTCAAACGTTCATAGATGACCAGCAGGGTCAGATAATAATAATCACAGTAGTTGTCGAGGGTGCAACTGTCAGTTGGCTTTTCATCGCCGATCATTCAGAGTTTGAGACAGCAGGTGCTGTAGACAGAGAGTCCAAAACAGCAGGTCCAGGAGAAGGTAGCACGTCAAGTGAAGAGGTCAGGGTTCCATATCCTGGAGCAGAAGCATGACCAGGTGGACTGGGGACAGCAAGGAATCATCAGGCCAGGTAGTCCTGAGGCATGGTCCTAGGGCTCAGGTTCTCAGAGAGAGAATTAGAGGGAGCATACTTAAATTTACACAGGACACCGGATAAGACAGGAGAAATACTCCAGATATAACAGACTGACCCAAGCCCCCCGACACAAACTACTGCAGCATAAATACTGGAGGCTGAGACAGGAGGGGTTGGGAGACACTGTGGCCCTGTCCGACGATACCTTGCAGAGACAGCAAGGGCGGTTTGTCGCTCCAGTGCCTTTCCGTTCACCTTCACACCCCTGGGCCAGACAACACTCAGTCATAGGACCTACAGTCAGAGAACTGGCAGTGTGGTGCCAGGACAACAACCTCTCCCTCAATGTGAACAAGACAAAGGAGCTGATTGTGGACTACAGGAAAAGGCGGGCCGAACAGGCCCTCATTTACATCGACGGGGCTGAAGTGGAGCGGGTCGAGAGTTTCAAGTTCCTTGGTGTCCACATCACCAACAAACTATCATGGTCCAAACACACCAAGACAGTTGTGAAGAGGGCACTACAACACCTTTTCCCTCTCAGGAGACTGAAAATATTTGGCATGGGTCCCCAGATCCTCAAAAGGTTCTTACAGCTGCACCATTGAGAGCATCCTGACCGGTTGCATCACCGCCTGGTATGCAAACTGTTCGGCATCCGACCGTAAGGCTCTACAGAGGGTAATGCGTACAGCCCAGTACATCACTGGGACCAAGCTTCCTGCCATCCAGGATCTATATAACAGGCGGTGTCAGAGGAAAGCCCATAAAATTGTCAGACTCCAGTCACCCAAGTTATAAACTGTTTTCTCTGCTAGCGCACGGCAAGCGGTACCGGAGCGCCAAGTCTAGGCCCAAGAGGCACCTCAACAGCTTCTACCCCCAAGCCATTAGACTGCAGAACAATTCATAAAAATCACCACAGGACAATTTACATTGACCCCCCCCCTCTTGTACACTGCTGCTACTCGCTGTTTGTTTGTTACCTATGCATAGTCACTTCGCCCCAACCTACATGTACAGATTACCTCAACTAGCCTGTACCCCTGCACACTGACTCGGTACCGGTGCCCCCTGTATATACAGTGGGGCAAAAAAGTATTTAGTCAGCCACCAATTGTGCAAGTTCTCCCACTTAAAAAGATGAGAGGCCTGTAATTTTCATCATAGGTACACTTGAACTATGACAGACAAAAGGAGAAAAAAAGTCCAGAAAATCACATTGTAGGATTTGTAATGAATTTATTTGCAAATTATGGTGGAAAATAAGTATTTGGTCACCTACAAACAAGCAAGATTTCTGGCTCTCACAGACCTGTAACTTCTTCTATAAGATGCTCCTCTGTCCTCCACTTGTTGCCTGTATTAATGGAACCTGTTTGAACTTGTTATCAGTATAAAAGACACCTGTCCACAACCTCAAACAGTCACACTCCAAACTCCACTATGGCCAAGACCAAAGACCTGTCAAAGGACACCAGAAACCAAATTGTAGACCTGCACCAGGCTGGGAAGACTGAATCTGCAATAGGTAAGCAGCTTTGTTTGAAGAAATCAACTGTGGGAGCAATTATTAGGAAATGGATGACATACAAGACAAGACCACTGATAATCTCCCTCGATCTGGGGCTCCACACAAGATCTCACCCCGTAGGGTCAATATGATCACAAGAATCGGTGAACAAATATCCCAGAACCACACGGGAAGACCTAGTGTATGACCTGCAGAGAGCTGGGACCAAAGTAACAAAGCCTACCATCAGTAACACACTACGCCGCCAGGGACTCAAATCCTGCAGTGCCAGACGTGTCCCCCTGCTTAAGCCAGTACATGTCCAGGCCCATCTGAAGTTTGCTAGAGAGCATTTGGATGATCCAGAAGAAGATTGGGAGAATGTCATATGGTCAGATGAAACCAAAATGTAACTTTTTGGTAAAAACTCAACTCGTTGTGTTTGGAGGACAAAGAAGGCTGAGGTTGCATCCAAAGAACACCATACCTACTGTGAAGCATGGGGGTGGAAACATCATGCTTTGGGGCTGTTTTTCTGCAAAGGGACCAGGACAACTGATCCGTGTAAAGGAAAGAATGAATGGGGCCATGTATCGTGAGATTTTGAGTGAAAACCTCCTTCCATCAGCAAGGGCATTGAAGATGAAACGTGGCTGGGTCTTTCAGCATGACAATGATCCCAAACACACCGCCCGGGCAACGAAGGAGTGGCTTCGTAAGAAGCATTTCAAGGTCCTGGAGTGGCCTAACCAGTCTCCAGATCTCAACCCCATAGGAAATCTTTGGAGGGAGTTGAAAGTCTGTGTTGCCCAGCAACAGCCCCAAATCATCACTGCTCTAGAGGAGATCTGCATGGAGGAATGGGCCAAAATACCAGAAACAGTGCGTGAACCTTGTGAAGACTTACAGAAAACGTTTGACCTCTGTCATTGCCAACAAAAGGTATATAACAAAGTATTGAGGTAAACTTTTGTTATTGACCAAATACTTATTTTCCACCATAATTTGCAAATATATTCATTAAAAATCCTACAATGTGATTTTCTGGATTTTTTTTCTCTCATTTTGTCTGTCATAGTTGGAGTGTACAGATAATGAAAATTACAGGCCTAATCTTTTTAAGTGGGAGAACTTGCACAATTGGTGGCTGACTAAATACTTTTTTGCCCCACTGTATTGATTTGTCATAATATGATAGTACGCCATCTAACTATCTAGGTTTGCACTACTAATTGCTCTGTTTTCTAACAGTCTTGTCATTCAGTGGAGGTTTGTGAACCGGGTCCAGAAACAGATGAATGCCTTCTTGGAGGTGAGTGTTGTTTTAACTGTACCGCGGTAATACCTCTTGTTATTTGGTGACAGTGAAGCAAAATGATTAGTACACAGACCAATAGGTCAACAGGCCTTGTTTTGAAGTGTGGAGAGACCATCTTTAGAAAGACGGTTCTGGAGGTTTTGAGGTTTATATTATAACCGTCGTACTGCAGATCAACATCAGGTGGCTAGAAGTTTTTTCAGTTGAAAGTCTGTACCTGTAGCAACTGAAGTTTGAGTAAATCTGGCATGTAATCCCTCCAATAGCTGTTCAACATTCATTTACGGATTTTATTTTCGTCCAACAGGGATTCACTGAACTCACTCTCATCGACCTCATCAAGATATTTGATGAAAACGAGCTTGAGGTACAGTATTATTGGTTGTTGTTTTGCCATCTTTATAGTGTTGGGATTTACACTCATATGCTCGGTCACGTGATTCATTGTTAGTTCTCAACAAAACATTTTTAAAGCTAAGTTTGTCTGTGACTGTAGGCCAAGTTTCTGTCTGTCAGACTGTAGGCCAAGTTTCTGTCTGTCTGACTGTAGGCCAAGTTTCTGTCTGTCTGACTGTAGGCCAAGTTTCTGTCTGTCTGACTGTAGGCCAAGTTTCTGTCTCTGTCTGTAGGCCAAGTTTCTGCCTGGCTGGCTGTAGGCCAAGTTTCTGTCTGTCTTGACTGTAGGATCGTTCCACCTTAAACACAAGAAAGGCTATTTTGACACCGACCATCTCAAATTGTTCTGATAAGTTAAACATTATTTTGTTGAAATATAATTTGATCTCTGAGAATCTAAGCTATTTGATTGCACCCAAATTGTCCATTTCAATTTATAATAGGATTCATATAATATTCAATCAATATAATACCCAACATTTGATTTGCACAAAAACCTCTTAACATTGGTGTGTGGTTTGCGGGGTCCGTGGGCTTAGTGTGTGGTTTGGGGTGGGGTGGGCTTAGTGTGTGGTTTGGGGTCGGGTGGGCTTAGTGTGTGGTTTGGGGTGGGGTGGGCTTAGTGTGTGGTTTGGGGTGGGGTGGGCTTAGTGTGTGGTTTGGGGTGGGGTGGGGTGGGCTTAGTGTGTGGTTTGGGGTGGGGTGGGCTTAGTGTGTGGTTTGGGGTGGGGTGGGCTTAGTGTGTGGTTTGGGGGGTCCGTGGGCTTAGTGTGTGGTTTGGGGTGGGGTGGGCTTAGTGTGTGGTTTGGGGGGTCCGTGGGCTTAGTGTGTGGTTTGGGGGTCCGTGGGCTTAGTGTGTGGTTTGGGGGTCCGTGGGCTTAGTGTGTGGTTTGGGGTCGGGTGGGCTTAGTGTGTGGTTTGGGGTGGGGTGGGCTTAGTGTGTGGTTTGGGGGTCCGTGGGCTTAGTGTGTGGTTTGGGGTGGGGTGGGCTTAGTGTGTGGTTTGGGGGTCTGTGGGCTTAGTGTATGGTTTGGGGTGGGGTGGGCTTAGTGTGTGGTTTGGGGTGGGGTGGGCTTAGTGTGTGGTTTGGGGGGTCCGTGAGCTTAGTGTGTGGTTTGGGGGGTCCGTGGGCTTAGTGTGTGGTTTGGGGGGTCCGTGGGCTTAGTGTGTGGTTTGGGGTGGGGTGGGCTTAGTGTGTGGTTTGGGGGGGGGTGGGCTTAGTGTGTGGTTTGGGGGTCCGTGGGCTTAGTGTGGGGTTTGGGGGGTCCGTGGGCTTAGTGTGTGGTTTGGGGTGGGGTGGGCTTAGTGTGTGGTTTGGGGGGTCCGTGGGCTTACTGTGTGGTTTGGGGGGTCCGTGGGCTTAGTGTGTGGTTTGGGGGGTCTGTGGGCTTAGTGTGTGGTTTGGGGTGGGGTGGGCTTAGTGTGTGGTTTGGGGGGTCCGTGGGCTTAGTGTGTGGTTTGGGGGGTCCGTGGGCTTAGTGTGTGGTTTGGGGGGTCCGTGGGCTTAGTGTGTGGTTTGGGGTGGGGTGGGCTTAGTGTGTGGTTTGGGGTGGGGTGGGCTTAGTGTGTGGTTTGGGGGGTCCGTGGGTGGCATTTGCTCATTTATTTGGATGTCTCATATCTTAATTATTGTTAAGAATACGTTTTTTGTGCAAAACAGATGTTGGGTACTTATTGAATATTATTTGAATCCAAATGGACAATTTGGGTTCAATCAAGTAGCTACATTTCTTCAGAGTTCAAATCGTCTTTCAACAAAATAATGTTGCAGGAATGGTTATCGTATTTGTTTCTAACTGCAGAAACCATTTCAGAACAATCTGAGATTATGGGTGTCATGGCTTGCTGAAATAACATGGAATGACCCTGTAGGCTATGTGTCTGTAGACTAAGGGAACCATGGGTTTCTGTTTCTCTGTCTCTGTTGTCTAAGGGCCCCTGTGTTTCTCTGTTGTCTAAGGGCCTCCGGGTTTCTCTGTTGTCTAAGGGCCCCTGTGTTTCTCTGTTGTCTAAGGGCCTCCGGGTTTCTCTGTTGTCGAAGGGCCCCTGTGTTTGGATGTTTAGAAACCCAGAAT